>NC_090377.1:74621801-74979823 GCF_036365525.1 Heterodontus francisci
CGGAGTTAGCAGGGGCCCAGCGCAGCTGCTCAATAGCGGACGGTGACACTGAAGTTACATGCAAAAGATTGAGGATTGTCTTCAATCAACACCCAACGCACTTCTGGAGACCCACATCATGCATGGCTGGCATGATGAGGTCTGCACACCCTAACCCACACGTCCTTGTATTCTCTCACGCAGGTCGGCATCCACAGAAGATTCCATCAGAAGGAGGACAGCATTCAACCTTGGAGGAGAAGTAATCAGAGGATATACAGTCACATGATTCTCTTGCATCTTTCACCAGCACAGATACTTTCACCTGGGCGGGTATGCATTCAGTCATGAGCATCTGGCTAAGGCTGAGACAGCCAAGGCCTCTGACACTTGGAGGTCTGTGTGTGGACAGGCCTAAGCTGAGCCCCAGACTGATGATGAGCCTCTGGTGTCAACAGCACAAGGCATGCTGGAGTTGCGGAGAGAGGTAAGGCAATATCTGGCAGAGATGCCAGAGGCCATGCATAGTCCTGAGCAGATGATGGAGGAGTCCATCCATGCCACGAGTGCTGCCATGTCTCAGGCATATGTGTATGACTTCCTCCATCAAAAGGCTGGCGACCCTCATGAAGACCAGATCCCACAGATACACGCAGACCTGCACACCATTGCCTTGACCGTGAGCTCAATGCAGCAGTAGCAAGGCAAGAGAAGGACGAGGTGCCTGGAGTCTTCCCTTGTCCTTCTCTGGTCAGCAGGGAGGTTCAAGTGAGCCTTGAAAGGGAGGAGGAAAGGCTGACCTGCACAGCTGGGGGCCCCCCTCAGGGCTCTTTGAGTGTGGTCAGTGACTCCTAAGCCCCTCAGTCAGTGAGCCCAGCTCCAGTAGCTGTGACACCTGAGGAGAGTCCTGCAACTCTCCGGCAGCCAGGGTTCTCCAGGTTTCAGGCTTCAGGCAGCCAGAGAATGGCCACTGAAGTCATCCCAAGCCAAGGGGCAGCCTGCCAACAGCCCAGCTGCTAGCGCAGGGGTCACACGTCATAGAAGCATACAAAAACGTGTAAAGAAAATTACCTAGACACACTTTGGGTTTTACAGGTGTTTGATATGCCGTTTGTTTTCGGTTATAAGGTTTTTTCATTATTGAAGTTAACATTCATTATGGAATATGCTTATTCTTTCATGCCTTAATTGTGAGATGCTGACTTCACCCTTCTCCCTTAGTGGGCTGTCAGTGTAGGCACAGCCCTCCTTTGGTAAGCGTCTCACATGGGCCAGAGCTGGGTGATAGGCACAGAACACAAATGTAAAGGAGGCGACAGAGTGCATTGAGGCAAGCCTTTATTGAGTTCACTCTAAGAGGCCATTGTGGTGGCTGGAAGTGGGTAAGTATGAGACTGTTTCTTGCCTCCTTGGCCCGTTGCTCAATGTGCCTGGCCTCCAGTGCAAGGGGTTCAAGATCCAGTGCTGCCTGCTCAGTAGCCTCCTCCATATCCTCCTCATCAGATGAGGACTGGTGATCAATCATGTCCTCTTCATGCCAGGCCTCCCCCCTCTGCAATGTTAGATTGTGCACAGCACAGCAGATCATCCCACATTACATGAGACCCTCGCTGAGGCATACTGCAGGGCTCAGCTGGATTGATCCAGGCACCAGAATCTCATCTTCAGCAGCCCACTGGCCTGCTCAATGGTAATTTTGGTGGGCCCATGGCAGCTGTTGTATCTCTGCTCTGCTGCAGTGTGAGGGTTTCTCACAGGCGTCAGTAGCCATGTCTTCAATAAGTAGCCCTTGTCCCCGAGAATCCATCCCTGAAGGTGAGCAGGAGGCCTTAAAAGCTGTGGCACCTGGGACTGTTGAAGTATGTAGGCGTTGTGGCTGCTTCCCGGGAAGTGGGAACAAACTTGCAGGAAACGCTTTCGATGTTCGCAGACCAGTTGAAAGTTGATTGAATGGAAACCCTTCTTGTTGATGAAGGCAGCTGGCTGGTCCATTGCAGCCTTGATGGCCACTTGTGTGCAATCTATCACACCTAGCACCCAGGGGAATCCAACGATGGCCCAGAATCCAATGGCCCTCATGACCTGGCAGGGTTGGTCCGGTAGCATACATAGTCGTCGCCCTCTTGAACATGGCATTGGTCACCTCCTTGATGCAACTGTGGGGCTCTGCCTGGGATACCCCACACATCTCCCCAGTGACCCCTGGAAAGATCCAGATATGTAAAAATTGATTGCCACTGTAATCTTCATGGCTACTGGCATAGGGTGACCACCAAACCCCACAGGTCGCAACTCATCCTAGAGCATAGCACATAAGTCAGTGACGGCCTCCGTGAAGAGCCGCAGTCATCGCTGACAATGCCACTTGGACGTTTGGAGGTAGCTGATCTGAGTCCGGTACATTTTCTGGTGCAGGTGCACCCTTCTTGGCATGGCCAGCTGCTGTTGCTCTCATCATGGAGCTTCACGGGCAGGCGCAGCTGCCTCCTGTCCCTCCTTCCATCAGAGGCACTGCATCATGTCATAGGGGTCCACAAAGACAGGGCATATGAGACCCACGCCAGGTGATCAGCAGGTCTCCAGAGCCCAGTCCTTACAGAGACAAAGTTTTCTTGGCATATTTGCCTTTGCTACTCCTTTTGGCTTACAATCGATGGCCATCAGTGCCACCCTTGGTGATAGCCAACCCTCTCACTCGATAGTATGGCCACCCGACCCTCTCACCCAGTAGTATCTCCACCTGTGCCAACTACCCCAGACCAAGCCCACCCGTGAAAAGCTCACAACACTGCAGGCTGACAATGGCCTCTGCTCCCCCTCTTCCCCTATCTGGTGCTGGTCATGGCCACCTTCCCATTGCAGCACTGAGACCTTGCCACCACCTTTCAATGGTTGGGAATCCGAAGGCATGTGAGGGCTGCCTGTCATCCGCTTAATCCCAAGCCTCCCACTGAATTTCTTTCAGCTGCATGCAAATGTATTATAACTAACTGTTCTATAATTTAACTGGTATCGAGCTTTCCCGCCACTGACTAAATCCACAAACAACGTCAGATTTCCGGGTGATCGCGACCAACCCTATTCTCAGGCCCCCCAGGTCTCCATTCCCACTCCAAACAGCCTCACTAAAGTCAGCCCCTTGTGTGCTGTGAAATTCAATATTCATTGTAGATTACAAAATATGAGAAGATGTTCATAATGTGCAAAAATCAAAAGTTTCTGAGGGCAGCAGCATACCCCAACACTCCTCATAGGAAATAAATGTTATACTCTCATGTACTTATGAAAGAATGTTGGGAAAATTCACATCTAAAATTATGGTCTCATATGCACACTACCGTTTGTGGATTTAACTGTTTTCATATAAAAGCTTATTTTTAGGGGCACTTTTGAGCTATCAGCTTCTTTGCAGCTGTTGGTCAGTTTATGTAAATTCTCTAGATTGGGATGTATGGTGATATGAATTATGGCCCACAATAATTAATCTTGTAGACTCTCCAAAGGTTTGGACAAACTCCACTATTTTAGTTGGACTGGCTTATTCACAACTCCAACAATGTGTAACATTGGCTTGGATTCTGTGGTGGTATAGACAGTGAGACCATCAGCATTCACTGTCTTTACTCCACTGATACTGACAGTAACTTTGGCAGTCCGCACACACGCAGAATAATGTGAAATCCAAAAGTGATTCTACGCTCCTCCAGAGGACATGCTGTTGAGGTCCTCTTAGACTCTAATCAATGGAAATCTATGACCTGACGAGAACTTCCATTCTTACACGGTTAGTCTCACTGTAAAAATCCTTGAAAAAGTTACATATTATTGAATGAGATGTACCTGGACTTTAGCAGTGTACTAACTTTATAATTACTGCTAAATACCCTCATTGGCCCTGAAAAGCTATTTTTATATTCACGGAATGTCAAATTTCTCCATTAAGATAAAAAAAATCCACATTTTTAAAAATAATTTTTAAAGTTAATTTTTATTCAATCCGATCATGAATTATTAATTTCCTGGTCTGAAATTTTAAACTAAAAGTAACAGGATTCATTGCTTTCAACTTCTTGGTTTGCTGTCTATGAGAATAAATCATTATGATTGGCTGTTTACCCTGCTTGCTGACAACACTGCTGCTGCATGCCTGGAGATCCTCTTTACTTGGCACCAGATTCAAACTGCCATCAGATAAGGGAGAGTCTGCACCACAAGATAGCTAGATCTTTGTGGGCAGCTTACTTCAAGGTCAGCAGCGAACACCGTTGCTTTGCTGCTGTCTGAAAAATCCAGGTCAATAACTCCCACAGTATATCTATACAGAACACATCAAGCCATTCTTAACCCTCCGCCATTATACCACAATTTCTATCTCAAGGTCACATGGAGGTCAGAACTGATCTCTTAAACCGACATCTAAAACTACAACTTCTAATTACCTGTTCCTCAGGCCTGTTTCGATCTCCTCTCTTCAGAGAGCCAGCAACCACTAATACAGATTTTATAGCTCTCAGGCCCCAGTCATAATGGTCCTACAAGATGATAAGAGTTTAAATAGGAAGCAAATCAATGAAGAAAAAATAGATGTTTGATAAGAATGCTTTCCTTTCTAGCATCTACATTACCTGCTTTGACAGCAGCTCACGGCAAAGTGTGTAGAGACTTATAAATTTTCTGGCAAGCAGCCTAGCATCTATAAATCCCTCTGCCACCAACATTATTTCACAGATCAGCTCAAAGTCTGGAATCACCATTGCACAAGGTCTGACAAATGTAAAAAATTTAAATTATAAAAGACACATTAAAAAAGATGGAAATAACCAACCATTTTTCATGAAACTCCGATCTCTCTTTAACCTTTCCAAGGCCTTTGATCATTCCATCCTTCTTCCAACTGCTCTCCATTGTGACATTTTTCTCTCCTGGATCTGGTCATACTTGCTGTGATGCAGGTATTACATTGTCTTTAACAGCTTTGCCTACATAATCACCTCTGGTCTCCCTTGGAGTACATTCTTGGTTCTCTTATCTTGACCATTTTAAGTTTTCCCTTGCAACATCTGCAGAATATTTTTGCCTTCTCTACTGGGATGGTAATCTAGTGGGTTGGATCACATGCCCAAAATAAAACCCCCTCAGATTTTATTACATTGATATTACTGGAATGTAAATCAGGTGGGTTCTATAAAGGGCTCATGACGGCAACACCTTAGCCCTTATCAAAGGCACCCCACCTGGCTGTATTTTCCACCATCTGCCCCACTCATTGCCACTGTAGCCGTGTGGCTCTCATAACTAACTCACACTTTGAACTCTCATCCTATGTCTCCGTAATCTTCTCCTCAAAGCAATTCACCTTGTTACCATTCACCCACCCCCTCCCCAAACTACCCCACTTGCCTCGCCTTTAAAATCCTTATTCTCTACCATGCCCCCAAAGCCCTTCCCACATTTGTCATGAAAATACTCTCCCTACTTTCCTCTCAGCCTCTACACAGAGGGCTGGATTTTCAGAGCTCGACGCCGACTTCAGTGGCGAGCTCAAAAAAAGGCGGCCCGCCCATGCGGGCCGCACACCAAAGAACCACCATAATCTTAAGCACGGCAACTCATTTAAATAGCCAAGGCAGCCCACACCCCCCAAACACGTAGGGGGTGGGGGGAGGTGGGGGGAGGTGGGGGGGGGTTGGGCTGTCCATTTATGGCAATGGCGTCAGCTGCTTGTGCGCAGGCGCTGATGCCATTTTTAAAGGGCAGACAGCCCTGCCAGCTTAAATATTTAAAGACATATTCAATAAAATTAAATAAATACATTTCTTTTGCCCCTCTCCCACCCCCCCATAACAATTACATTAACTATTTTCCCTTCCCCCTCAAAACACTTACCTTTAACATCTGGCCTTCCCCCCACCCCCCCCCCAAACTGCACAAAGTTTAAAGTATGACCCTATCATACCCTACACCCACGATGTTTATTTAACCCCGTTTCCCCCCATCCATGCTGATAAACCTACCTCACCCACCCTCCCCCACCAGTGTTGCGTCCCGTTTCCCTGGACGGAAAACCGAAGGCGCAGGAGTGCCGGCCGCCATGCCGAAGATCGCTGCGGGCCCTCAAGATCTGAGGTAAGCATATGTAAATGCATTCATTTTATTAATTTGAATATGGTGATTGTGGTCCCTTTGCCGAGTGGCGGAGGCGGTGGTGCTGGGGGATGGGGGGGTTGCCACAGTGCCTCGCTACCACCAGGAGGATCGGGCCAAGTCCTGCCAGCGTCGAGTTCCATGGCGGGCCTCATCTGGAGCCATCTTCAGGCAGCCCCTGCCATGGATCCCGACGTTGAGGGTTGCTTAATATCCAGCCCAGAGTCTATCATCCTTGGAGATTTCAATCTCTATCTCAACTTACAGTGTCATCACTCTTCCATCCCTCCTATTCTGCCTTAGTTTCTGTATGTGTATAAACTCCTCCTCTCCATGTTCATGGTTCATGGCCACCTTCCTGACTTTGGTTTGTTATGAGCCCTCTTTGCTCCCATTGTTTGAATCACAGACAAGGCTGTCACAAACCAATTCCTTGTATCCATCTCCCCACTTTCTCTCGCCAGCTTCAACCAAAAAGTAAAAACAGAAAAAGTGATAATGGGTTCGAATCATATTCCACGAAGGCCTAGTAATAGTTTTGCGAGTTGAATGTAACATCGACATTACTTCTCTTGACTGTAGTCTTCCCCTTTGATTAATTATAATTTCAACTGATAGATTCCTACTATTATTTGTTGGACATGGTGGAAATTTTATACCTGAGCTACATCACAGATTTACATCTGCCACCCAAAGGAATTGCTTCCAATCATCACTAATGAGGAAATCATACCCAATATTGTGTACCCATGGAACAAAAGTGAAATGTGTTAAATATATTAGATAAAGTAGAACATTATGGAGAAATATTAAATGAGTTCTATATTTCTGTTCAATGTTGCATAACATAATGCATCGTATTTTCTTTAGGAAACAAAATAATCCTATGATGCACACACACATTATTTCCGAACATAGAATATTCAACTTCAGCATATTACAAATAAATTTTAGGAATTTATAAAGTTCTAATAAAAATATGCTGAATTGATCCATCTTAGAGTTCACACATTTAGTAACTATGACCTTGGTTTAATGAAAGGCTTCATAGGTTGGTTAATGGAGAAGAGGATATTCGACATTAGGCCGAAGCCTTCTCAGTCATTGTTCTATCTTCTAGTAAAATATCGTAGAATTTCAGAAAAGAAGGTAACACTTTTATAGAACACATTACACTTACTAGCTCAATGATAGCTACATACCTAAAGAGGGCTTTAAGGTTTTCTGGAAGCTCTGCTCTCCCAGCATATCCAGGATTTAGGGTAATAAATATACCAACAGAAGTTTTCAGTTCAATAACTTCTCCTAGAAAATAAAATCTATTGATCCAAAAAGCACATTAGTACAAAATTGAGATCAATGGATCTTCGATTTAAAAGATTAGGTACATGAAACACTGCATACCGGTTTTTCTTGTTTCTAATTGCATCTTGAATGGTCTTGACTTGTACAGCTACAACTGAAAGAACTTCCACTGAAATACGGTTGAATTCATCAAAGCATCCCCATACTCCTGTTTGTGCAAGACCTTTATATATATTTCCTATGGACTATATTGTACAAAACATGTTTAAAAACATACAAAGAACAATCACTCTCGAGTCATAACAAATACAGAATTAATTTTTTTTTAGAATAATCATAGCTACAAGCAAGAAAAATAGAAGTATCGGGAGAACTACATGTTATATACCATGGAGTACCCTTGTCTCTGAGGTTGTGGAGTCAAGTCTCACTTCAGAGTAGGGAGGGGTTTTTGAGAAAGAACCCTTTTCTGCAGTGAGTGGTAATGAACTGGAACTTACTGCCTACAAAGGGAGTGGATGTGGAGATGAAAGATTTCAAAAGGTAATTGGATAGGCACTTGAGGGAAATAAACTTGCAGGACTACAGGGATAGAGTGGGGAATGGGACTGACTGGATTGCTTTACAGAGAGCTGGCATGAACTCGATGGGCCAAATGGCCTCCTTCTGTGCCATTATGACTCTATGAATTATATTGCAGAAATGCACATTGTTACCTTGTAATCCATCTGTTCAGAGCAGTTGAAAACGTATACCATAATGCCCAGAGACCGCCCCAAATCTTTGGTGGTCTCAGTTTTACCCGTCCCAGCAGGTCCTGATGGTGCTCCACTCATTGTTAAATGTAAAGATTGAGTCAAGGTAATGTAACATCTGTAGAACCATTAAAATCGCAATCAGCAGCAATCAATAGCGTAAATGCAAAGCTGAACTATATGGCAGAAAAGCAGTGTACAAATCAGAGGAAGTTGTGCTCAAACTGTAATTCTGTGGTCTGACCACATGAGTACAGTGGCCAATACTGGTCATTGTGCTGCAGTGAAGATATTTAAGCCCAGAAGGTGGTTCAAAGATAAACCATGAGACTGATCTCCGATGGCCAAGTCACAAGAAAATACTAAAAAAGATTTTTTTTTTGGGGGGGGGTGGTGGGGGGGAAAGGTTTTATCCTTGAAAGAAGGTAAATTTTATTACAGAATTAAGAGATAAATTGTATGGAAAAGGCAATCTCAAAAAACACAGACTAAACTGTGACAATAGGGACAAGGAAGCATCAGTTTAGAGCAGCAAACGACAAATTTCAAACTAATGTCTGGAAACTTATCACAAATAACCAAGACGTGGAATGGAGTTTTGGGTACAGAAATGAAGATGAAAAGATTAAAATCATTTGAACAGTTAGATTTAATGAAGGGGCACTGTACAATGAGCTGAAATGGTTGTCTTCATCTGGAGCTATCTTGTGAACATGTATCAGGAGTGGTATAGTAGTTAAATACATCACTGATGTATTATAAGCCCAAATCAGGTCAGGGTGGTGAAGTGTCTGTTAACCTCACAGCCTGATTTCAGGCAGGATTGCACAGGAAAATCCTGCTATTAAGTGTTAAATGCTAATATCATTAATAGCATTTTCTAGGTTATTGTTTCCAATATTTCTGCAAGACTTACTATAAATTGAAACATCTGTACACCCCACCCTCCAATTACTTTGAGGAATATGAATATTCTACATTTCTGAGCCACCTTTATGGTTTGGTCCCCAGATGATTTTTCTACCTATCCCATCTCTTTCATTGATTCTGCATAATCCACAATACAATATTTGCTCATGATTTATATTACTAAATTGGTTCTGATGTTTCTGAAATATATAGGCCCATAGTTTGCTGTCAGTGGAAAAGGAATAACCGTTCACCTCCCTCACAGTTGCCACAGAGTTTCTGTGGGCCTCGGGGTACAGACTTACTCTAATCCGGTGCCCTCAATAGGGGGTCTGTGGCATCTGTGAGCCGGACAAAAGACAACAAGGATTTAACATAAGAACATAAGAAATAGCAGCGGGAGTAGGCCATTCAACCACTCGAGCCTACTCTGCCATTCAATAAAATCATGGCTGATCTGATTGTGGCCTTAATTCCACTTTCCTGCCAGGACCTCATAATCCTTGACTCCCTTGTCAATCAAAAACCTGTCCAACTCAGCCTTGAATATATCCAATGACCCAGCCTCCACTGCTCGCTGGGGAAGAGAATTCCAAACACTAACGACTCTCTGAGAGAAGAAATTCCTCCTCATCTCTGTCTTAATTGGGAGACCCTTAATTTGAAACTGTGCCCCCTAGTTCTAGATTCCCCCACGAGGGGAAATAATTTCCAACCAATCAGATTAAAAATTCCTCACTAGCACATGAAGAGTCTAAACCAGGAAGTATAAAGCAAGAGATATTTTTTAAAAATGGTGTACAGGAAACAAAATAAAGATTGGGATTAAGGGAGAGGGATGAGAGACAGACAGAAAAAGTAAAAATAATTTTTAAAAAGATCTCCAACACTAATTTTCTTCTGAGGGAATTCGACTCCGCACCTGTGAAATTAAATTGTTAGGCCAGAGAGATTGTTCAGCAGTAATTATCACTTATCACACTGTTGAAAACTCACTTCCTCCTTGATGCACCAGTCTTAACTTTTTCAGCCATTTTTAACATAAAACCAGTGCCCAAATACCCTAAGTTCATGCCATTGCAGTCATTTCAATGCTAAGTGTATCGGCGTGGACTGCAACAGTGGGCCTTGCCGAGGAGCAGGTTATCTCTGACAGCAATTTCTGGATTTGTGCATTTAACTGCGCATATGCAGGCGGCAGAAGTTGCTGTCCATTTTAGCCTGTTATAACAGTGCGCCCTGTTTGTCTCATCATTATTCTTACCCCAAAATCTGGTCCAACATGAGACAGCAAACAGAATAATACTCATCAAGACCTATGTTATGTTTAAATCAACTCAATATGTACCTCCTAGGAACCTGGCACTGATAGAAGGGACCAATTTAATTGTCAATATTAGTAAATATTTGCAGTACTCTTATTCATTAAATACTTAGGATACATAGTTATCAGGTTTGCCAGTTCTTATTTTCAGTATTTATTAACTTAGCAATTTAAACAGAAATTGAGTAGATGTAAACATAGAAGAGATAGAAAATGGAATAATGTGAAAGTATCCTCTCCCTTATTGCTTTATTAATGGGGTTAGGAGAATCTAGATTAAATTCAACAACTGTAAAGCTGCACAATAAAAACAGGGATAGCACAGAAGGCTATGGTTGGGCATTTCATCAAACTGCTGTTGCTCCACTGCCATAACTCAACGGAAGTGCACCAGAAACTCTTTTTACAAACACTTAATAAAAAGTCTCTGCTGCGAGGTTATGGCAGCAGAGCAATAGCAGCTCTGAGGAACCTATGGGCTCATGAAATGCATACCTCATGAGAAAACGTGGGAAACTACTAAAGACATTGAAGAATGAAACACGAAAAAATACTGTCACACAAATGGAATATTATTATAAACAAAGTATCACAAAGCACTATGGAAATCTACATTCTTCACAATAACATTGCATAGACATCTTAGTCTGGAGACTGGTATACACCAGCTTTTGAAAGTAGATGGCCCTGTTATGTTCTTGTTCTATTCAAATATTTTTCAATCATGCATTATTGTCTTTGGCAGATTAATAATTTCTAAGAAAATATCTGATAAAAATACCACTAAGTTGCATAGAGTGAAAAGAAAAAAATAGCATAATGTGTATTCAACATTATATTCCAGTGAACACATGAGAAAAAAATTACTTCTCAAGGAAGCTGCCTAATAATTGTACTATATACCTCTGGACCATGCTATGTGAAAATAGAAATCACTTTTCATGACCGATGCATAACTCAGGACTTTGATGTCTTTATACTGGCAGCTGAGGAAGTCAATACTCAAACCCACATGGGCCGGAATTTTATGGCCCCCAAACGAGCAGGCTGGAGGCGGGGGGGAGGGGGTAAAATCAAGTGGAAGGTAGGGAGTCTGTTGCCGACCCCCTCCTGTCCCCACTGCAATTTTTCACAGGGTAGCAGCGGCAAGAAATGGCCCACCCACCCCAGGCCAATCAAGGTCCTTAAGTGGCCAACTAACTGACACTTAAGGGCCTCTGCCTGCCGCCGTGGATATTTTACCCTTGGCTGGCGGGCAGCTGAGGCCTCAAAAAGCCTGCCTGATGAAACCAGGCAGCCTTCTTGTGGGCTGGTGGGGGGCCCTCCTGACGGGGCACCCTGTGCGCCATGGAGAGCTGCCCCCAAAGCCTCAACCATCTCCAAAGCCCCAACTGCTCCAAAAGCATTACACTCCCCCCGCCCATTAACCAAGCCCCCTTGCCTCGCCGGGACCCGATCGATTGTCCCTGGAAAGGCCCTAAAAACTTACCTTCATTCTGGGGTTGTCCTTCATCTTGTTTCTGATGGATTGGTATAGTCGCAGCAGTGGCCACCGCTCCCGATGGGGCTGCTGGGACTAAGAGCTGCTGGCCCGCTGATTGATCAGCAGCTCCATTACGCAGGGCCTCCAGCCTCAAGTAGGTGGAAGTCCCTCCCAAGACCAATTCAGGGCCTGGGGTGCAAATAATCCCGGTCTGGCTCCCCAAGCCCAGCGGAGGCAAGCTCGCCACCGACTTTTCGGCCGGTGGGCGGGGCCTCTGCTCAACGAAACGCTCCGGCCATGGTATCTGATAAATTATGAAGAGAAATATAAAAAAGACTTTTTTTTTGATTTTTGAAAATAGTAAATTGTACAAGTGACCTGTCATTAAACAGTCATAGTCCTGGCTTTGCAAATGTTCAAATAGCAAATTATTTCAAGTTTTCAACTTAATGTGCTTTGACACAAGAATCTATGAACACTAAAACTCTTCAAACAGCTGGTAAAACAATTAAATGAATCAATACAGGGCTCACCTGTCAGTCAGAGGAGTAATTACCAATCGAGGTGTATTACCAAGGTACTCGTATGAATACTGAAATTGAGCATCACAGATATTAACAAAGCAGTGTCTTTGGTTATCATCCCATCTGTGTCGTAGTTGCGATAGCCAGGCAAATGCCTGACTATTAGTGACCTAGCAAAAGATTAACATTGAAAAATTATGAATAACATATCTGAACAAAGTGTTTTCCTCTCAATTTCTTAAATACAATGGATATCCCTTTTTATATTTTTCCTCATACTTTCTCAGACACATTACGGTTTTGAGTGAAAGTAAATTGATTTTATCTGTAAAGCAAATAATCTCTAATTAAAATCTCTATCTTCTGAAAGTCTTTTATTTGAGAAATGAACAACAGCATGCCCCTTTCATCAGAATCTAATTGGCAACTGCTGAACTGATGTTTTTACACTGACACTGGTTTTTCCTTTAATCTTTTTAGACTTACTGTCCTGAAGATGCTAACTTTTGAAGTCATAAAGCTCCACAAATAACTTCGTTATTTTGGATACTTCGTGCATGTGGAAATTCATTATCTGCAACACTGGACAGTGAGTGTCAATAGACTATTCAGCTATCAAGGCATCACAGTTGATCCCAATCCTGTCCTCAACAGACATCATGGGCTGAATTTTTAGGTCCAGCTGGTGACACGAATAGAGGCCGGTGGGGGATGAAAATACCGACGCTGGCTGGCGTGCTGCTTTCCCATCACCGTTCCCGGTGCAGGCAAGTTTCACAGGATGGGCGGGGGGGTGGTGGCCCTGAGAACCTGCCTGATTCAGCATTAACAGTAATTAAGCTTGTTAAACAGCTCATTATGAGCTCATTGAGGGCCAGGTTCAGATTTTGGTGGGGGCGTACAGGCTGCATACTGGGTCTAGGGCAGACCATGTGCAGAGAGGTAGATACACAGGGGGGAGCCAATCATGGCCGGCCCAGAGAATGAGCTGGGGTATGAAAGGCAGGACGTTGCCATTGGCACACAGGTGCCATCGGGTCAGCGCAGGTAGTGGGGAGGCTGGTTGTTGTGTTATTGGCTCTTAACATAGACGTTCCAAACAGGACTAGACAGGCTAGATGCAGGGAGGATGTTCCCAATGGCTGGGGAGTCCAGAACCAGGGGTCATAGTCTCAGGATACATGGTATGCCATTTAGAACCGAGATGAGGAGAAATTTCTTCACTCAGAGGATGGTGAACCTTTGGAATTCTCTACCATAGAAGGCAGTGGAGGTCAAGTCATTAAATATATTCAAGAAGGAGATGGATATATTTCTTAATGCCAAAGGGATCAAGGGATATGGGGGAAAAGCGGGAACAGGGTACTGAACTAGACAATCAGCCGTGATCTTTTTCGAATGGTGGAGCAGGCCCGAAGGGCCGAATGGCCTACTCCTGCTCCTATTTTCTATGTTACTATAACAATGATTGGTAAGCTAAATGAAGGGTTCTTTATTGAAGAATAACAGCATTCTAGGGGAGCTCTTCAATACACATGCTACCTCCTGACTACCTCATGCTCCAACTCCTGTATCACATGTTAACTTGCATCATTTCCTGTGATGATGTATACTAAACTATTTAAATATTCAGTAATATGTCAATCATATTAAAGCAAATAAAACAATATCACAACAGCCCCTTTCCTTAAATAGAAAAAGCATATAAGTTATAAGCTATGTACATAATGAAATAGGATAACAGGTGAACAGTTTTTACCCGTGTATGGACTCTCACATTAATTATTCAAGTGTCTCTGAAACATACAGGTGCTCTGCTGACTTGACCTGATTTGGTAACGGTGAAACTTTGCTGAGATCTGGTATTGTCAATTCTTTTCTCCTGACTCGTAGGTTTAGACTGACAATTATCTTGTATTTGAGTGTCGTATGTGTCATCTTCCTCAACTCCACTCTCAGAACTTAAATGTGAATGTGTTCTTGATGCTACAGGAGTGTTAGGTGTGATGCTGTTGGATAACTCTGTCAGCTAACATTTATTCCTCCTGAATGTTGCTCCATTTGGGGTGGTTACCTTGTACGAATGTGGCTCATTACAGATCTTTGACACTTACGCAGGTGGATCACTCTGACCTTCTGTCCTACATGCAGAGGAGGCAAATCATGCCTGCATGTTTGTCGTATGTGATTTTCATTTTCTCTTGTCTTACCAATAATTTGTCTTGGACTGACGACAACCTGATCAAATGATGACTCAGAAGAGTTGCCCTGCCTTGCCTTCCAAAAATGATCTTTGCTGGGGATGGTAATGCCTTATCTAGTGATGTTGCTCGTAGGTGCAGCATTGCTATTTGGATGTCTTGATTGGTTTCCTTACATTTCAAAATTAGTGACTTTACCATCCGCACCATCCTTTATGCTAGTCCACTTGACCCTGGATAGTGTGGAGATGACGTAATGTGATTTACAGCCCAATTGGCACACATTTCTCGAAATGGCATACCAGTGTACTGTAGACCGTTATCCTACATTATCTCCTCCGGGGAACCAAAAAGACTGAAAACTGCACTTGACGTATCCCTCTATTGGCGAATGATAGGAAGTTTGGAGAAGTAGTCAGTAATATGTAAGAAGTCATCACCTCTGACAGTAAATAAATCTGTAGCTATTCTTGACCATGGATGTGATGGAACATCATGAGGATGAAGTGGCACTTTATGTTGACTCAGCTGATGCTTCTGGCATGCATCGCACATCCTCACAGCTAATTTTATGTTGTTATTAATCCCTGGTCAATAAACTGTCTCACAAGTCATCTTGATCTTTCAATGCCCATGTTACCTTGATGTAATTGGGTAAGGATATCTTGACAAAGCGCTTTTGGTGTCAATATTTGTCTGCCCTTGAAACTGACTCCACTTGATATCCCTAATTCATCATGATATGGCCAAAAGGTTCTGAGGTTTTTTGGAACCTATTGCATTGTACCTGGCCATCCACTGTTGATGAGCTGCCATAATGCCCTGAGGCCAGGATCTTTGGAAAACTCTCTTTGGAGCTCCTTGCATTTGTTCTGTCCAAATCCCATTAGGCCAATGTTGTACACATCTACTTCGTCTATTTGGACATGCAACTGTACATCTTCTGTCTTATTGAGGTTGGTTAGCCCACTTAATGTGTCAGACATAACCATGAGGTTTCCAGGTTTGTATCGTAACTCGCAATCATACCGCTGTACTTTGAGTAGCAGTCGTTGGAGTTGACTGGCGCCAAATCATTGCTAATGACTTGTGATCAGTCTCGACAACAAAATGTTTGCCAAATGGGTACATATGGAATCTGGTGATACCAAACACTGATTGCCAGTGTTTCTCGTTTTTTGTTCCAATAGTTCACCTGACGGAGTGACAAATTTTTAGAACCGAATGCAACTGGTCTACCTTCCAGTAACAGATATGGTCTGCAGCAACTACCTTGAGCATGGTTTTTTGCCTTGGGTCGTAGTACTGCAAACATACTTCAGCAGAAAGTGACTGTTTTACAGAATCGAATGTGAGCTGATGATCTTCATGCTACAAGAATGGCGTATCTTTCTTGAGACGTCAGGCAGTGATGATGCTTTCTCAGAGAAATTCCAGATATATGGTGCTACGAAGTTAATCAGGCCCCAAAATCTCTGTAAATCTTCTTTGTCTTGAGGAGTAGGCATTGATTGTACATCCTCAACTTTACTGGGATCTAGATTGAACCGCAGAAATTAATATGGTTCACATTGATAGCACATTTTTTGCTATTAAACACAAGACCTTCTCTTCTAGCCGTCTCCATTAGAATGTGAAAATTCTTGTCATGCTATTCCTTGGTAATTCTTATGATCACTATGTCATCTGCAATGTAAACACAGCCAGGAATACTCTCAGTAATGTGATCTATATGTTGAACAGGTCCTGACTCACTGATAGATTGAATGGTAACCATAGAAAACAATACCTCCCAAATGATGTTCAGAAGGTTGTTAGTTCATGTGACTCCTCGGAAAGGTGCACCTACCAATATCCATGCTTCGTATCGATCTTTGTGAAGAACTTGGCTCTAGCAAACCTTGGGTTGAGTTCCTCTACAATAGGCATCTTGTGAGGACACCTTTTCAGTGCTCAATTTAATCTTCTGGGATCCAAGCATACTTTAATGGTACCATCCTTCTTAACTACAGTGGTTATAGAACTACACCAATCAGTGTGTTACTGAACACGGCGAGTAATCCCTTGTCATTTCATCATGTCAAACCCGGCCTTTATCATGTCCGTTATGTGGACACTGCACTTTCGGGGTGGATCTATGGTGGGAACTACATCCTCTTTCAGATGAAGAATGGCATCTCCTATAAAACTGCCCATGGTGTCAAATCTATCTGGGTATTTCTGTTGCAGATCTTGAATAGACTCAATAGGGTCACACTTGCCTTAACTATCTAGCATTGGCACTTTACTGATCTCATGAATCGTCATGATCTGGAGTTCACTGTATGCTGGTAGTCAACAACATAGAAGATTTGTGGTGACCATGCAGAACTTCCATATCTGCACTTCCACAGCAATGCTCCCACCCAATAGATTGGTAAACCATTATATGCAGTGAGTCTAGCTCTTGTTGGCTGTAACATAGACTCCCATTGTGCTAGGTACCTGCAAGGCATGTGTTCTAAAGGGGCTCTGGGCAAGACTGTGTAGAAAATCTGGCAGCGAAGAAGCAGTCAGAAGCCACAGCATGGCACAGTTCATCAAGAAACAGATGACACCTGGTGACAAGCATAAAAAAAAAAGTTCAACAAGTACCATTTCAAGTGGTAAAATGTTGGCGTTTGCCCCACTATCTGTCTTCAGTCATAGCTGTGCTTGCCACTTTTGTTAGGATATATAATTTCAATTGTGGTGAAAGCTTCCAGTCGTGTGATTGCATTCCTCTGCCGTGTGACTGTCACTGTACGGAAAGTTTGTTCACTTTCTAGCTTGAGTTTGCCTCTTTCAGTGATTTCTTTGCTGTCCAGATCTCTGCCAGCCTCATGGACATGCCTGTGCTTGAAATGGTACTTGTTGAACTCTTTTTTTATTCTTGCCACCAGGTGGCATCTGTTTTTTGTTGAACTGTGTCTTGCTGTGGCTTCTGACTGCTTCTTCGCTGCCAGATTTTCTCCACAGTCTTGCCCAGTGCCCCTTTAGACCACAAGCTTTGTAGGTATCTCTGAATATAGGATAGTTATACAGCTGATGCATTAGACTGTGCTTGCTGCATGCCTTACCCTGTCGAGGTGCCTTGGCTACCTCACCTATGGTTGTTGCTGCTCCAAGTGCTTGCATATATTGTCTGCTCACCTCTATGGCTTCGTATTTTCTGCCATCTTTAAGTAGACTGTCAATGTCATATCCTTTTTTCTTATCAAGCAGATCCTTTTGGAATCCCTCTATTGAAATCGATACAATTACCAGCTCCATTATTCTCTCAGAAAGCTCCGCGTCTGACAAATTGCAATCTTTGCTTTTTCTTGCCATCTACTGACTAAGTGGTCAATAGTTTCTTTGGCCATCAGTTCAAGTTTATAGATTCTGAAGCTGATCTTGATTTTTAATTGATCTTCCAGCATTGTCCAGAATTTAGATGAGTATTTCAAGTTTGTTACTGACCGTCCAGAAGTGTTGATGTGATAGAGACCTTCATTGCCAATTGCGTGTTTTATTTTTATTGCTTGTTTGTCAGGTTCTGCAACTGCAAGGTCAAAAAAGCATAACTCCATACACTGTTGAAATAGTTGGAATTCATGAAAGACGTCCAGAACCTTCCAATTCATAGCTGGATATTTCGATGTCATGGCATCAAAATTTCTTGCTTCACAAGAATTCTTTTTGCCAGGGCTTCCCCCTTAAACTACTTTTACCTTAATGATTTTTCTTCGAGAAAAACAGTGCAGATCAACTGTGCCTGTAGCACTGGACCTCTGCCACAACCTGAGCTCTGTGGCTTTACTGATCTCGTGAATCATCATGATCAGGAGTTCCCTGCAAGCTAGTATGTCTGATTTCAGCCTCTGCATGGGGAGATTCCACCCACAGAGCTCTTTTCAGCGGGAATCTCACGATGCTTAATGGCAGTGCAGTCTCGCAGTCCCGATCTGATCGACTTTTTTTTGCCCAATTCCACCAGAAAGCTGCCTTTCTGGTCAACTACCATTCCAATAAAATTTCACTTTCGATTACTCAATCTCTCGGAGTACTGATTCCTGAGGGTGATTTTCAAATCTGGTCCTAAATCGCGCTGCTGCTGCTTCTTCCAGATGTTTTCAGCATTGTCCCAGGCTTTTATGGCTTCTCCTTGTTGTCCATGATGTTGCACTTGTGATTGCTGTCACTATGTTGGACACCACTGCTAACACATTGTGCTCATCCCACTGCTGCCACCATATCTTAACACAAACATACCGCATGCTATAACAATGATTGATAAACTAAACAAAGCGTTCTTTATTGAAGAATAACAGGATTCTAGGAGCATTCATCAATACACGTGCTACCTGCTGACTAACACTGCTCCAACTACTGTATTACATATTAACTTGCATCACTTCCAGTGATGATGTATACTAAACTATTTACATATTCAGTAGTATGTTAATTGGCATTAAAGTAATATCACAACAGTGGTCACTAAGTGCTCAGGCAGCACAGGGGCCGTCACCCTGCTAGCATTATGGGGGCATAGGAAGAGGGAGAAAGGTTTCCAAACATATTTGGGAGGCCGCCTGAGTGCAACTGAGGGAGAAAGGCAACAGCTGGCAATGGGAGCATGACTCTCAGATTTCTTATCCAGTGGAGATGTGGAGCAACATCCTTCGCAGGAAGGGCACAGCCTCAGGCATCAGGAGGGCTGAAGAGAGGGACGAGAGGTAGGAAGGCCACAGAGGCCATACCCTCAGCATAGGATCAACCAATTATGATGAAGCTACCTTGAGTTAACTAAGAACCCAGTCCCGCAGGAGTCTGTGATTCTCCAGGCAGATGGTCAGAGAGATTTGTGCCCTCATCACTGAAGACCTCACACCTTGCAACACTGCTTTTTGCAAGAGCTGGACAGTACATTGAATTCCAGACAGGTGGAGCCTCATGGGCCCAAAGGGCAATGGGTTTCACCCCATCACTGGATTTCCCAGGTGCAGGGCATCATTGACTGCACCCATGTGGTCATCAAGATACTGACTGGTGCCCAGTGAGATTCATTATTAGGAAGGACTACCACTCCCTCAATATTCAGCCGGTCTGCGACCACAAAAAGAGCTTCCTGGCAGGCTCGCTTTCCTGGCAGCTGCCATGACTCTGCTGGCAGTCCAGGCTGCCTCAGAATCTCACTCCAACCCCCAAAATGTGTGAGTCCCTATCAAGCTAACTGTGTAGATTGCAGTCTGATTGGGGCTGGTGCATAGCTGATTAGGGTATACTGTGCTCCCTAATGCATGAACAGGCTACAACACTTTAGTTGAGTTTACTAGCTATGGACATGGGAAGAATTAAATTGTATAGTTTAAAAAATCAAATGCATTTTAAATCCTTTGAATAATGGAAGTTGATACTTCTGGCATTTTTTTCTAGGAGTCACAGAAATATCAATCTCATACACTGAAACTTTCCAACAAAACTTCTGAAAGAGCCAACATTTTAAAATTGAAGAAATAATTTGCATTCATAAAGTTGTTTTCATGATTTCAGGATGTCCCTAAGCATTTCACAGCCAAAGTGTAGTCACTGTTGTCATGTAGGAAGATGTGGCAGTCAATTTGAGCATGGCAACAACAATGTAATAAATGGCCATATAATCTATTTTTTAGTGATGGTGGCAGAGAGGTAAATGTTGGCCAGGACCCAAAAAAAACTACCCTGCTCTTCTTCAAATATTTTTATATCCACCTAAGGGGGCAGACAGGTACCCTGCTTATCAACTCATCTGAAAGTGCAGCACTCCTTCAGTACTGGCATGGGATGTCAACCTAGATTATGTGCTGACATCTCTGGAGTGGCGTCTAAAGCCACGACCTTCGGACTCAGGCAAAAATGGTACCACTGAGCCACGGCTGACATGCAATTTCAAAATACCCATAGCAAACAGATCATGGTACAAAAGCCTTATTTGTCACCTCAAGAAACAAAGTTTAAATTTATCTATTCAGTGGCATTCAATATTTGACCATAAAACTGTTGGTAATGTTACATTTTATGGCCATTTTATAGTGTTTATGAAATGGTATAATAAAAAAAAGCAAAGATTACAATGGTAGCAGTGCAGAGGCAACAGAGTGCATAATTCATGACTGACCTAAGGAGGTAAGCAATTTTTCTTCCATAGTTTTATCATTTTAATTTTATGCATTTTCAAATCATCTTTAATCCCAGCAAAATTCAACAGTGCTTAATACAAAAGCTGAATACATCTCTTCCACATTCCACACAGGCACATGGGATGAAGCTGTCAATTTAGGAATTTGGAAAAAGAAATTGACTGCCATACGACTCAATATGAGCCATTGGACAATTTGGGAGGTTAAAATTAGTATGTCATATAACAAATACCATCTCCTCACATGGGTAAAATCTAATTAAAAAAGATCTTGCAAAAAGAAGATAACAAAGTACAGAAATAGAATACAGAATGCAAAACAGCAATTTTATTTGCATTTCAGCCCCTCTGGCCATCTAGCCAAACCTTTTATGTTTCTTCCAAAAAGTCATTATTTTCTGCAGTGATTGCTTGCAGGAAAAATATATTTTCAAAATAACACAACAGTCTCAAATGTTTTAAGGATTCTGCCCTAAACTTTTGTATACTATGCTCTCTGCCTGACTACAACAGTGAATGGATCTGGCTTTTGAAAACAAGGTATGGAATAGCATTGACCTGGCAAAAATATCTTATAACTAGCTATATGGTAGGAATAATGTATAAATTAAAAGAAACAGAAAAATAGTTTTCTTACAGCTCCATATAATTCATACATATTCGACACCAAACATCTTAATCTACCATCTGTTATCCTGCACATGACAGAATTATTAATGGATTGAATGCAATTAAAATGGGCTTCATTTATTCAGCAGCAGAACAGATTTCTCTTCAAGATCATTTTAAAACACTAGCATAAATACTGTGGTAGGAGAGATTGAAGATTGAAATATCTTTTTAAAAAGAGAAAATATCAAGAGTATTCAATATCTAAATGAGTAGTGATGTGCAATGTGTAGAACCAGTTCAGTTGTATGGCACTTGTGTAAGCTCTGACTGCAAAGACAAAAATAAAAAGGATATGTATTAAAACTGCATTCACTCTGAAAGCAATGTAAACAAAACTAAGGAATTTATACTTAATACTGCAAAGTCAATCTTGTACTTTAGCTAGTAAATGTAATTATGTAGCATATCAATGGAAAAGACCCAACTGACTGAATCAAAACATTGTCATTTCTTTCCAGAAGCAACTGAACAGCCCCTTTAGAAGGAAATTATGTTTATTTTATGCTTTTAAGAATGCATTAGGGTAATTGCTACAACAAATTACCTTCTGTGCTATGAGCTTTGCTACAACATCTCTGGCATGTACATCAATTGTACAGATTGTCATAATCTTCTGACGATCACCATGGGTGAGCTCCCCTAGTAGCATGTTTATAAGAGCATTTAGCTGAACAATCTGCAATAAAAATAATTATATTTGACTACTCAAAAAGATAGGGTACAGTACACTACATGTCATACATTGATTACTTATTCCAGGACATGCTATACTTGCAAGGCATCCCTGTTTATGTATTAACGAAAATACAGAAACTGTGCTTATTGAACAACTGAAGCAAAATTAATGGATAGTGGGGGAGGCAAATTAGTTCAATCTTATACTTTACACATTATGAAGATTATTACCAGAACATTACAGAAGAATAAAAGATGGATGGGATTGTTTTACAGCCTGTAATACATTCTCAATAAACTTTCAAACCAAAAATAATGACTGCTTTTGTCAATCATTGGTCAGCCTTCCCTTTTTTGAGTTATGTACCTAGAGCTTGCAATAATGAGAGGAAACAATGATGCGAAATAGAGGCCCACTGTGTGACAATAATGTAATTAGTAAACCACTCCAATACATTTGCTGGAAATTTCTTCAGGACTCTCCCGATCAGCCGCAGGATCTTTGGTGGGTGATCAATGGAAATCCCAAATAGATTGCATAAATATGGTCACCGGTGAAGTTACAGTGATCAATTGGGAGAACCGCTGAGGAAATTCTCTGTTTTCGGTTTACCACGATTTTGCGATGCTATGCAATGTACAGGTAAAAGTACATAACTGGTAAAAGTAGAACTAAATCAGTATAGTCAAAGGTCTACAGTACTGTAGAATCAATATTACAATGCAACTGCTGGTCTTTACAGGTTTGATCAGGAAACTTCTGTTTAAAGGCAGCTCACTTGTTTTTTGTTGTAATCTTTTAAAGCAGTTTCAAAGCCTTCCTCAAGATGCTCAAAAGCAATTCCAACATCTGTGGTCCACCAAATCTGAGTGCCTGTCAAAGCCACTTGTGCTGGGTAATCAAACAACCACTGATCTCTCGGTTTCTCTTCATATGCTGCTACTGCTTCCATGATTTCTTGCTGCATTGTGGTTCGCATTGTCTCCTCAAGATTACGCAGCCAACATTCAGTCTAGTAATGAAGCAAGATTCAGCTTTGTTAGGAACGTAACTTTTAACTTTTCTATACAAAACCCTGGTTCGACCATACCTGCAGTACCCGTTCAGTTCTGGGCACCACACCTAAGGAAGGAAGTGCAGTGTAGATTTGCTAGAATGGTACCTAGACAGCAAAGTTAAATTACAAGGAGAGGTTGCACAAACCAAGGTTGTATTCCCTGGAGCTCAAAAGGTTAAGGGGTGATTTGATTGAAGTTTATAAGATATTAAGGGGAACTGATGTGGTAAGACATAGAGAGACAATTTCTGTTGGTTGGGGAATCTAGGACTAAGGGGCACAGCCTAAAAATTAGAGTATGGCCTTTCAGGGAAGAAGTTTGGGGACACACAAAGAATGGTAGAAGTTTGGAAATCTCTCCTGCGAACAGCAGTTGATGCTGGGTCAATTGATAATTTTAAATCTGACATTGATAGATTTCTGTTAACCAAAGATATTAAGAGATTATGGGACAAAAGCAGATATATAGAGTTAGGTCACAGATCAGCCATGATCGCATTAAATAGCCGAACAGGTACGAGGGACTAAATGGCCTACTCTTGTACCTATGTTCCTACGTCTAGCATAACTTCCTGGCTTTTGCACTTGGCCTGAATTTAATGAACCTGCCACCGGTCCTGGCAGTGGGCTCAGAAATAGGTTTCATTCCTGACCGTCATGTGGGTGGATACCCCACCACGATCAAGCGGCGGGTGGCTATTATGCATAGTGGAGACATGGGGCCCCCCAACCCCCCAAACATGTGGTAGGGGCGGTACGCAAGTTGCCAATTGCGGCATTAGATGACTCCAGTGCAGGTTTTTTTTATTCATTCGCGGGATGTGGACATTGCTGGCTAGGTCAGCATTTGAAATCTGCTGTCCTGACCTGGTCTGGACTACATCTGACTCGAGATCCACAGCAATGTGGTTGACTCTTAACTGACCTCTGAAATAGCCCAGCAAGCCACTCAGTTGTCAAGGGCAATTAGGGTTGGGCAACAAATGTTGGTCTTGCCAGTGACACCCACATTCCATGAAAGAATTTTTTAAAAAACAATAGAAATGCTGTCAGGTGGTAATCAAACTAATTTAGATGCAAGATTTAAAAAAATTCTCCATTTGACCATGACTTCCTTTGTAGAGGAAGTAAAACTGATATTTGATTATTTAATGAAAGATTTTCAAGACAGCACATTTAATCAATTCGTTGTTTTACAGATTATTTTATGAATTTTTCCATACACTTTATTTTCTGCAATATATGCAAAAACAAAGAATCCATCAAGGAGATGGATTAATGTCTAATGTCAAACTAGATTACAACATTCAGGTTTTCAAATATATTGCATTAGAATGCAAACAAACAAAACAACCTACCTGTCCTTCACAGAAACAGGGTGCTGAAAGCTGTACACATTCTCCTTCTCTGCTGTACATTCCCACTGCTTTACAGGTATCACCATTCTCGTCATTATTTTCAAATTTTAAATCAGCTAAATTATCAAATAGCTTAAGCAAATGCCTCGTCACCTGTTCAGAGATTATAAATACATATTAAAAGTAAACCAAGTTCATCCTTTAAAGTTTATTTTCTCCTCTGCTTAGACCTTCATACAACTTGCATTTATATAGCAGCGTTAATATAATAAAATGTCCCAAGGTGATTCACAGAGGCATTATAAAGCAAAATGTGACACTGAACCACATAAGGGAATATTAGGGCAGATGACCAAAAGAATGGTCAAAGAAGTAGGTTTTCAGCGTTAAACTCCAGAAAATTTGTTCTGGAAGGATATTTCTGGAGCCTACCTTAACTCAGTTTCACATTTATTGTGCAGAGGAAAAGGATTACAAACATATTGTTCCTCACTCAAACCCTCCACCGTCTCAGTGAGTGTCTACTTATAAGTGCTCAACTAAGACCCCAATCAACAACCTTCAACTGCATATAATCAAACCATTGATACACAATTAACAGATTAACATTAAGGAGTGTCTTAAAGGAGGAAAGTGAGGTAGCGAGGCTTAGGGAAGAAATTTCAGAGCTCTGAGCTGAAGGCGCAGCCACCAATGGCGGAGCAATTAAAACTGAGGATGCTCAAGAGGCCAGAATTAGATGAGCACAGTTTTCTTGGAGGTTTGTAAGGCTGGAAGAGATTACAGAGATGGGGAGAGGCGAGGCCATGGAATAATTTGAAAGCAAGAATGAGAGTTTTAAAATCAGGGCATTGCTTAATGTAGGTGTAGTGGAGGTCAACGAACACAGGGATGAATGGGATTTGGTCCGAGTTAGGACACAGGCAACACAAGTTTGGATCATCTCAAGTGTAAGGAATATACAAGGGTGATTTATATATTTTTAAATCTAGGAAGCATATTCAATAGTACAAAGTATATTCATGCTTTACACAATATTGACAAATCACACTTCACTAAAGTGCTGACAAATATTCATTTGACAGGATTTAATCTAAGGTAAATAAAGGGTAAAGAGGAGCACCCCGATGATCCATTCAGACCAGGAAGCTTCCAGATTTGATCTCCAGTCTATGATGAGTTAAGGACGGCAGTGGGCCACTACAGTTTTCCACAGTACCCCTTGATTTAAGGAGGAGGAAAATCAGCCAGTGTCCTGCTCTTGATCACTATACAATGTGCCATATTGAAAATAATTTGTCATGATCAGATAAGAACATGAATAGATTTGAATGTATGACTCACTGTTCACACATAAATTTAGGCCATATGGATGAGGCACTGCAGGGTAACTGGTGCCAATGGAACCTTACCCTAGCATGGAGTTAACACCTGGATAAGGGGAGAAAATTGGCTGAGAAAGTTAGAAGAGACAAAGGGCTGGATTTTACCATCCCTTTGCAGACAGGCAGGGAAGTGGGAAGGCTGCCAAAATGACGTGAGAAGATGGCGGGTGGCATGCCCATCATTTTTTCTATTCGTTCATGGGATGTAGGCATTGCTGACTAGGCCAGCATTTATTGCCCAATCCTGATTGCCCTTGAGAAGGTAGGTAGTGGTGAGCTGTCTTCATGAACTGCTGCAGTCCTTGGAGTGTAGGTACACCCAAAGTACTGTTAGGAAGGGAGTTCCAGGATTTTGACCCAGCGACAGTGAAGGAACAGCAATATAGTTCCAAGTCAGGATGGTGTGTGGTTTGCAGGGGAACTTGCTGGTGGTGGTGTTCCCATGCATCTGCTGCCCTTGTCCTTCTAGGTGGTAGAGGTTGCAGGTTTCGAAGGTGCTGCCTGAGTAGCCTTGCTGCATTGCTGCAGTGCATCTTCTAGATGGTACACACTGCTGCCACTGTGCTTCGGTGGTGGAGGGAGTGAATGTTTGTGGACGGGGTGCCAATCAAGTGGGCTGCTTTGTCCTGGATGGCGTCGAGCTTCTTGAGTGTTATTGGAGCTGCACCCATCCAGGCAAGTGGAGATTATTCCATCACACTCCTGCCTCGTGCCTTGTAGATGGTGGGCAGGCTTTGGGGAGTCAGGTGAGTTACTCACTACAGAATTCTAGTCTCTGACCTGATCTTGTAGCCACACTAATTATGTGGCTGCTCCAGTTCAGTTTCCAGTCAATGGTAACCCCCAGGACATTGATAGTGGGGAATTCAGCGATTGTAATGCCATTGAACATCAAGGGGAGATAGTTAGATTCTCTCTTGTTTGAGATCATCATTGACTGGCACTTGTGTGGCGCGAATGTTACTTGCCACTTATCAGCCCATGCCTGGATATTGTCTAGGTCTTACTGCATCTGGGCACAAGCTGCTTCAGTATCTGAGGAGTTGTGAATGGTACTGAACATTGTACAATCATCAGCGAACATCCCCACTTCTGAGACGGAGGGAAGGTCATTGATGAAGCAGCTGACGATGCATGGGCCTAGGACACTACCCTGAGGAACTC
This sequence comes from Heterodontus francisci, assembly GCF_036365525.1. NCBI lineage: Eukaryota > Metazoa > Chordata > Chondrichthyes > Heterodontiformes > Heterodontidae > Heterodontus > Heterodontus francisci. The sequence goes on from NC_090377.1 coordinate 74,648,916, forward strand.
CTACAGTCATGCCCTGGAGCTGAGATAATTGACCTCCAACAACCACATCCATCTTCCTTTGTGCTAAGTATGACTCCAACCAACGGAGAGTTTTCCCCCTGATTCCTATTGACTCCAGTTTTGCTAGGTCTCCTTGATGCCATAGTCAAATATTGCCTTGATGTCAAGCACAGTTACTCTCACCTCATCTCTGGCATTCAGCTCTTTCGTCCATGTTTGGACCAAATCTGTAATGAAGTCAGGAGCTGAGTGGCCCTGGCGGAACCCAAACTGAGTGTCAGCGAGCGGGTTATTGCTGAGCAAGTGCTGCTTGACGACACAGTCAATGACCCCTTCCATCACATCTTTCTGCCACCATGCCATCTTGCCAGCAGCAGGAAAGATGGCAGATGGCCCTGCCTGGAGCCTAATTAAGCTACTTGTGGCCAATTAAGGACCTTTTCCCTCCTCCGCTGGCATTGTACCAGCGCTTGGGGCCCTGCTTTTCATGGATTCTTGGCTCCACGGAGGGGCCCCCCCCCAATGGCAATGGCTGCCCCACGTTAACAGTGCTGCCTGTCCTCAGTGACCCCCGCTCCTTCCTTGCCAGGGACTGCCTGACTGGCCCCGGCGCCCCCAGACCCTACCTACCAGCCTTTTAGAGCGCACGGCCATCGATGCACCCTCATCCAGCAAGTGCAGTCCCAGCAGTGGACGTCACTAGCAGTGATGCTTTTGAAGCTGCTAAGCTGCTGGCCCTCTGATTTTAAGGACAGCTGCCAGCCAAATGTCGATGGCAGCCCTGGCAACAGTCACTTATTTAGCTCCCGCCAGCAAACTGCGGCCCCAGGCCCTACTGACCACTGAAGCAGGTTTGCCCCCGCCTGCCTCCATAAAGTCTACCCAAAAGGTCAGTAAAACTGTTAATCACAGTTATTTTAAAGTAAAATTCAAATTTCTTTTAGAATGCATTTTCCAGTGTTACCATTCAACTGATATATTTCATAGTGTTACAAATTTCACAGGTCTGCAGTAAATATTCCATTATGTCTGGTAATATCAGTCACTGCCATAAGTGGACATCATGGACAGAATTTGATTGAAACAGGCCTGCTTGCAGCACAGGGCCGGCAGTGCGTTGCCAATCTGTTTGTTCCATCAGCGGGCTTTGCAAGTGGATGTTTAACTCAGCCATGGTATTAGCATTCCACTACCGGCTTCCCAACCAGAGACAGAGTGCGGGCATGATAACAACCCGCATCTGTCAATGGAAGGGTTCAATTTAACAGACCCTGGCAAGGGTCAGAACATTGCTGCTGAATGCTAGAGGAAGGAGAATAGAAGGAAGACGTGGAAAGGTGTACCACCTCCCCCACCCCACACTTCTCTGACTCTTCCCTGGAGATCATGCTGGAGGTGGTGAGGGCCAGAAGGGATGTGCAGTTTTCTGTGCAGCGGAGGAAGAGGCCAGCCACGCAGACTGAACAGGCAGGGATGGAACTTTTGGAGGCAGTTACTGGCTGAAGTGTGGTCCCGAGGACATGGATCCAGTGACGCAAAATATTTAATGATTTAATCGGGTCAGGAAAGGTGAGTGGCATACCACTTTCAGGTACCAAACACCATTCTCTGACTTCCCTGCATTCTCCTGCACAGCACTCCCCAGAACAACACATCTTGCAGCTCCAGATATTTCTTTCTCTTGAGGCACCTCCACAAGTCTCCATCTGAACAGCCAGCACTGATGCTCACCCACATCTTAGTGCCATCTCACACCCATCCTTCACAGTCACCCTCCACAAATGTAATTCATTCATCTCCACACATTGTACTTCTCACACTCATAATTCTTTGCTTTCTCTCATTGCAGAAGAGAGCGCACAACTCCAGGGAGAGGCAGAGGATCAGGGTTGGACCTGTATCCATAACCACCCTGACCACAGCGGAAGAGGATGCCTTTGAGATCGGCAGGGTGGCGCAGTCATTGGACATAGACGATCAAGAGATGGGGATCTCCCACAGACCTAGTGACAGCACTAAATATTACTCTGCCACTTGGCACATAGCATTCACTAGTTTAGAACTGCTGTCACCACGAACTTAAATGTCAAGAGCTGCATAATGTAGTCTTTTGAACCTTTTCCTCTTGTCAGTTCTAATCAATATCTTTCATCTGCCACAGGTCCTGCAAGGGTGACAGAGGAGTAGTAGCAGGAAGAGGCTGAGGAGTCCTCAGAGAAGCGTGAACATTCTGAGGATGCGCCATCACTTGACTCATGTGCACACTTCACCAGCACAGAAACAAACACCTCGATGGGTACTGCAGTAGAAATTACTAAGTTGTTCCATGATGAGGCACATATCACATAAGAACATAAGAAATAGGAGCAGGAGTAGACCATACAGCCCCTCAGCCTGCTCCGCCATTCAATATGATCATGGCTGATCTTCTGCCTCAACTCCACTTTCCTACCTGATCCCCATATCCCTTGGTTATCTGAGAGACAAAAAATCTGTTTATCTCAGCCTTAAATATACTCAACGATGGAACATCCACAACCTGGTGTAGAAAATTCCAATGACTCACAGCCCCTCTGAATTAGTTCATTTCTCCTCATCGCAGTCCTAAATAATCGACCGATTATCTGGAGGCTATGCCCTCGTATTCTAGGTTCTACAGCCAACCAACCTCTCGGTGTCAACTTTGCCAAGCCCCTTCAAAATCTTGAATGTTTCAATGAGATCATTCTTCTAAACTCCAGAGAGTATCGGCTTAATTTACTCAGCCTCTCATCATAGGACAACCCTCTCATCCCAGTAACCAGTTCAATGAACCTTCAATGTGCTACCTCCAAGGCAAGTATATCCTTCCTTGGATATGGAGACCAAAACTGCACACAGTATTCCAGGTGTGGTCTCACCAAAGCTCCGTACAATTGTAATAGGACTTCCTTGGTCTCGCACTCCAGCCCCCTTGCAAAAAAGGCCAACATGCCATTTGCTTTCCTAACTACTTGCTGTACCTGCATGCAACGCTTTGGTGTTCCTTGTATGAGTACACCCAAGTCTCTCTGAACATCAACATTTACAAGTTTCATGCCTTTTAAAATATATTTTGCCTTTCTAGTCTTACTATCAAAGTGAATTACCTCACACTTCCCCACAATATATTCCACCTGCCACCTTGCTGTCTATTCACTTAACTTGTCTATATCTCTTTGCAGCCTCTTTGTGTCCACCTCACAGCTTACATTTCCAACTAGCTTTGTATCATCAGCCAACATAGATAGATTACTCTCGGTCTCTTTATCTAAGTCATTAATATAGACTGTAAGTAGATGAGGCCCCAGCACTGATCCTTGTAGCACACCACTAGTTACAACCTGCCAACTTAAAAATGCCCTGTTAATCCCTACTCTCTGCTTCCTGTCCATTAACCAATCTTCCATCCATGCTCACATATTACCCCCAACTCCATGAGCGCTTATCTTGCTTATTAACCTTTTGTGTGGCACCTTATCGAATGTCTTTCAGAAATCCATGTATATTACATCTACTGGCTCCCCTTTATCTACACTACTATTACATCCTCAAAAAACTCCAACAAATATGTCAACAACGATTCCCCTTTCATAAAACCATGTTGACACTGTCTGATCATACTCTGGTTTTCTAACTGCATCATTAAGACTTCCTTAATCGTAGATTCCAGCATTTTCCTGACATCTGATGTCAGGCGAACTGGCCTGTGGCTGGAATTTTACAAGGAGGCGGTAGCCCCGCCCACTGGCTGGAAAGCCAGGGGTGAGCCCGTTTTCACTGGCCCTGGAAGACATGGCCATATTGTAAGTGGCTCAGGCAATTAATTGTCTACTTATGTGGCTTCTGCCCCTCTGAGGCAGGATGTTCAGCCTCCAAGAGCTGCTGGCGAACCAGATAGCTGGCAGCTCCTCAGTCTTAGGAGCTTTGGTGACTGCTGGGACTGTAGCAGTCCCTAGACCCAGCCAGCGATGAAGCCAGAGAAAAAGGTAATTGGGGTCGGGGCACCCATCAGCCAGGCCCGGCAAGTGGGAGGTGCCCAATCAGGAGGGCTGTCCCAGCCCACAATGAGGCCACCAGGTATTACTGGGCTGCCTCCCCAGGTGGCAAAGTGCCCATCTGCCACTGCTGGGGGAAGAGACCCTTAATGGCCCTTAATTGGCCGCTTAAGGGCTTCAATTGGCCTAAGGGTGGTAGGGCTGCCTGTCACTTCCCTTGCCACTGGTAAATTACTAGTGGGGGTGGGTGGACGATGGGCACAGCCATCCCACCCAATTTTACGCACCCCCCCCACCCCACCTCCCAGCTCGCTCCGGGGGGAATGGATGTAAAATTCTGGCCTATAGTTTCCGGTTTTCTCTCTCCCTCATTTCTTGAATAGCAGTATTACACTTGCTAACTTTTAATCTGATAGGACTATTCTACAGCTGCCTCTTGTCGCCCACTGGTATGTAGGCCATCAGGTCCTGGGGATTTGTTGGCTTTTAGTCCCTTAAGTTTCTCTAATAGATTCTTTCTGCTGATGTTAATTACTTTAAGTTCCTCACTCTTACTAACCTCTTGGAATGTAAGTTGCGTCTTCTACTGTGAAGACAAATACAAATATTTGTTCAACATCTTTGCCATTTTCTCATTCCCCTTGCTAATTTCCCCTGTCTCTCCCTCTAAGGGATCAAGGTTTACTTTAGCTACTCTCCTTTTTATATACTTGTAAAAGCTCTTACAATCTGCTTTTATGTTCCTGGCTAGTTTATTCTCATATTCTACTTTTTTCCTTTTCAGTCAACTTTTTGGTCCCCCTTTGCTGGTTTCTAAAACTCTCCCAATCCTCAGTCACAGCAAGGAAATGGGCAGCCTGCGTCTAGCTCTTCTGAAGCCACAAGGGCTGCCCCATGTAGGAACAATAGGAAGCAGACGAGAAGGACTTATAAATTTCACTTGGGGTGTGTATAACAATGTTCATGGCATTATATATATGTTTATTCAAATAAATCAAGCACTTTACTTGAACTCTTCATTCTCCTGAAATCTACTTTGTTGCAAGCTGACTTTCAAATGGACAGTAGTCACTAGGCGAATGGTATAACCAGGCTGGAAGATGAGCAAAGGGTATGAGTGTAATGGTTGGATTTTTGACTGTGGGAATGATTTATGTTGAGGGTTAGGGGGTGCAGCAGGGTTTATTATTGCTCTGCTTTATGGCCTTACGCACTCAGAATAGCAGAAGCTGCCTGTATGAGGCCGCCAAGGGCTTCTCTGGCAGCCGGGTGAGCGGCTGCAGGTATGCTGGCCACATCTGCCTCCTCCACCTCAAAGGAGGAGAATGCCGAGTGGTTGGCACCTTCCTCTTCCTACAGCTCCACTCCTCTCTGCAGTGCGATGTTGTACAAGGCACAGCAGAACACAATCATTCAGAAGACCCTTGATGCAGCACACTGAAGGGTGCCCCAAGAGCTGTGCAGCCACCTAAATCAGTGGCAAGGCTCCTCACAGGAGTCATCAGCCAAGGCATCAGAGGGAAGTCCTCGTCTCCAAGGAGCAACCTGCTCATACTGTGTGGAGGTGTCAAAACCTGTGGGAGATGTGATTGTCCCAGAATATATGAATCATGGCAGCTTTCAGGATGTCTTGCACAGACATGCATGATAACCTTCCAGTGGTCACAAATGAGCTGAACACGGAGTGCAGGATTTGTTCCCAGCCTGACATCAGGTCCCGTGGCCGTGCAGGGGGAGGGAGGGTGGTGAGGAAGGGGAGGGGGGGTCAGGGGCCTGAAAAATCGGAGCAGCAGAGGCCGCCACAGAACCAGACACCGGGATTGTCGGGTCCAATCTTCCAGGCGGGGAAACTCCATGGTGGCCCTCCGCCGCTGTGCGACGGGAACCAAGTTAGCATATTTACAAACACATTTGCATGGATTAAAATATAAACCGCAGTGATCTTACCTTCAGTTCCCAATCCTCAGCGTGACGTTTGGCACTCATGAGTCTTCACTTTCCCGTCCAGGGAAAGCTGGCGCCACCGAGGGGGAAAAGGGGTAAACTCTGCACTCTGGTGGGTATGGGAAGGGAGAGGTAAACACTGCACTCTGATGGCTATGGGGGGAGGGGTAAACTCTGCACTCTGATAGGTATGGGGGGAGGGGTGAACTCTGCACTCTGATGGGTATGGGGGGAGGGGTGAACTCTGCACTCTGATGGGTATGGGGGGGGGAGGGGTAAACTCTGCATTTTATTGAACTATCAGCAGGGCTGGCAGCCTTTTAAAAATGGCACCAGCACCTGGTTCCATATTGGTGACGCCGTGAATGGTGTCGCCAATGCCACCCCCGCCACATGACTCGGGGGGACGACTACCGTGAATATATGAAGTGGCCACCCACCGCAGAATCACGGCAGCGCGGGTCCCAAGCAGGGCATCCGCCATTTTCCACGCCTGGCGCTGCTCCCAGCAGCAGGACTACAAAACCCAGCCCGGAGAGTGGAATACCTTACAATTGATGAATATTCCAGGATTTTTAAAAATTTGTTTCAAGGGATGTGGGTGTTGCTGGCAAGGCCAGCATTTATTGCCCATCCCTAATTGCCCTTGAGAAGACGCCTGCTTGAACTAAAGCCTGGCTACCTGACCCGAACCCCACTGGACCAGACTACGTGTCGGGTTCAGTTCAGGTCAGGTCGAAATTCCGAGTCCAGCATTCGGGCTCGGGTCAGGTTGGGCTGGACACTGCTTCCGGGAAGTCACAGGATCAGGCTTACACATGATTCCCCACAACTCCAGCTGCAGGAATAGCCTACTGCTGGAGTTGTGTCAGGTCGGGTCCAGCGCAAAAAAAATTAAAGGGCTCGGGCTCGGTTCGGGTTCGGGTTGGCTGTGGTCGGGTCAGGCCCAGGTCGGCTTTTAATTTTATACCAAAGACAGACTTTATCTTGAACCACTGTAGTCCATTGGTGTGGGTAAACCCACAGTGCTGTTAGGGAGGGAGTTCCAGGATTTTGACCCAGCGACAGTGAATGAATGGTGATATAGTCCCAAGTCAGGATGGTATGTGGCTTGTAGGGGAACTTTCAGATGGTGTTATTTCCACGCATCTGCTGCCCTTGTCCTTCTAGGTGGAGTAAGTCACAAGTTTGGAAGGTTCTGTCGAAGGAGACGTGGTGAATTGTTGCATTGCATCCTGTATATGATACACACTGCTGCAACTGTGCATCGGTGGTCAAGGGAGTGAATGTTGAAGCTGATGCATGTAGTGCCACTCAAGCGGGCTGCTTTGTCCAGGATGGTGTTGAGCTTCCTGAGTGTTGTTGGAGCTGCACTCCGCAAGTGGAGAGTATTTCATCACACTCCTGACTTGTACTTTATAGGTGGTGGACAGGCTTTGCGGAGTCAGGAGTTGGGTTACTCGCCACAGAATTTCCACCCTCTGACCTGCTCTTGTAGCCACAGTGTTTATGTGGCTGGTCCAGTTCAGTTTCTGGTCAATGGTAATGCCATTGAATGTCAAGGGGAGATAGTTAGATTCTATCTTGTCGAAGATCGTTATCGCTTGGCATTTGTGAGTGAAAATGTTACTTGCCACTTATCAGCCCTAGCCTGGATGTTTTTACAGGTCTTGCTGCATATGGACACAGACTGTTTCAATATCTGAGGAGTTGTGAATGGTACTGAACATTATACAATCATCAGTGAACAGCCTCACTTCTGATCTTATGATGGAGGGAAGGTCATTGATGAAGCAACTAGGCCTAGGACACTACTTGAGGAACTCCTGCAGTGATGTCCTGGGGCTGAGATGATTGGCCTCCAACAACCACAACCATCTTCCTTTGTGCTAGGTATGACTCCAACCAGCGGAGAGTTTTCCTTCGATTCTCATTGACGTCAATTTGGCTAGGGTTGCCATACTCAGTCAAATGCTGCCTTGATATCAAGGGCAATCACTCTCACCTCATCTCTTGAGTTCAGGTCTTTTGTCCATGTTTGGACCAAGGCTGTAATGAAGTCAGGAACTGGGTGGCCCTGGCAGAACCCAAACTGAGCATCAGTTGCTGTCTAAGTGGTGCTTGGTGGCACTGTCAATGACACCTTCCATCACTTTGTTGATGACTGAGAGTAGACTGATGGGGTGATAATTGGTCGGGTTGGATATGTCCTGCTTTTTGTGGACAGAACATACGTGAGCAATTTTCGACATTATCAGATAGATGCCAGTGTTGTAGCTGTACTGGAACAGCTTGGCTAGGGGTACAGCCAGTTCTGTCGTGCAAGTCTTCAGTACTACAGTTGAGATGTTGTCAGGATCCATAGCTTTGCAGTATCCACTGCCTTCAGCTGTTTCTTGATATCACCTGAAGTGAATCGAATTGCCTAAAGACTGGCATCTGTGATGCTGGGGACCTCAGGAGGAGGACGAGATGCATCATCCACTCAGCACTTCTGGCTGAAGATCATTGCAAATGCTTCAGCCTTTTCTTTTGCACTGATATGCTGGGCTCCCCCATGATTGAGGATGGGGATATTAGTGAAGCCTTCTCTTCCAGTCAGTTGTTTAATTGTCCACCACCATTCACAACTGAATGTGCCAGGACTGCAGAGCTTTGATCTGATCTGTTGGTTGTGGGATCACTTAGCTTTATCGCGTGCTGCTTCCGCTGTTGGCATGCAAGTAGTCCTAGGTTGTAGCTTCACCAGGTTGAAACCTCATTTTTAGGTATGCCTGGTGCTGCTCCTGGCATGCTCTCCTGCACTCTTTATTGAACCAGGATTGATCCCTTGGCTTGATGGTAATGGTAGAGTAGGGGATATGCCAGGCCATAAGGTTACAGATTGTGGTTGAATACAATTCTGCTGCTGCTGGTCCACTGCACCTCGTATGCCCAGTTTTGAACTCCCAGATTTGTTCTAAATCTAAACCATTTAGCACGGTGGTAATGCCACGATGGAGGTTATCCTCAGTGTGAAGACGGGAATTCATTTTCACAAGGATTGTGCGGTGGTCTCTCCTATCAATACTGTCATGGACAGATGCATCTATGACAGGTAGATCAATGAGGGCAAAGTCAAGTAGGGTTTTCCCTCTTGGTTCCCTCACCACCTGCCACAGGTCCAGTCTGGTAGATATGTCCTTCATGACTCACCAGCTCAGTCTGTACTGGTGCTACCGAGCTACTCTTGGTGATGGACATTGAAGTCCCCCACCCAGAGTCCATTCTGCACCCTGACCTGAAGGCACCTTGATTGCCACATGTGTGCAGTCAATGACTGTATCTGTGAGAATCCAGCAAACACAGAAAATCCGAGAGCCCTCTGTGTCTGTGGCCTCATCAATGCCAAAGTGGACCTAAGTGACAGCCTTGGCAAACAAGGCATCGGTGACCCCGTAGGTATATTTGTGGGCAGCAGATTATGAAATCTTGGAGATGTCACCAGCAGATTCTTGGAAGGAGCTAGAGGCAAAGAAATTCAGGGCTTTGGTGACCTTGACAGCCACTGGAAATGTGTGCCCACCTGGCCCTCTTGGAAGGAAATCTTGTAACAGGAGGCTGAAGATGCCTGCCTCGTGAGGCACTGTTGCTGCATCATGTCAAGGAAGCTTATCCTCTGCCTGAATATCTTGTGCAGGATGGATTGCCTCCTTCAACTTGGAACTCTAGGCTAAATTTTATGAGGCCATTTGAGACGGCAACAGAGGCGGGGTGGGGCATAAAATTGGGATGGAAGATGTCAGCAAGTCCGATGTCCCTACCGAATTTTCTAGTCGGCAGCCAACATTGGGGCAGGCTTTGCACATTCACGAGGCAGGTAGCCAATTACGGTATTTAAGAGCCCAATTTATGGCAATTTTATTGTAAGTTTTGAATTTTCCTGATGGTGCACAGGAGCCATGGAGCCTCAGGGCCTCGCCTGGTAAAAGGAGGCAACAAGGTGGCGGGAGTTCGGAGTTGGCCTCACAGGGAAGTCATCAGGTGAGGCAGCGTCGCTTGGCAGGAAGGGTGGAGGGGGGCACAGGAAACATTGTCAAAAATGGGAGCCAAGGTGCCAGCTCTGAGGGCAGCCACACCAGGGTGGCATCGGGGCTGTGCCACCTCAACGAAAGTCAGGAGTAGGGGGTGGGGGGTGGAAGGCCTGTTTGGCCAAGCACTCAGGGAGAGGCAACCTCTTGTCATGAAGACCCCCACCTGCCTAGAATGAGACATATTAATTTTGTCATATGAACATTAATTTTAAACTGACACCTGGCTGGAGGACATTTGCATACTAAGAGACAGTGCTTGGAGAGACAAAAGAATTGCTCACTGATTCAATTAACAGAGATTGGGCTGGGCAATGGTGATCCCCACACATGCAGGAGTTTGTTTAAACAGTTAGTCACATGACTAACCTGCTGGTCAAGCTGAAGTTTTGAATTGTGCTCACTGGACAGTTTGGTCAGTCTGCAGATTGTAACTGAACCTGGAACAAGACAGCCTCTCTCCTCGCTGGCGCTCTCTCGCTTTCTCACAAGCCTCCAGACCCACTGAAGTCACTTAAACCTCAAGAGAGAAAAGACTCCTACATCGAAATAAAGTGAAGCATGCACTGGGCCCCAACGAACAGCAAGACTTACCGGCAACCGAAGACTCCACATTGAACTCAAAGGACCATAAATAACTACCAGATATTGCCTTAAACTTTTCCCCTTTATCCTTTCTACTTTTTCAGTCTCCGTCTGCGTGTGTGTTTATTGCGTCTGCATGCTAGCATGGTGGCATCACTTACTCGTAGTCGTTAATCGAATTAGAGTTTAAGATTAATAAACTTCCACCTTTCTTGTTTAAATCTAAGAAAACCTGTCTGACTTCTTTGACTACAATTGGAATGCAGTGAACAAGGATACACTGAGGAGGAGCCAAAACACGGTTTAAAAAAAAATTAAACCCAGTTACGGTTAGACCAGGCAAAGGCTGAAAGGGAACCCCTAGACCCCTATCTCACCTGGTCGTAACACACTCATGGGCCTCTTTCACCCTGCTTTGAGGCCCCAGTGGAGGAGCAGCAGAGTGGGACAGAGCTTCAGATATGAGCAGGGGGACGCCAGCAACTTGGGGGCCCACAGAAAGATCAGGCTCGGGCACAAGAGGCTGCTGAAGGTTGAAGAGGGGATCGCTAACAACCTCCAGTGTGCAGAAGAGGTTACTTTCCAGATAGAGTCTACCGGCCGCAGCTCAACTACCTGCAGATGTCCGAGCGGCACTGTCTCCGTAGACTGCACCTCTCCAGGAAGGCTGTTAATGATCTATGTGCCATGACGCAGGAGGTGCTCAGGCCCATAGGACATGATGAGCACCTGATGCCAGTAGCACTGAAGGTCACAGTGGCACTGAAGTACGACGCCACTGGATCATTCCAGGGATTCACTGGAGATATGTGTGGAATCTCCCAGCCTGCAGCGCATTGGTGCATCAAGGAGGTCAACAATGCCCTGTTCAGGCGGGCTGGCAACTATGTGCGCTTCCGCGCTGATGCAAACAGTCAAGCTGAAAGGGCTTTAGGATTCGGGGCCATCACTGGATTCCCCTGGGTGCAGGGGGTAATTGATTGCACACATGTGGCCATCAAGGCTGTCATGGACCAGCCGGCTGCCTTCATCAACCGGCTTCTACTCCCTCAATGTACAACTAGTCTGCATCCACTGCAAGCGGATCTTACAAGTGTGCATACAATTTCCAGGAAGCAGCCATTACACATATATAATAAGGCAGTCCCAGGTGCCAGACCTTTTCCATATCTTCACAAGCCTTCAGGGATGGATCCTTGGAGACAAGGACTACCCACTGAGAACATGACTACTGATGCCTGTGAGGAACCCATGCATGGATGCAGAGGTGAGGTACAATACCTGCCACAGGTCAATCGGTGTAACCATTGAGCAGGCCATTGGTCTCCTGAAGATGAGATTTAGGTGCCTAGATCAATCCAGTGGAGACCTTCAGAATGTCACGGCGAGGGTCTGTACAACCTAGCACTACAGAGGGAGGAGGTGGTGACCAGTGAGGATATCATGCAGTGAGATGTCTTCTCCCATGACAAGGATGCAGAGGAGGATGCTGCCTAGGCAGTGCCAAATGAAGGGCCCCAGGCACACTAGGAAAGGCGCCATGAGATACGCGCAAGGAAGGCCCAAATCGTCCTTATACATTCACGTTTCTTTTGGTCCTCACCAACTTCTGGAACCAGAACAATGAAGCCTTACATTTAAGCAGCCCTGTTATTGCCTCCTTCCCTCAGCACTCCAGCACCCAGGTGCACATCGCACTGTGACAAGGCTGAATCTTTGAGCGCTGGGGTTGGTCCCTCACTTCAAGCCCTTTAGGATGAAGGTTTCCAAGGAACTCCTAAAGGGAATCAACAACAGTAAGGAGACGTGGTGAGTGAACGACGTAGTTTTATTTTGTGTAACCATCTCTAGCATTCCCTTTTCTATAGCTTTATCACCCGAGATCCTCTAAGTGCTCTTCTTACATCTTTTCTGGGTATTTATTCCCATGGCTAAAAGTGCAGGTCAGAGGCTAGGAATCCTGCGGCGAGCAACTCCTCCTGACTCCCCAAAGACTGTCCACCATCTACAAGGCACAAGTCAGGAGTATGATGGAATATTCTCCATTTATCTGGATGGGTGCAGCTCCAACAACACTCAAGAAGCTTGACACCATCCAGGACAAAGCAGCCTGCTTGATTGGCACTCCATCCACAAACATTCACTCCCTCCACCACAACGCACAGTGGCAGCAGTGTGTACCATCTACAAGATGCACTGCAGCAACTCACCAAGGCTTCTTAGACAGCATCTTCCAAACCCGTGACCTTTACCACCTAGAAGGACAAGGGCAGTAGATGCACGGGAACACCACCACCTGCACGTTCCCCTGCAAGCCACACATCATCCTGACCTGGAACGATATCACCGTTCCTTCACTGTCGCTGGGTCAAAATCCTGGAACTCCCTTCCCAACAGCACTGTAGGTGTGCCTACCTCACATGGACTGCAGCGGTTCAAGCAGGCAGCTCACCACCACCTTCTCAAGGGAAATTAGGAATAAGCAATAAATGCTGGCCTAGCCAGCGACAGCCACATCCCAGGAATGAATAAAAAAATATATATTTTCTGGGTGCACCTACATGGTGCTCCCCCTGCACTCTCAGCTGAAGTGGAGGCAGGCTGCTGACCTTGCTGCTCCAGGCTTTGGGATGACCTTGGCGACTGTCAGGCTGCCTGAGGCCTGGAGGGCCCTGGAACACTGAGGGCCTCCTGCAAAGGAGGAGGGGCAATCTCAGTTGGCAGGGATGATGGAGCCATTGGCAACACTGGCAGAGGGGCTTTGGAGAAACTGTCAGCACCAGCAGCACCCTACAAGGAACACGCAGATGCAGCAAGCAGCCGCTCCTCCTGTCTTTTGAGGTAACACTTGTATTTTCTGCTGACCTGAGAGGGATGTGGACCTGGTGGAGACTCCAATTGCTTCAGCCACCTCTCACCTTGCCATCGCTGTGTGGAGCTCATGGACAATGCGGTGGCTTGCAGGTCTGCGCACATTTCCGGCAGCTACTGATTGGTCTGCTGGATCTGGCTCTCCACGAGGGTCGCCTGTCTCTTAATGGAGGAAGCCGGCAGAGACAGTGCAGCACCCAAAGCCTGGATGGATTCCTTCATTATCCGCGCTTAGGTACGCAAAGCCTCTGGCATCTCTGCCAGATGTTGCTTCACCTCTCTCTGCAGCTGTACCATTTCCCATGTTGCTGTCGACAACAGAGACACATCATCAGCCTGGGGCTCAGCATGGACCTGGCCTCCCACTGTCCTCCAACTGCCATTGGCCTCGGCTGTCACAGGCTCTGTCAGCTGCAGGGGCCCATCTGTGCTGTGCTCACCAGTGGTGTGCCTAAATCTAAATGCATGCAACAACCCACTGACGTGATAGTATCTGCGATGGTGGAGGGTATGGAGGAATGATGTGATGGTGGATCCTCAGAGGCTCTCTCCTCCTCCTCATAGGTGGCCGATTGCCCCCAAGCCTCTGGAGTTCCTCTCCACAGTCATCGTGACCTGTATGAAAAATCATAGACATAGAAAGATTAGGGTCTGTCCATCGTGACATTCCTACCACCCCAAATGTACCACCCACAGGCGCTACATGGCTCTTTGCCACCAAATACACCCTATTTGCCAGGAGATACTCACTCACTCTCTTGGATGGGTGCCCCATCTTGCCATAAGCTATGGCACAGCCACTTTGCTGCCCTGCCAGTTTTATGGCCTCCTCCTCCATCGGTGTTAGGACATGGAGAAAAGGAACTCCACCACCGGTGTTGGCACGCTCCTTCCTATTGTGGACAGTCTTCTCCTACAGACACAACGATGAACAAGGTTAGTCTCCCAGCGGGTAAAGGCCCAGACCTCTGATAATGATAGTCCATCAAGCCACGATGGGACACACATATGTCTTCTGTATGCGGCCACTCTCGAGGGACTGTGCAGGAGAATGCATTGACAGACAGGCTCTTTTAACTAGGTGCAGCCATGCATCAGGCCCCATTGGCAACTCCAGAACACCACTGGCATGGCAGGGTGATCCCTCCCTCTCCATTAAACACATTCTTTAGCTCTGACACAAGCATTGCCCAAAAGGTTGGAATTGAATGGAACACTCACCTTGGCAGACCAGATCAGGCCATTGACCCTTTTCCAGCACGGGATCCAAGTCCTTTGGGTGACTGCATGGCTGCTGACTTCCTCCACTATCTCCGTCCAGGCTTGCTTGGTCAGGCTGGCTGGTCTCCTCCTCCTATCCTGAGGAAAGAGGACCTCCTGCCTGAAGCAGAGTCTCAAGGGAGGCATTGCTGAACCGTGGGACCACCCAGGTCTTCTTCTGCCATTTTTCCCACAAGCTTCCAAGCCAATGCTTGCCACTCCTGAATGCAAGGGCTGTCTTGAGGCTATCAACAGTCAGGGTAGGGCCATCAGCTCTTTAAATATGGTGCCTGGAGCATCCATGGTATCACCTGACATTGCCTTTGCTGCCTCCGCTGCCGCCTCTGTCCTCTGACAAAAAAACTGTCCCTGTTCATTAACATAAATAGGCTAGTTTGTTGGTTTATGATGAGCCTCTTCTTACTGAGCACATTTTAGTCCACTTCGTGAAAAGACAAAAGAAGGGACTTGGTGGCATGTGTGATATCATGATATTTAGTATAAACAGCAAGGGGTCCAATGTGATTACTTCTGGCTCACACTATTGTTTAACTAGATATTGGGCAATAAATGTGCCTGTCAGATAATTGGAGATAGAGGGCAGAATTTTAACTGCCAAGGGTGAAGGTGGGGGGTTAAAACCCTGAAAAGTGGCATCCCTTTGGAAACCCGACATGATTCCACCTACTTCCGGGTTTAACCGGGGCACGTTCGGAGAAGGTTAACAGCGATAACAGTTTTAATCGCTGGCCCATCCTTATTAACACTCAAATATTTAATATATCTCAGTTAATGCCTTGTAAGCTGAATCTGATCTCATATTAATAGTATAACATAATTCCAGGTCATGTAAGTAAAAGTCCCAAAATGTTACACCCAGTCTTTGGAAAAAATATGGCATTCATGCAACATTATGTTGGACTTCAATTACTGAGGGGCAATCTAGTATTTTTTATTGAAAAGTAATGTGCTTCTTCAGAAAGCTCTTTAGTTGTTTGGCACAAGTGCCCCAACGGTTAATACTTAAGTGAAATGTCCCACATACTGGGAGATCTTGATTTGAACCCTAGCCTTGGCTGAAATTTGTGCTCATTATTTTCCACACTACAAGTCACCAATCTCAAACACAGTGGTAACCAGTGTCAAAGTCACTAGCTGACAGAAAAGTGGAAAAAAAACCAGCATGGGTTCTGCTCAAATTGTATCTTTTTACCCTCTAGAGTAAGCCGACTATTTAATTTTCAACTGTGATCACAAAGTTAAATGGCTAGTAAAAAATCAACAAGACTCCGAACAAAAATGAGAAGAAATCTCCCCTTCAAAGATAAATGAACTATACTCTCATCAGAAGTCATTCACAATAATATTGCTTAACTCTTAAGAGAATGGAATTGGTATATAGTTAAAAATAGGAATGGAGGCAACAAAGATAAGTGTAGACACAGGTGATGAAATCTGTAATGTATATTTTCTACATGATATTCATGCCTAATTTGGACATTGTTATTCTGTAATATGCAGAAATGCCTGCAGCTACACACTCCACTTTATGCAGCTACATAATCCCATAACCTCAGAGCTCAACCCATCATTGTGATCTTCCAAAATTCCCCAGACTCTGGAAAGGTCCCAGCGGATTGGAAAATAGCTAATGCAACACCTCTATTCAAAAAAGGATGGAGACAGAAAGCAGGAAACTATAGGCCAGTTAGCCTACATCTGTCATAGGGAAAATGCTAGAATCCATTAATAAGGAGATTATAGCAGGACATTTAGAAAATCATAATGCAATCAGGCAGAGTCAACATAGTTTTGTGAAAGGGAAATTGTGTTTGACAAATTGATTCGAGTTCTTTAAGAAAGTAACAAGCAAAGTGGATAAAGGGAACCTGTAGATGAACAAACAAAGAACAAAGAACAGTACAGCACAGGAACAGGCCATTCGGCCCTCCAAGCCTGCGCCAATCTTGATGCCTGCCTAAACTAAAACCTTCTCCACTTCCGGGGTCCATATCCCTCTATTCCCATCCTATTCATGTATTTGTCAAGACGCCTCTTAAACGTCTCTATGGTACCTGCTTCCACCACCTCCCCTGGCAACAAGTTCCAGGTACTCACCACCCTCTGTGTAAAGAACTTGCCTCGCACATCCCCTCTAAACTTTGCCCCTCACACCTTAAACCTATGTCCCCTAGTAAATGACTCTTCCACCCTGGGAAAAAGCTTCTGACTATCCACTCTGTCCATGCCGCTTATAACTTTGTAAACCTCTATCATGTCGCCCCTCCACCTCCGTCGTTCCAGTGAAAACAAGCTGAGTTTATCCAACCTCTCCTCATAGCTAATGCCCTCCAGACCAGGCAACATCCTAGTAAACCTCTTCTGTACCCTCTCCAAAGCCTCCACGTCCTTCTGGTAATGTGGCGACCAGAATTGCACGCAATATTCTAAGTGTGGCCTAACTAAGATTCTGTACAGCTGCAACATAAGTTGCCTATTTTTATACTCTATGCCCCGACCGTTGAAGGCAAGCATGCCGTATGCCTTCTTGACTACCTTATCCACCTGTGTTGCCACTTTCAGTGACCTGTGGACCTGTACGCCCAGATCTCTTTGCCTGTCAATACTATGTGGTGTATTTGGATTTCCAAAAGGCATTCGATAAGGTGCCAGATCAAAGATTACTGCACAGAATAAGAGTTCATGGTGTTGGGGGTAACATAATAGAGGATTGGTTAGCTAACAGGAAACAGAATTAGAGATAAATGGGTCATTTTTGGGTTGGCAGGATGTAACTAGTGGAGTGCCACAGGGATCAGTGCCGGAGCCTCAACTATTTACAATCTATATCAATGATTTCGATGAAGAGACTGAATGTATGGCAGCTAAATTTGCAGATGACACAAAGATAGGTAGGTAGATAGATAGTAAGTTGTCAAGAGGACATAAAAAGTTTGCAAAGGGATATAGGTAGGTTAAGTGAGTAGACCAAAATTTGGCAGATGGAGTATAATGTGGGAAAATGTGAACTTGTCCACTTTGGCAGGAAGAATAGTAAAATTTTATTTAAATGGAGAGAGACTGCAGAATTCTACGGTACAGAGGGATCTGGGTGTCCAGGTACATGATACCTGGTACACAAAGTTAGTATGCAGGTACAGCAAGTGATTAGGAAGGCAAATGGAATGTTGTCATTTATTGCAAAGGGAATGGAATATAAAATTAGGGAAGTTTTGGTACAGCTGTACAGGGCATTGGTGAGACCACATCTGGAATGCTGTGTACAGGTTTGGTCTCCTTATTTAAGGATAACATTGCATGAGAAGCAATTCAATAAAGATTCACTTGACTGATTCTTGGGATGAAGGGGTTATCTTATGAGAAAAGGTTGAACAGGTTGGGCCTGTACCCATTGGAGTTTAGAAGAATGAGAGATCTTATTGAAATATACAAGATCCTGAGGGGGCTTGAGAGGGTGGATGCTGGCCGAGACGAGAACTAGGAGACACAGCTTAAAAATAAGGGGTCTCCCATTTAACACAGAAATGAGAAGAATTTTTTTCTCTCAAAGGGTTGTTAGTCTGTGCAATTCACTTCCTCAGAGAGCTGTAGAGTCTGGGTCATTGAATATTTTCAAAGCTGAGTCAGATTTTTGATTGACAAGGGAGTCTTGTGTAATGGGGTGGCAGACAGGAAAGTGGATTTGAGGCCACATTGAGCTCAGCCATGATCTTATCAAATGGCTGAGCAAGCTCAAAGGGCCAAATGGCCTACTCCTGCTCCTAATTCACATGTTTGTATTACCTACTCCTTGAATGGAACTCAACCATCATTATTGTATTGCCTCCTTGTGTGGTTAGTTTTTTTTTCATTTCTCGTCTCCCTCATTGTGATCCTACCATCACTATCAACCAACATTCCCTACTTCAGGCTTCTTGCTGCTTCCACCATCACCAGACTTCTACAAATTCATTCTCAGCCACCATTGCTTCGCAGCTCAACCATTTTGGCCATCACTGTTAACCTGCCCTTCTCCCGGCTGCTTCTCTCCTGGTAATGTTCCAGCCTTAAACCCTTTCTCACCATCTCTGTCCACAGTCACTGTTCACCCAGTCCCCCACCTGCATCCAAGACTCTTCATCCACACCAGTGATCTCTGCCACCCAGAAAAATGTATTCACAGAAATTCATGCTGAAGGCTCTATTCTGGCACCATTCCCCATGAAAAACATTTTCTCAATACTGAGTAATGGCCTCCACTTCATTTCCAAGTGAAGAAAATATATTTTTGAATATGAGCTCAGATAAGGAAAGTAAATTGAGATATTTTAAACATTTATTCAATGTCAAACTCAATACAAAAATGGCATAATATGGTGTCAACCATGGTTCAGTAGGTAGCACTCTCACCTCTGAATCACAAGGTTCCAGGTTCAAGTCCCATCCACTTCAGGGCTTGAACACAAAAATGAAGGCTGAAACTCTAGTACTGAGTAGTACTGAGGGAGTACTGTACTCTCGGAGGTGCTGTCTTTCAGATAAGATGTTAAACTGAGGCCCCATCTACCAGGCACTATTTTGAAGAAGAGCAGGGGGTTATCCCTGGTATCCTGGCAATATTTATTCCTCAATCAACATCACAAAAACAGATTATCTGGCCATCATCACATGGGTGTTTGTTGTATGCAAATTGGCTGCTGTGTTTCCTACATTACTACAGTGACTACACTTCAAAAGTATTTCATTGGCTGTAAAGCACTTTAGGACATACAGTGGTTGAGAAAAGTGCTATATAAATGCAAGACTATTTTTATCTCTTTTGTTGACGATCTCTGTAGTTCCTGCACAGCTTATCTGTTTGGAGCTCTACCTGGTGCCTCATCAAAATGAAAAGCAGCCTAATAACTTCTATCATTTACAATATACCACCGTGTGCTGAGACTATACTTGCTTTGCAGCTACTAACCACTTTCTGCATGTTGCCTTCACCACCAAATAGCCCTACAACAGCATTTAGTTTCCTGCACACAGACCCCTATGAGCTTGTGCCAGTTATTCCCAAGCTACCATGGTCCACACTGATCTTGGAGAAGAACACCCAACAGTTTATCTGCACCACAATCTACAGCCGTACGATACACCTTATTCAACAAGTGAAATAGAATGTTTAAGTTTTATCTGGGGGAAGCACAAATATTGGGCTGAATTTTGTTGCGCTCTGACATCAGGTTCCGTGGCAGGGGGTCCCGGATGTTTGCAGCAGCGGTGGCAACAGCCTGCCACGGAGCCCGATGCCGGCATTGCCAGGCCCAATCTGCCCAGCAGCAAGAGGCTCCGTGACGGCCCTCCCGCTGCTCGGTGTCGGGACCTGACTTTAAATAATTAAATGGAGTGTTTGCATGCATTAAAACCTAACCCACAGCAGTCTTACTTGCAGTTCCGGATCTTCAGTGCGATGGATGGCACTCATGTGCCTTCACTTTCCTGTAGAGGGAAAGCTGGCACCACCAAGGTGAGGAAGGGGGGAACCCAGCATTTTTAGTGTAGTTGGGGAGGGGGGGGGGGGGGGTGGAAACGGGGTCAACTCTGCATTTTTAATGTGGGGGGGTGGGCGGAAAGCGTGCACTCTGTATTAGTGCATTCTGCCACTGTCCAAAGAGAAGGGACCTATGAAAACATATGCTAGATCCAAAGGGCGAATGAATCAAAAAATGTTCTCTGTTCATTTACCAGGTACGTTATGAATTTTACCTAGATATGCAAGGAATTAGTGCTCACTTACAAGACTGGTCTGAAGACACAAGCCCTTAATATCCTGAGGAGAAAGGGCAAAAAGTAACACCAAAACTTAAGTCTTATACATTACAAGATTAACCCGCATTAGGACTTTATTTTTCCTTATGCTGCTTTAATGACAGCAAAGATACCATGTCAGTTTAAGATTCCAGAAATGTGAATGACAACTGCCCTAAAATCTGCTAGGCATCCAGGAAATCATTCCACAGCTAGATCATGTCCAGGAGTCAGAAAGTGACCAATTTGCTCCAAAGCAAAATTGCAAACCAAATAGAATTTTTTTTCCAATTGAGAAGTTGCACCAACTTCTGATTCAATGTTGCGAAAGACATATATACTTCTCTGGGCTAATGGATTGGTTTGTCTTTAATCAAATAAATGTCTGTTTTGAATATAGATGTTCAAACTGAGTTTAACATCCCTATAATAGGAATCATTTTTTAATGTATTTATTATATGCTCAGAGATGGGCGGCACAGTGGCGCAGTGGTTAGCACCGCAGCCTCACAGCTCCAGGGACCCGGGTTCAATTCTGGGTAGTGCCTGTGTGGAGTTTGCAACTTCTCCCTGTGACCGCATGGGTTTTTGCTGGGTGCTCCGGTTTCCTCCCACCGCCAAAAAGACTTGCAGGTGATAGGTAAATTGGCCATGTAAATTGCCCCTAGTGTAGGTAGTGTAGGGAATATGGGATTACTGTAGGGTTAGTATAAATGGGTGGTTCTTGGTCGGCACAGACTCGGTGGGCCGAAGGGTCTGTTTCAGTGCTGTATCTCTAAATTAAAAAAAAATAAAAAATAAAAGATCACCAGGAGAAGGCTCTTGAGAGCATCTGGGAAGGATGGTCTTAGAGATTAGGTGTATCGGGGGCGGTTCTAAGTTCAGGAAGCCACGTAATTAAGGCATTAAAAACACGAAAGAGAACTCACTGTTTAAATATAAATCATGCTATTGTAAAATATATGTTTTTATTTTACTTGAAATGTTATTTTGGTTTCAACCGTTCCTGAAAAAACATATATCAATAAAATTTTACATCTATTTGCATTTCCTGTCTCCAAAATCTTACTGCCTGTTGTCATATTTTTGTCACACTTCTGCCAACTTTCTCCATTGCAAAGTAATTTAACTTTATTGACAACAGAGCCCCCCCCCCCCCCCTCCCTCCACTGCCCTACACCATTCCGGCCCCATTACCATTTCAGTAGGCCTTCAACTCTCCTATTTAGCCCCATTATAGCTTATTACTGTTTCCTTCTAGCTATGGTTCACTTATTTTTAAAGTGTTGCAGCCCTCTCTCCCACAACTAGCTCTACAACTCATCAATTATTTAGTCAGGACACCTATTTGGACTAACATTGCATTCAAAAGCTCCCCAGTGAGTATTGTCCATATTCCCTGCCATTTCCTGCATGTCATTAAATAATCTCATCGTAATTCACTCCAATTCACTGAATTCATTAAATTATCTGTGCTTCAGTGACTGGAATCCAGCAAATTCTTTAAATAATGTCTTGCTGAGTGAATCAAATCCAATGAATTTATTACATTTTCTGCATCTGAATGAATGCCATTAAATGATCCCTTGTTAAATCAATCCAATTCATCAAATTCATTAAATTTTCTATGACTGGAAACCAGAAAATACATTAAATTGTTGGAAAAAACACTGAAGATGGTGAAAATCCAAAATAAAATCAGAGAATGCTATAAGCATACAGAAGGTCAGTCAGCATCTGTGGAGAAAACAGACAAGTTAATGTTTCGAGTGTGGGCCCTTCAGCAGAACAGAGAGTCCACAACAGAACCAGTTACTTGTTCTCTTCACAAATACTGATTGACGTGCTGAGCGTTTCCAGCATTTGCTGTTTTTACTTCATTGCGTTATGTCTGAGTGAATCAAATGCAATAAATTCATTAGATAATCTGTTCCTCAGCTAGTTTAACCCAGAAAACTCTATAAATTATGTATAAAAAATTGAATGAGATCTACCTGAGTTTACTAAACAGTGTCTGACTGAGTGAGTCAAATCCATAAATGTTATATAATTTTTGTTACCGAGATAATCAAATTATTACTCAGTGGATGCAACCATCTAATTCATTAAATAACCTAGAGCAAAATCCAACAAATTAATTAATCTCTGCCTCAATCAATGCAATCCATCAAATTAATTAAATAATCTTTGGTTCTGTGAAATTCAGCACGACATCGGGATAAAATTCAGTAGGGATACAAAACCAGCTGAAGTGAATTGGTTACCCATTATACATCCCACACAATTTTACTTTCCATTTGCACATCCATTAATTCTCAGGATGTGCAGTGTACAATGGAATCTTTACCTGTTTTGGCTGACCTCCTTTGGAAATAATTTCCAATAAATCCATTGCAGAAACAAAGTAAAATCTTGGAAATGTGAGTCGTTTTGTCTCAAGATATTCAGCTAAAGCCTTCTCGCAGCAAGTCAGTCTGCAAAAAAAAATTGAGAACTTACAATTTTATTATCACAATAGTTGCTCCTAAAAGTATAAAATGGGTTCTTTTTAGTAGGTGGGGCATTGTAATTATAAAGGGGAAAATTTGGTGCCACTATATTTAAAAATAGGTTCAATTATAAAGTACTAAAATCAAACAGCTTTATATCCTAAACTAAAACAATAAAAAAGGCACTCCTCTCAAATAAGTTAGTCCATGACAGCTTACTTAAGTTAGCTGCTTTAATTCTTAACTTATTTGGGACATCTCCAATCCTACCCAAAATATAAAAGGTTGAGAAAAAAAGTTGCAAAATATTTTTGTGAGAAAGCGGTTATATGTGTCAGCTCATTATTGTGCCGCACCCTTCTCCACCATTCTCAAGGTAAAATGGGCCAAAACATTGAAACATTATTAGTTTGTGTATACATTGCTCCCAAATGTCACAGTACCAGAATAAGTAGGGCAGTTCAATGCAAACATGTTCAGCAAATATGGTACATGAAAGGAACAATAAAGGTTATTTTCTTTAAAATAATTTGAGGACAACAGATTAAGTCAAAAATAATTGGGTGAGGGATTTTTTAGATTTAGATTTATAGATTTAGATTTAGAGATACAGCACTGAAACAGGCCCTTTGGCCCACCGAGTCTGTGCCGACCATTAACCACCCATTTATACTAATCCTACACTAATCCCATATTTCTACCACATCCTCACCTGTCCCTATATTCCCCTACCTATACTAGGGGCAATTTATAATGGCCAATTTACCTATCAACCTGCAAGTCTTTTGGCTGTGGGAGGAAACCAGAGCACCCGGAGGAAACCCACACAGACACAGGGAGAACTTGCAAACTCCACACAGGCAGTACCCAGAATTGAGCCCAGGTCGCTGGAGCTGTGAGGCAGCGGTGCTAACCACTGCGCCACTGTGCCGCCCTATGAAATAATAAATGCAGTGGATTAACATACACTCGCCTTCATCTCTGAGCCAAGTGTTTGAATTTTGCCCAGCCATGTGATAAAGATCTCTACAGCTGGTGTAAATATATAATATAAATGAATACAGGTAGGCCCACAACACAGAGTGACAATTTGTTACAAATGAGGAATCACAGAATGGCTTCATGAGTACAAAATGGGAAAAAATCATTCTGGTGCAGTAGAGGGTGTTCTTCTGAAGGTAAGGTTAAGACACAGAATAGAAATTTTATCCTGCATCCAACCATGACATACCTGTCAAGGAAATTCCTTGCCAAAATTTGAAAGTATTCCATCTTTCAAAACAAAAATGCCTCATTTTGATAAGCACTATTTCTTTATAAAAAGCACAAATGATTCCCCCCCCACGCCTACATAGTATCCCATTTTGAAACCTAGGGCATGATTTTGGTCCCGATATGGGGGCAGGAATGGAGGCGGGCACAGAATTTTCCAATGCCAGCCAGCATTGTGGTTCCTGCAGTATAAAGGTATCAAAGGGTTAATCTTGAGAGAATGTAAAGATTACCGCCCACCGTGATGATGCAACAGTTCATGTGGGAGAAAATCCACAACAGTTACAGCGTGGCTTTTGAAAGAGACACACAGGCTAGTGTGGAGTGTATATAGTTACTATACAATAAAGATTAATGTTTAAATAATACAGTCTAAGAACTTCTCTGGCCAGACTCTATACGGTGGCAGCATAAAAACAAAATATATAACATGGTGAAAAGCGTGGGATCAAAATTCTATACCCAGAAGAGATAATTTGAAGCAACAATCATCCTTCAGCCAGAAGAGAAAAAACTTTAAAACAACTAGCTGACCTTAGAAGGCTGACAGAAGCTCCATAGAACGGAAGTGTGGTTGAAAAGCAAGCGATTGGGTGAGTCATTGTGCCCCGATTGAGAAATCCCAGTTAAAATAAAAGCCTTTCAAGAGCTTAAAAAATTAATTTTCTAAAGGCTCCGTGTGATCAAGAGAAAAAAAGGGAAAAACCCAATCCCTCACTCAGGCTAAACACAAGGGCGAAGAGCGGGAAAACGCTGAAAAGTGTGCAAACTGAAAAAAAAGTCCAATACTGCAAAAAAAAGTGCGGAAACCCCCGAACACAGCACAGTCTCCATTAACGCAGCTAAGCTGAAGAGAAAATAAATCATTAAAGCAGACAAGCTTGAAGGTAAATAAATAATCTATTGCTCTCAAAAAGCAAAGGGGAAAACCCTTGAACCATCTATCCAACAGCTCTGTCAAGTCCAAGAGGCAACTGTGTAAACATTTCAGTGAACTGCTAAAAGAAAGGGGAAGTCCCGACCAGAAGCCTATATAAAAAAAACAGAGAAATCTGTTAAGCACCTGCTGCACTCCATCAAAGCAAACTAGCCTGAAAAAAGAGTTTCTTAAAGGGGAACATTCTAAAAAGTCTATAAAAATTTTAAAATAAAATCAAAACTTGGGAGTACCAGAGAGTATTAAAAGTCATGAGGGATCCAATCAGTCTCAAAACTGGGCACTATGGAGGAAAAGGTTCCTTAGATGCAGAATTGCATCGAAATTTGACAGCAAAACTGAAAGACAGCAAGTGAAGCAATTATTACATTGAATTGGTACTGTAGCTGATGATATAATAGCAGACAACATATTGATGAAACATCAGCCAGATTCGACGCTTGTGATTCCTATTTCAATTTGCGCAGTAACAACAGACCAATCCTGCGATGTGAGAAATGACCTTGGTGCAGGAAACCTCCTGCAACTGCTCAGTTCCTTCACCAGAGGGCTGAACAAGAGGCACCAAGAAAAAAGGTACACCGGGGTGGGGGATGTGAAAGATGCCTTTACACCCTGCCACGCTGTGGTGCAAAACCTTCCCACGGAGGTGAACAAAGTCCCGCCAATAGAACAGAATGTTTTTATTACAGAAAAATAGGGCATTTCAGTAAGATGTACTGAAATAAAATCTTGACTACCTCAACTGCTAAAGGAAAAGTAGTTAAGAATAGAGAAGCAGATGAAGTTACGCAACCTCCTGCAGCAGACCAATCAAAATATTTTCAGCTCGAAATCAATGATCCGAAACAAGCATTTCGGTCAGCAGGCGTATATGTCAATGGACATATTACTAATTTCAAACTCCACACCAGAGCAAATGTGATAGTCCTGTCAGATGAAGAGCCGTGGCTATCCACACACATTCTGCAACCAACAGAAACTCAGTTACGTAGCCCAGGAGGTATTGTACTCAAAGTAAAGGGGAAGTTACAAGCAACGCTTTAATATAAGGGAAAGCAGATATTAGAAACACTGTATGCCCAAAGCAATCAGGAGTTTTCACTCTTAAGCAGAAGAGCTTGTATTGACCTTCAGCTTATAAAGAAAGTTAAAGAAGATAAACAAGAAGAATCCAGGAGCCAGGAAAGAGGCAGAGCCTCCCAACCTGACCTGAGCATTGCAGAGAGTCCAGATTCCACCAGAGAGCCCACACAATGCAGAGAGAATCCACACAACACAGCACAGCCTGCCATGCCAATCAAAGATTACCAAAGCGAGAAAGAGAAATGCAACAAATTTCTATTTGAGTGCTACACAGACAAAGAACGTGGAAAGAAGCAAATTCAACAAATTTGTCAGGTACACAGACAAGAGCAAAGAGAACCATTACTTTTGACCCAATTCTCAACTAGACCATGGGAACAGTTGGCGATGGATTTATTCTTCTTTGAGGGAAGATCCTATCTAATTATAGTTGATTACTTGTCCGGATGGATTGAAGTTAAGCGGATGTACACAACAACAACTGAAGCAGTCATCAGAGTTTTACAAGAAGTTTATGCAACACATGGTATACCTGATCAGATAGTATCTGATAATGGACCACAATTTGCAAACAATTATTTCATGCACTGCGCAAAAGAATGTGGATTTGTTCACCTAAAAACTCTCCTAAATATCCACAATCAAATGGAGAAGCTGAGCGAGCAGTCAGAACCATTGTTGATGAAAAATCAAGATTTCCAATTAGCATTACTGACATATAGACCTACTCCATCATTGTGAGTAATAGCGCCATCAGAACTCTTAATGGGAAGAAAACTTCAAACACAACTTCCAATTCTACCCAAGAAATTACTTCCAGGATTGCAAAGCAAGGATTATCAGAAAGTACAAGGCAAAGAAAAATCATATCAAAAGAGCAGACCCATAATTATAACAGAAGATACCATACAAGAAACCTACCAAAGTTGTCAGAAGGGCAAGAGGTATGGGTACGAGACCAAAATAGAGAAGGAGTAATTCTCCAGAAAGACTAGAATCAACAGCGATCTTATCTAGTATTACCTCAAGAAGGTTCTGTACAGAGAAATAGAAGGAATCTTATTCCTTTACATCAAAGACATCAATCGGTCACACAGTTACACAACTCAGGCGATGAACCGGAAATTCAAAAAGCACCGAATGCCACAAACCTCAACGAAGGCCGTCCAAGTCAAGAAACAAGGGATCAGAGAAAGATTATCAGTCTTCCACATCTAACAACAACAAGATCAGGGAGCGTTGTGAAGCCTCCTGATAGGTTGAATCTATGAAGTCAGAGACTTGGGGGAGATGGGATAGCATGTAAATAAAAAAGTGAATGTATGTAAATATATATTGGGATAAAGACTTGGGGGGGGAGGGGGGGGGAGATGTAGTATAAGGGTATCATCTTGAGAGAATGTAAAGATTACTGTCCATCATGATGACATAAGAGATCATGTGGGAGAGACTCGAGAACAGTTACAGCGTGGCTTTTGAAGGAGACACACAGGCTAGTGTGGAGTGCATATAGTTACTATACAATAAAGATTGATGTTTAAACAATACAGTCTAAGAACCTCTCTGGCTAGACTCTATACAGTAGCAGCATAAAGAACCAAATATATAACAGTTCCAAGCCACAGTCCCAATTCCGAACCATTTTCCAGGAGGTCGGATCGGGCAAAGAAACCCGCCCGCAAGCGAGATGTAGCTTGTTAGGTCAATTAAAAGGCCAATTAAGCCCATCGATCAGAGGCTGACTCGAATTTTCCAGTCGACCTGTGGGCCCCCATGGTGTCAGAAGCATGGCAGATTCCTGGAGGTGGCCTCCCAGTGGCAGAACGGGGGCCGGCGCTCTTGGAGCGCTTTGATGCCAGCCCCACGCCCCCCCACCGCCACCCCCCCCACCCCCATCCCAATAGCTGCCATACCTACCTGGCCACGATTGCAGCCTCAAGCCACCCTGTTGATCTGGCAGCTGTGGCCATTTTTAATTTCAAATATACTAAAAGTGCTGAGAAGACACCTCAAGATGGAGCCACCCTCTCTCACCCATACCTGCAAAGGCAGGCTTAAGTTCCTTCAGTGCTGGAGACCCTCCTATTGGCTCTCCAGCTGAGAGCCTGACCACCTTCCTTAATTGGAATCCTTAATCCAGCTTCTGACAAGGTGCGGGGTCGGGACCTGCTTTTGACGTCAGGATCCAGACTCAAAACAGAAAATCCTGGCCTTAGTTACAGATTATTATTCAAAGCAATAATATATATAAATACATACAAATATACATACAGTTAATTCGTGGTCGACAATAAACAACTAAATATTTCCAAATCCCTTAATATCCTTGTTTCCATCTTATTTTTATAACTTCCTGCACATTTCCATCTCCCACTTCTGGCCTTCAGTGCTCTATGCACAAACAGTAATGGTAGAGCCTTCAGCCACCTGAG
The DNA here is from genome assembly GCF_036365525.1 of Heterodontus francisci. Classification (NCBI taxonomy): domain Eukaryota; kingdom Metazoa; phylum Chordata; class Chondrichthyes; order Heterodontiformes; family Heterodontidae; genus Heterodontus; species Heterodontus francisci. Next base: position 74,677,671 of record NC_090377.1, read on the forward strand.
TCTTACACTCTGGAACTCCCTTCCTAAACCCATTTACCTCTCCAAACTCAAAAAAACTTTTCAACTCCATATTTTTGAGTAAGCTTTCAGTCACTTGGCCTTACACACCGTCTATAGCTTAATCTTTTTCTCCCCCTTCTGTAAAGCTCTTAGGGGCATGTTTTACTTTAAAAGCTGTATATAAGTGCAAGTTGTTGTTTCCATTTATACAGGCTTGCTGAAAGTCAATGTGCGAAAATACAATAGTTACAGAACTGCACATATTATAAAATTACTTTTTGGCCATTCTATAAATAAAACAAAGCTTCAAATTTGTGGGAAATGATAATATATAAGTGAGGAATTATAAAACTGCTCTGACTTTCAGATGCCTCACACTGCTGAAGGGGGCATTATCTTGATGTTTGAACTTAAGTATCAGCTTATTGGCAAAGATCAAAGAGTTCTGTGCCAGAAGAGCTGGCATTAGAGTGGGTCAGGTGAGAAAGAGATCACAGTGGAAAGATCAGCGCCATCACAACACGTAAAGGACCACAAAAATAGATGCATAGAGTGTGAAGGAATCCTGGCAGAGAGAGAAGGCAGCATCTAACAGTGGAGCATTAGAGGTCGTGGGCTGATAATGGAGTTAGAAAAGCAGGCAGGGTGGCAACAAACAAAGTAAAAACAATATGTTAAATAATAAAAAAGTGACACAATAAAATTAGGAAGTTAGTTTATTTAATAGTAAAAAAATAAGGTGGTGAGAGTTGGGAAAAATAATTCAGAAATTTGGTCCACAGAGCCACCTATTCATGTCTATAAAACTTCCTATTGTCACTCTAATCATAGCCCATTCTGAATTACTATCTTCACATTTATAATGGAAAATGCCTTTGAAATTCATCACCTATAATTACAATTTAACCACTACAGGCACTGCATTATCTATTCCCCAAAATGCTTTCTGACATTTTTTTCTCAGCAACTGTGAGGAATAATTGCAGTTGGAAAAAAGGATTCATTTTAAATGATCTGTGGGAACCAGTGGTCAGGTTGCACAGAGTATATAGTCAAGACTCATTATGAATGTGAACATAAGAAATTATAATGAAAAGATTTAGCACATGATGTGACAAAACATGGCAGCAGGAAGCAATGACACCAAGATAGGAAGGGAAGTAAGTCGTCAAGAAGAGGTAAAGAGTCTACAAGAGGATACAGATAGGTTAAGTGAGTAGGCAAAAATTTGGCAGATGGAGTATAATGTGGGAAAATGTGAACTTGTCCACTTTGGCAGGAAGAATAGACAAGCTGTATACTATTTAAATGGAGAGAGATTGCAGAACTTGGTGGTACAGAGGAATCTAAGTGTCCTGGTACATGAATCACAAAAGTTAAGTATGCAGGAACAGCAAGTGATTTGGAAGACAAATGGAATGTTGACATTTATTGCAAGGGGAATCGAGTATAAAAATAGGGAAGATTTACTGCAGCTGTACAGGGCCTTAGTGAGACCACATCTGGAGTACTGTGTACAGTTTTGGTCTCCTTACTTGAAAAAGGATATAATTGTGTGAGAAGCAATTTAGAGAAGGTTCGCTCAACTAATTCCCAGAATGAAGGGCTTATCTTATGAAGAAAGGTTGAACGGGTTGGGCCTTTACCCATTGACGTTTAGAAGAATGAGAGGTGATTTATTGAAACACATAAGATCCTGAGGAGACTTAATAATGTGGATACCTGAAGGATGTTTCCACTTGTGGGAGAGACTAGAACTAGGGGACACAGTTTAAGAATAAGAGGTCTCCTTTTTAAGACAGAAATGAGGAGAAATAGTTTTCTCAACGGGTCATTAGTCTGAATTCTCTTCCCCAGAAAGCAGTGGAGGCTGGGTCATAGAATTTATTCAAGGCGGAGTTAGATAGATTTTTGATAGACAAGGGAGTCATGAGTTCTGGGGGGGCAGACAGGAAAGTGAAGTTGAGATCACAACCAGATCAGCCATGATCTTATCAAATGGTGGAGCAGGCTTGAAGGGTTGAATGGCCTACTCCCGCTTCTAAGTCCTATGTTCCGATGTTGTGTAGGCAGAAATTGTGTGCAGATGCAAGATTTTTAAAATGAAACTAATAAAATGGACACATAGCAAAAAATGTCTTACTATAGATAGCTGGGAATGCTGATACAAAGTTGATGAGTAATTGTTACCTTTGTTGAAGGGCTTCTAATTTTTCCAGTAATCCCAGATTGTTTGTTGTCTCAACTACTTTCCTTGTCTCAACAGTCATAGCCATTAAGTCCTAAAATGAACAGAGCAAAAAGTTATTTCAATATCTACAGATATAAATTTGCCAACAAAATCAATTCTACTCTACTATTCTGCAAGTGTTTGACTATATAGTTTCAGTGGTTGCACTTCAAAAGTCATCCATACAAATGCACACTTTCTAGAAAACATTTTGATACAATAAAAATTATCTTTTTTAATTGAAAATGGAACGATTATCTTGATTGTCTTTATGAGAAAACAAAACATGGAGCATCACTACACAGATAAAATGACATTTGCTTATCAGTAGCCCGGATTGAAAAGTACCTTGAAGCTCAAGTCAATCTCATCAAATCGTTTAGTATCTTCAGAAAGTTGATTTCTGATGTCCTCAGAACCAGTGAAAATACCCTGCAAGTGAGCCCATGTTCGCTGGACCTCCATCCAAATGGAGATGACTACATCACTAATCATTAGTTTCTTTTGCCAACTACTGACATCCACCAAGAAATATTCCACATATTTGCTCATCAAAATGTTTTGCAGCTGAACCTATAAATCTCAGCAAGGAACACAAGGATCATAATTTTTGCTTTATATAACAAATCGCCATTTTAATAAGCCACAACCATGTGCAGTAAGAATGTTTCAATTATTACCTTTAACATGTTGTTGCAGTTAGGAGTTTTGCAAAAAGCTTCAGCGGACTACAAATGCAGTTTTAAAAAATTAACTACAATAGTATTGGAGCCACCTGGCAGACGACCACTTTACAACACATATTACCATGGATAAAGCTATTATAGAACCACGACAGTCATACTTGCTAACTGCAAATGAAAATATGTGCTGCAGCACATGAGGCTGTGGGCAATGAATAAAAACTAATAAATTATACTTACTTTTAATGTTTTTAAGCAGTTAGAAGCTTATTGTAGTGGGAGAGGATCTCTCCTCTCATGTAATCACATTTGGAACCCCACAAACATATTAAATCCAAACTGACTCAACTTAATATAGAATTACATAGAAGTTACAGCACAGAAATGGGCCATTCAGCCCAACTGGTCTCTGCTGGTGTTTATGCTTCACACGAGTCTCCTCATTCCCTAATTCATCTATTTCATCAGTATATGCTTCTTTACATTTCTCTCTCATGTGCTTATCTAGCATCTCCATTCACTTCAACTACACCATATGGTAGAAAGTTTCACATTGGGCTGAATTTTATCAGTGCACCGCACTGTGCAGCGGCGCGCTGTGAAGTCGCTGGCCTTCTGACACGGAAGTGCCTCCGCAGAGCCCCTGCGATATTACGCGCGAGGTTCAGTTAAATGGAGGGGATAGAGCGGCCGCCCTCGATGACATAGAGGGGGCGGCCGCTGCGTCCCCAGCAACGGCGTCCATCGCCACTGCACAGCGCCGGCACCATTTTTAAAGGGCTTCAAGTCCTTACATGACATTTACATTTTTAAAGATAAAGGATGGTGCAAATGGAAGTGAAACACCTAATAACATTCTCACTGCCCTCACACACACCCCCAAGGAAGAATCGATGGATTAATTGGACATTCTCCCCAAAAGATTTTTGGTCTGATCGCGACCTCTCCCCCCCACCCCTCCCCTGACCTTTAGCTACTTTAAACCTTGGCACCTTCCCACCATCCCCCACACCAATCAAAAGTCTTTTCCCCACTTCCCCACCCCCGCCCTGAAATGTTCACTCCTTCCCCCTTCCCACCAGTGTCTTGCCTCGGAACTCCATACTGAGTTCTGAAGGCGCACGAGCTGCTGCCGGTGGCCGTAAAATCGACATGGGATGGCCGGCAGTGCCAGGCAAGTTCGTCTGCATTTTAATTGCCCACATTTGAATATTTTAATGAAGGCCCTGCCGCTTGGTGGTGGGGGGCTGCAACAAGGCCTCGCTGCCGCCGCTAATATCCAGCGGGGCTTTCTCAGCATCGTGGGTCGTGGTGGGATACTCCTGCTAGCGTTTTCCGGGCCTCCCCGCCACAACCCACGGCGTCAAGGGGCTGGTAAAATCTAGCCCATTGTAACTACTCTCTGGGTAATGAAGCTGCTCCTGAATTCCTAATTCGATGTATTTGTGACCTATTAATCCCTTAGTTATGGGCTCTCCCACAATTGGAAACATCTTCACCATATCTAACTTATCAAACCCCTTCATAATTTTAAAGATCTCCATGAATTGCAGCTCTAAGCTGCATTAACAAGAAGTAAAAGCCCAGCATTTGCTATACGTGTGTAAATAGGTGAGGAAAATTTCCACTGATTATTACTACAGGCTGTTATAGTCCTAAAAGGATATACAGCCCATCAAACCTACTCCATGTATGATTGATTATTCCATCATGGACTTCTCTCCCACTTCACCTGTTCACCCCCTAATTTAGGGCACGAACATCTTCTCCCATGATCTCCGCTGACTAAAATACAATCAATTAGTATTGTTAATATCTCAATATAGTTTCTTAACTGACATCGTCTTAGCTGCTAGTTGATCCCGAAGCAACTACCTTCACTGGGAAGTTGTTTCACATAACCATTATACTGTGGGGGGAAAATTGTTTCTTTATGTTTAACCTTGTTCAAGAATTGTGAATTTTGCATTTGTGTCCTCTGCTCCCTTTATTTACATCTTATCGGAAGCTTTCATTACCTGTACCACATCTCTCAGTCTTATTTTCTCCAGCAAAAATAAGTGTTGCCAATTGAATCCTTCTTCATTACTTAGTCCCTTAAAGCCTGGAATTATCCTGATCACTTTTCTCTGATTTTTTTCAAATACATCTATTTAACACTGCTAATAGGACGCCCTATTCCATGTCATTCATCAGCACTGTAGATAGCAGGGTAGTAGGATAGAACCTACAGAACATCACTGGTTTTGTTTTCCCATGCAGGACATTTTTCATTTGAAAACATCTTCTGCTGCCTAGTGAGCTCTCAATCAATCTAAACAATCTGTCAATTATTCCTTACTGTCATCACATGGGAAATTTGTCAAGTACCTTTTGAAAATCAAAGTAAACTACATCTGTTGAATTATCCTCATCCAGTAGTTTAGTTGCCCCTCAAAAGAATCCCTGTAGTTTTGTAAGGTATGACCCAGCACTTCATTAAGTTCCTTATGTAATACTCGGAGAATAGCAATACAATTGCACATTTCAGAAATACTTCATCTGAGCATACGAGTTCTCAGTCGGCTGTCAACTGAAGTATACTACTAGTTTAATATACTAGAAGAAAGCTTGACCCTCAGGAACAGAGAAAGATTGACTACTTTAATGTAAGTTTTTTTTAAAAAACATATTTGAATTTTTTGAAGGGCATCAGACCTTTCTATAATCACAACAACATGCATAATGTCAGTTGGTGCCAGTGGCTGTATAAAGAATTAACCAACAAAAAGTATAAATGCACTTTTACATCAAATAATTGAAAGCATTGAATGTTTATGGCCTGGAGCTCATACTATAATTACCTTCTTTAAATCATCCAACTTTTTAACATCCAATTTTTAAAAAATAAACCACTTTACCAGCCTTGCACAATAAATCAATTAAATTCTACAATCATAAAATACATTTAAAAAGGTATTACCAGTTCATCTCACCATATGAGGTTTAAGCATCAACATAATCATACAACAATTTACTCAGGATGAACAGAGCAAATGGAATTAGGTTTAACTGTGAAAAATGTATTTTTTAATTAAAACATACTGGGAGTGACTATACCCATAAATTCTCATGTAAAAGTTACTTTGAACCTTTGGTGGGAAGTATTTAAAATCTGCCCCAAACATGTGGCTAAAATTATTTAAAAGTTATACAGAACAATGCAAGAAAGTATCTATTTTTAGAAATGTATAATTATTTCTGATAAATAAGTTAACTGTAAATCAGCACCTGATTATCTTCTAGTGTTTCAATAAGATTCTCATCAGATTTGAGCAACGGAGTTCCTGTACTGTAGTGTTTTTCATATGAAAACTCCATTACATTCCATATTTGACTAATCTCTGCCAGCACCTGAAAAAGCAGGTTTTTCCACTCTTTAGTTTGTATGCTATTGCCAAAGAATTGTGATAAAAGAGACAAAAATACTTGTTTCACCTTTTCTATTGCCATTTCCTTTATTGCTTTGTCCACTATGTTTTTTACTTCCTCTTCTACTCTGTACAGCTGCAGAGCTAACAAGTCCCCCAGGGTAGTGTCTGCATCCATGACAAAGCTGACCTGTCAGAATAAAATACAAGCTCAGATTGTTTAAGGAAGAAAAATTAAGCCTGCGTTTAGGAAGTAAAAATAAATCAACTTTATACAGACGGTAAAATATCTGGTGACTCACCCCTGTTGCATTCATTAATTCCTGCCAGTGCCTCATTCTGACTGCAGGATTCTGCAACTCAGTAACAGCCCGAAGCGAAGTCAGCATATTTTTAACCATAGATGCTAATCCAACATAGACATCCCAAACTCGAACTTCCTTATCAAGAGTTTTCATCTCCTACTAGGAAAAGCAGAGTTTTTAAAATTACAACATTATGTATATTCCAGGGCAATCAGTTTACATTCAGATCATTCATACCTTTGCAAATCTGCGCAGTTCCATATCCATTTGTTCTACATTTATTTGTTTCCACTGTGTTGTGGTCCAATCATCAATGCTAGTCTAGAACAAAAACAATTGAAAAAAATACTCTGAAACATGACAAACTACAAAAGATTTGGCAACAATGATAATACACACACAAGGAGCTGAATTTTACGCCACCCCAAAAAGTGGGATGGTGGCAGGTGGGGATGGAGTAAAATGGAGCGGAAGGCTCCAGGAGCACTTCCCAATCTGCTGCCGCCTCCACCGCCACTTTACGCAGGCTCTCGAATGTCCCGGAGGGGGCCCTCATAAATGGGCACCCTGTGCCCGATGGAGGGCCACCCTCGCTACCCCTATCACCCCCAACACACCCCCTTGCCCCCGACCGACCACCCTAGCCTCGCCGGGGCCCAACTGATTACCCTGGCGAGGCAACCAAAACTTACCTTTGCTCCAGGTTCCCCAACATCTTTTCTTCACGCTGGGCTGTAGGCCCAGCAGTGGCCACTGCTCTCGGTGGCACTGCTGGAACTAAAAGCTGCTGGTCCGCTGATTGGCCGATAGCTCTATTAGGCGGGACTTCCTACCTCAAGCGGGTGGAAGTCCCGCCTCAGAACAATTGAAGCCCAGGGACCCACAAAATATGGGTCGGATCCCCAGGCAAGTTGGAAGCGGGTTTGCCACCAACTTTTCAATCGGTGGCCAGCTCCTGTCTGCCTAGAGTAAAATCCCGGCCAAGGTCTTTCCAGTTAACCAATTTATCTAAACATTTTATGAAACTCTGGTACAATAACATGGTGATGGAACTACTATTGTCACTGGTACAGCCAAGGGTTTGCCATATTCAATTGCTTGACCATTGTAGCACCATAATTACAGCAACTATTATATGAAAATAATAGAGTGGCATATTACTCACTTTCATATTCTCCAGCAATCTGAATAGACACGTTATTTTTGAAAGGCAAATCTGACTTAAAAATAGCTTTATTTTTAGAAAAACCAAAACAAGAACCTTGCATGACAAGATGTTCAAAAATCATGAATGTGGCGACTCATCTATAATTGCTAGGACAGTAAGCTGGTTCCAGATAAACCTCAAAGCAAAGCAGTAAAGGGAAACTACAAATTTAATAACTTATTTAGAATAAATATTTAGTCACTTCACTCACCTTTGTAGTTGTAGGTTGACAATTCAAACCTACCTGAACAAAAAATACCATGTCCCAGACAGATTTCAAAAGAACAATATCTGAACTGCATTGCTTCAATTGTTTATAATCTGGTACGGACACTTCAAATAGCTCTGCTGTTTCCTGAAGACTGTGCATCTCTGTTTCTAGCTTCATGATATACCAATGTGCCTACAGCATATGAGAACAATCAGATTGCACCAGAAAAAACAGCTATAACAATTAATGCATTGCAAAAAATTGCCAATAATATACAGTTGAAATGTCAAATGTGCTCTCACCTTGTCTAAAAGTGTATATGGATTGTGTGCATTACAACTAAAAATGGCTTCATTCCTAAACTGTTCTCTGAACTTGCATTGGTTTTCCTGAAAAAGCAACAGAACAACTAATGATATTTCCCTTATCAAGCACTGCAAATATTCGTGAATGAAAGCAGATAATTCTTTCACTACATTATCACTTATCATTTCCATCATTTAGTTTCAAATTAACAGAGCTGGTGGGCCAAAGTGCAAGTAACAAAGAGCAAATATGAGCATTGTTGTTGGGAGAGAAGAAATAGAAGGTGGGGGAGAGAAAGGCAAAGGGAAAAGGAACAGACAGCAGCAATTAAATATGATTAATTAATATTGGGTAGTATTATGAAAGTTATGATTAAGCAATTAATTGCAATAACTTGAAGCAAGAGAATTTGCAGGACATCAGGTGAAGGTTTAATGCCAAGAAGATTGTGAAGGAGATAATAGCATTTAACTTCCAGAATTATGGGGCTGAATTTTGAAATGCCGGTGGGTGCGGGAGTGAGCGCATGTGTGATTTGAAAATTGTGTTCTTGGAGATCGGCACCGGGTCCCGCTGCCTGCAGAACGCAAAGCGATTTTTAAAGGGTCACTGGGCGGAAGGGAACAGGAAGGCTGCATGCCTCCAATTAATTGGCTGTTGAGCTTGCTGAGGAGCTCATTGAAAGGCTGCTCAGGAGCAGTTTGTAAATTTCAATAGAAGGGCATGGGGAAAATGTCATGTCTGGAACACGGCAGGGTGTACAAGTTGTGAACACTGCAGGGTGCCAAGAGGGCGATTGGAAAGCCTATTTAACATATTGTAGAAGCGCAGAATAAGGTTCAGCTGCTCAAACAGTAACACAGACTAGCTATCCCTGGAGCTGGAAGACTTGCTTTTCTCAGTGGTGAGTGGTAGGAATCTGGGGAGGGACTTTTGGCCACTGGCATCACTTGGACAGCTAGGGTTGGCAGGGGAAGGCCTGGTGAATGAATGAACCCCAGCTGAGGAAGTTCAGATGGGAACAGGCTACTCTGACATTGAAAAGAGCTGCCAGGATGAGCTTCAGCAGATGCAAACTCGTGGACAGGAGGTCAGAGGAGCGTGGCAGGGGTGGGGGAGGGAGGTTGCAAGGGGAAGAAGATGTCGTGTCTACCACCCAAGAGTCAGATACCTGCAAATGACAGAGCACCAGTGCAGTAGGAGGCTATGCCTATTCAGGCAGATGGTCACAGACATTTGTGCTCTGATGCATAATGATCTGAGGGCTCACGGCCTCCATAGCAGTCTCTTGCCTGCAGCCATCAAGGTCACAGTTGCCCTGAATTTTTATGCAACTGGGTTGTTCCAGGGATCAGCTGTGGACCTAGATGGCATCACGCAGTCGGCAGCTCATCACACCATCAGGCAGGTCATGGATGTCCTATTCCAGAGGGTAGGGGACTACATCCACATTGACACAGATGGGTCTGCACAGGCACTGATGGCTTTGGGCTTTGCTGCCATCGATGGATCCTTCAGGTCTAGAGGGTCATCGATTGCACCTACATAGCCACTAGGGCACCAACAGACCAGTCAGTCAGATTCCTGAACAGAAAGGGCTACCACTCATTGAATGTCTAGCTGATCTGTGACCACAGGAAGTGAATCTTGCAGCTCTGCACCCGGTTCCCCAGCAGCTGTCATGACTCCTTTATCCAGCGAGAGTTGCAGGTGCCGCACCTCTTCAGGCCCACATCCAGACTCTGTGGGTGGCTTTTGGGAGATAAGGGTTATCCCCTAAAGAAATGGAGAGGCGCTGCAACCACCGCCAGCTACTAACATGGACCTGCATTGAACAGACCATTGGCAGTTTGAAGATGCGCTTCCATTGCCTTGACTGGTCGGGTGGTGCCCTCCAGTACGAGCCAGTGAGAGTGCCAGGTATCGTGGTCATCTGCTGCGCCCTGCAGAACACGACAATGCAAAGCGGCCTGGAGATAGAAGAGGAGGAGGAGCTGGAATGCCACTCCACCTCAGAGGAGGACTGGGAGGAGGAAGAAGAGGAGGAAAGGAGGAGGAAGGAATCGCTCCAGAGGTGGCCAGTGCCTAGGCATTGGAGAACAACCATCGATGCCATCCCAGACGTCAGGCTGAATGGCAGGCTGGCATTGCTGCAAAAGCCACGCTGATTCAGCAGCATTTCACCTGATGACCTCCGAGCCCTTATGACAGATGACCCCATAACTCATCTTCCAGCATGAAGGGCCATCATTCCACGAGGGCCCACACCTATGAAGTCCCATTGCCAACCATGACCATGGAGAATGAGGGTTCATCCACTAACCTTCTCCAACATCACAAAACATGGAAATACAGCAATCCCAGGGCCTAACTGCAACCACCCCCCCCCACCCCACCTCCCGGCAACCTACCTACAAAACTCTATCCCCTTTTAATCTGAAACATCAGTAACACACATATCAGATTGATAGCATAAGCAAGTGACATTAATGAAAACAAAAGCACCCAGGTGACCCATTAAGTGAACTCAACGCATGGCGCCTTTCTTTCTCTACCACTTCTACGGGGTGCTGCCCCTCTGGCAGAGGATGAGGGGAGGTAGCCTGCTCCCTACTCTCTGCCTCTGGCAGAGTTGCCCATGGCTTCTTTCCTTGTCTCGGAGGTGCCCATGAAGCTCCTCCATAGGCTACCACGCCTGTGTCATTGCAGGGGCAGCCTCTGTCTCAGGGCCTTGGCACACAGATGGCTCCTGAGTTGGAAGGGCTGAGGGGCTGAAGGGTGACAACAATGCCCCCTGAGGAGTGGCCCCTTCATCTGCCTCAACCTTTCATGCTGGAAGTGGTCACTGACTGGTTGCAGCTGGCTTCCATGCCAAGCATCTCTGTGCCATCAGTGACACTGAGCGGTCTATGCTGCAGAGAGTTTCACTCTTTCTGTGCATATCAGTGTGCTGCTCCTGCACCCACTTAGAGTGGTGTTGCATTTGGTTCTCCAAGAGGTTAGAACCATAGAAAAATTACGGCACAGAAGGAGGCCATTCAGCCCATAGTGCCCGTGCCGGCTGAAAAAACTAGCCTCCCAATCTAATTCCACCTTCCAGCACCTGGTCCATAGCCTCGCAGGTTACAGCACTTCAGGTGCATGTGCAGGTACCTTTTAAATGAGTTGAGGGCTTCTGCCTCCCCCACCATTCCTGGCACTGAATTCCAGACACCCACCACCCTCTGGGTGAAAAAGCTTTTCCTCATTTCCCTTCTAATCCTTCCACCAATCACCTTAAATCTATGCCGCCGGTAATTGACCACTCCACTAGGTGAAACAGGTCCTTCCTGTCTACTCTATCTAGGCCTCTCATAGTTTAGTACACCTCAATCCAGTCACCGCTCAGTCTCCTCTGTTCTAAGGAAAACCACCCTAGCCTATCCAACCTTTCCTCATAGCTGCAACTTTCAAGCCCTGGTAACATTCTTGTAAATCTCCTCAGTACTCTCTCCAGAGCAATTATGTCCTTCCTGTAATGTAATGACCAGAGCTGTATGCAATACTACAGCTGCGGCCTAACCAGCGTTTTATACAGTTCCAGCATTACATCCCTGCTTTTGTATTCTATACCTCGGCCAATAAAGGAAAGCATTCCATATGCCTTCTTCGCCACTCTATCTACCTGTCCTGCCACCTTCATGGACCTGTGAACATGTACTCCAAGATCTCTCACTTCTTCGACCACTCTCAATATCGTCCCTTTCTTTGTTTGCCCTCCCCAAATGCATTACCTCACACTTCTATGGATTGAATTCCATTTGCCATATTCCCGCCCACTCAACCAAACCATTGATATCATTCTGGAGTCTACAGATATCCTCTTCACTATCAACTACATGGCCAATTTTTGTGTCATCAGTAAAGTTTCCAATTCTGCCTCCCACATTTAAGTCCAAATCATTAATATATACCACAAACAGCAAGGGACCCAACACTGAACCCTGTGGAATGCCACTGGAAACCGCTTTCCATTCACAAAAACATTCATCGACTACTACCCTTTGTTTCCTGTCACTGAGCCAAATTTGGATCCAACCTGCCACATTCCCCTGTATCCCATGGGCTTTCATTTAACTGACCAGTCTGCCATGCGGGACCTTGTCAAATGCCTTACTAAAATCTATGTAGACCACATTCACTGCACTACCCTCATCAATCCTCCTTGTTACTTCCTCAAAAAGCTCAATTAAGTTAGTAAGACATGACCTTCCCTTAACAAATCCATGCTGACTCTCCCTGATTAATCTGTGCCTTTCTAAGTGGCAGTTTATCCTATCTCTCAGAATTGATTCTAATAATTTACCCACCACCAGGGTCAGATTGACCGGCCTATAATTATTTGGCCTATCCCTTGCACCCATTTAAACAATGGTATAATGATCGCAGACCTCCAATCCTCTGGGACCTCGCCTGTATCCAGTGAGGATTTGAAGATGATCCTCAGTGCATTCGCTATTTCCTCCCTGGCTGCCTTTACCAACCTGGGATGCAATCTATCCAGCCCAGGCGATTCATCCACTTTCAAGGATGTCAGACCCTCTAGTACTTCCTCTCTCATTATGCTCAACGTATCTAATATTTCACATTCCTCCTCTTTAACTACAATGTCTGCATCAACCCTCTACTTTGTGAAGACAGAGACAAAAAACTCATTAAGATCCCTGCTCACATCTTCTGCAACCACGCAGAAGTTCCCTTGTACATCACTAATAGGCCCGACCCTTTCCTTAGTTATCCTCTTGCTCTTAATGTATTGATAAAACATCTTCGGGTTTTCCTTGACTTTACCTGCCAATAATTTTTCATGTCCTCTCTTTGCTTTTCGAATTTCCTTTTTAACTTTGCCCCTGCACTTTCTATACTCCTCTCGGCTTTCTAAAGTATTAAGTTTTTTGTGATCGTCATAAGCTTTCTTTTTCTGCTTTAACTTACCCTGTAAGCTTCTAGATAGCCAGGGGGCTCTAGATTTGGCAGTGCCATCCTTTATCTTTGTGGGGACATGCCTACACTGTGCCTGTAGTATCTCACTTTTGAATGCCTCCCACTGGTTTGCCACTGATTTTCCCTCACGTAGCTGTATCCAGTCCTCTTTTGCCAGGTCACTTCTCAGCTTCGTAAAAGTTGCCTTCCCCCAATTTAGAACTTTTACTCTTGTTTTATCTTTGTCCTTTTTCATGATTATGCTAAAACTAACTGTATTATGGTCACTATCTTCAAAATGGTCACCCACTGATACTTCATCCACTTGCCCAGCTTCATTACCAAAGACTAAATCTAGAATTGCGCCCCCTCTCATTGGACTTTAGATTTAGATTTAGAGATACAGCACTGAAACAGGCCCTTCGGCCCACTGAGTCTGTGCCGACCATTAACCACCCATTTATACTAATTCTACACTAATCCCATATTCCTACCACATCCTCACCTGTCCCTATATTCCCCTACCACCTACCTATACTAGGGGCAATTTATAATGGCCAATTTACCCATCAACCTGCAAGTATTTTTGGCTGTGGGAGGAAACCGGAGCACCCGGAGGAAACCCATGCAGACACAGGGAGAACTTGCAAACTCCACACAGGCAGTACCCAGAATTGAACCCGGGTCGCTGGAGCTGTGAGGCTGCGGTGCTAACCACTGTGCCGCTGTGCTTACCAAAAAGGTTCTCTTGAATGCAGTTCAAGAATTTTGTGCCCTCTGTGCCCTTCACACTGTTTGTATCCCAGTTGATATAAGGGTAGTTGAAATCCCCAACTATTGTTGCCCTATAGTTATTGCACTCAGAAATTTGCCTACATATTTGTTCTTCTATCTCCAGCTCACTATTTGGGGGTCTATAGTACACTCCGAGTAGTGTGGCTGCCCCTTTATTAGTTCTGAGCTCCACCCATATGGCCTCATTTGATGATTCATTTAGCATATCATCCCTCCTCAAAGCTGTTATTGATTCCTTAACTAATAATGCAACACCCCCTCCTTTTTTATCCCCCTCTCTATCTCGCCTGAAAACTCTATATCCAGGGATGTTGGGCTGCTATTCTTGTCCCTCTTTAAGCCAAGTTTCCATTATAGCAATGATATCGTATTGCCATGTGTCTAACTGTGCCCTCAGCTCATCGGCTTTATTTACTATACCCCTAGCATTTAAATAAATACCCTTTAACACTGCCAAATTCCTGTGCTGCACACTTTATAACCTTTGCTTCTTCTGTCTTTCAGTGTCACCGGCTAATTTCCTGCCACCCGTTCCCTGCCCTGAAATTGTCCTATCTGAGACTGCCCTCAGGTTCCCATCCCCCTGCCAAACTTGTTTAAACCATCCCCAACAGCACTAGCAAACTTTCTTGCAAGGATATTTGTCCCAGTCCTGTTCAGGTGTAGACCGTTCGGCTTGAACTGGTCCCACCTTCCCCAGAACCGGTCCCAATGCCCCAGAAATCGGAAGCCCTCTCTCCTGCACCATCTCTCCAGCCACGCATTCAGCTGGTGTATTCTTATATTTCTATACTCACTAGCACGTGGCCTTGGGAGTAATCTGGAGATTACTGCCTTTGAGGTCCTGCTTGCTAATCTCTTTCCTAACTGCCTAAACTCAGCCTGCAGGACCTCATCCTTCTTTCTTCTATATTGTCGGCACCTAAGTGGACCACAATCTCTGGCTGTGCACCCTCGCCCTCCAGAATGCTCTGTAGCTGCTCGGTGATATCGATGACCCTTGCACCAGGGAGGCAACATACCATCCTGGAATCACGTTGGTGACCACAGAAACGCCTATCTGTTCCCCTAACTATAGAATCCCCTACCACTATTGCTCTCTTGTCTTTTCTCCTCCCTCCCTGCACAGCTGAGCCACCCATGGTGTTCTAGTCATGACTCTCACTACACTCTCCAGAGGAACCCTCTCTCCCATCAGTACTATGAATACCAGTTAGAAAGTAGGATGCCCTCTGGGGACTCCTGTACTAGCTGTCTTGACCTTCTTCTCTGTCTGGCAGCCACCCAGTCCCTCTCTGCCTGTGCTCTCTTAAGCTCCAGGGTGACTACTTCCTGAAACATGCTATCCACGTAGTTCTCTGCCTCGCAGATGTGCAATAGTGACTCCAGCCACCGCTCGAGTTCCAAAACCCGGAGCTCAAGCTTCTGTAGCCGGTGACACTTCCTGCAGATGTGTTTGTTAAGGGCGCATGGTGCATCCACGACTTCCCACATACCACAGGAGGCACATTCCACTTGGCCGAGCTGCCCTACCATTACTTAGTTTTACAAACTAATTATTGCTAGTGTAATAAGAAGAATAACTTACCAGTTACTTGCCAATCAACTTCTTCTCCTGTACCATGGAGGCTGAAAAGGCAGAAAAGAAAAGAAAGACTGCAACGGGGTTTCCCAATCTCTCAATGGAGGAGCTCAATGGATCAAATCCCGGAGTCATGACAGAGCACACCTGCTGCTTAGACTCCTCCATTTCCTACCCATGGCTCCTCAAGGCCTCAGGGAACTCTGACACACAGGAACTTATCTGCCTCTGGTTCTCGAGGAAGATCCTCCTTGTTTGTGACACCCGAGGTCCAGCATCTTCACCCAGTGGAGAATCGCTGTGTCTGTCCTCCCTCCTTCAAGTGGGACGGCCCACGGCCGACTCTGCCTCACCCTCCTCCTCCTGCTCACGCGTGATTTCAGGTTCGCCCAGTGCTTCCCTTTCTACACTACTATGGGGTCCAACCGAGGTGAGTGTGTCTGTGCTGGTGGAATGTGCCGAGGTATGATGTGACCATGCTTGTTCTATTGAGTCTCCCCCACCCACCCCCCACTCCCCACCGCCCCGCCGAGGACAGCAGCGCCAATTGTGCTTGTCCACTCTGGTACCCGTCTGCAATTGGTCCTGTGGGAAACACAAGAAAGTGGAAATCAGAACTTGTCCTACTCAACAAGTGCCCCAGCACAACCATCCCCTTTGATGTTAGCGGTCGAAGATCCACAGCACACACTGGGCAGGAGTCTCCTCCATGTCCTTCACTTCAAGAAAGAACAATCAAATGACCCTGCTGTTCATGGTCTCCCATCTCGCCATCCCCCACAGACCAAAGCATTGGCACCTTGGCGATCTCCAGGTCCACCTCCTCCTCTGGGTTAAGTGTGTGAAGATTGGACACACCACCATCCATTCAAGCCAATTCCCATGCATTGTGGGCTCTCTTTTCCTGCAGGATGAGGAGAGAATTATTCATGAATAGGCTGCCCGCCCTCATCTCTTCCAGCATGACATCTTTTTGGCCTCCTTGTCTCGAGAGACAATGGGTAAGCGCCTGGAGGTGGTCAGTGGTTTGTGGAGCAGCGCCTGGAGTAGCTATAAAGGCCAATTCTAGAGTGACAGACTCTTCCACAGGTGCTGCAGAAAAAATTGTTTGTCGGGGCTGTTACACTGTTGGCTCTCCCCTTGCGCTTCTGTATATTTTCCTGCCAACTGCAAAGTTTTTTCGACTCGCCACACTTTAGCCCCGCCTTTATGGCTGCCTGCCAGCTCTGGCGATCGCTGGCAACTGACTCCCACGACTTGTGATCAATGTCACAGGACTTCACGTCGCGTTTGCGGACATCTTTAAAGCGGAGACGGCCGATGGGTCTGATACCAGTGGCGGGCTCGCTGTACAATGTGTCTTTGGGGATCCTGCCATCTTCCATGCGGCTCACATGGCCAAGCCATCTCAAGCGCCGCTGACTCAGTAGTGTGTATAAGCTGGGGATGTTGGCCGCCTCGAGGACTTCTGTGTTGGAGATACGGTCCTGCCACCTGATGCCAAGGATTCTCCGGAGGCAGCGAAGATGGAATGAATTGAGATGTCGCTCTTGGCTGACATACGTTGTCTAGGTCTCGCTGCCATAGAGCAAGGTACTGAGGACACAGGCTTGATACACTCGGGCTTTTGTGTTCCGTGTCAGTGCGCCATTTTACCACACTCTCTTGGCCAGTCTGGACATAGCAGTGGAAGCATTTCCCATGCGGTTGTTGATTTCTGCATCGAGAAACAGGTTACTGGTGATAGTTGAGCCTAGGTAGGTGAACTCTTGAACCACTTCCAGAGTGTGGTCACCGATATTGATGGATGGAGCATTTCTGACGTCCTGTCCCACGATGTTTGTTTTCTTGAGGCTGATGGTTAGGCCAAATTCGTTGCAGGCAGCTGCAAACCTGTCGATGAGACTCTGCAGACACTCTTCAGTGTGAGATGTTAAAGCAGCATCATCAGCAAAGAGGAGTTCCCTGATGAGGACTTTCCGTACTTTGGTCTTCGCTCTTAGACGGGCAAGGTTGAACAACCTGCCCCCTGATCTTGTGTGGAGGAAAATTCCTTCTTCTGAAGACTTGAACGCATGTGAGAGCAGCAGGGAGAAGAAATTCCCAAACAGTGTGGGCGCGAGAACACAGCCCTGTTTCACGCCACTCAGGATAGGAAAGGGGTCTGATGAGGTGCCGTTATGCTGAATTGTGCCTTTCATATTGTCATGGAATGAGGTGATGATACTTAGTAGCTTTGGTGGACATCCGATCTTTTCTAGTAGTCTGAAGAGGCCACGTCTGCTGACGAGGTCAAAGGCTTTGGTGAGATCAATGGAAGCAACGTAGAGGGGCATCTGTTGTTTGCGGCATTTCTCCTGTATCTGGCGAAGGGAGAACAGCATGTCAATGGTCGATCTCTCTGCACGAAAACCACACTATGCCTCAGGGTATACGCGCTCGGCCAGCTTTTGGAGCCTGTTTAAAGCGACTCGAGCAAAGACTTTCCCCACTATGCTGAGCAGGGTGATTCCACGGTAGTTGTTGCAGTCACCGCGGTCACCTTTGTTTTCATAGAAGGTGATGATATTGGCATCATGCATGCCCTGAGGTACTGCTCCCTCGTCCCAGCACAGGCAAAGCAGTTCATGGAGTGCTGAGAGTATAGCAGGCTTGGCACTCTTGATTATTTCAGGGGTAATGCCGTCCTTTCCAGGGGCTTTTCCGCTGGCTAGAGAATCAATGTCATCACTGAGTTCCGATTTTGTTGGCTGTACATCCAGCTCATCCATGACTGGCAGAGACCGGGTTGCATTGAGGGCGGTCTCAGTGACAACATTTTCCCTGGAGTACAGTTCTAGGTAGCGCTCCACCCAGCGGTCCATTTGCTTGTGTTGGTCAGTGATTGTGTCCCGATTTAGATTTGAGGGAGGCAACCTTCTTGATGGTTGGCCCAAAAGCTCTCTTAATGCCATCATACATTTCTCTGATGTTTTCTGAGGCCAGCTGAATATGACTGCATAGGTGTTGTCAGTAGTCATTTGCGCAGCGCCTGGCTGTTCTTTGTGCAGTGCTTCTGGCTGCTTTAAGTGCTACGGATGTTAACTCGCTGGGGGCGTTCTTGTAGTTCAACAGTGCAATGCGCTTAGCAGCTATGACAGGTTCCAGCTCTTCAAAATGAGATTGAAACCAGTCTGCATTTCTCTTCGCACGTTTGCCATAGGTGGTCAAAGCTGACTCATAGATGGCGTCTCTGATGTGGGCCCACTTGGTCTCAGCATCCCTTGTGGGAGTGTTTTGAAGGGCTTTTACAAGTGAATTTAGACATTTTTGTAACAGCTGTGGATAAGAAATTCTGCTCGTGTTGATGCGCGGGTGGCCCTTCTGCTTGGAGTGATGCAGCTTCTTTGGTTTGAGTCTAACCTTGCTGCACACCAAGAAGTGGTCGGTGTCGCAGTCCACACTGTGGAAGCAGCGTGTGATTTGAACACTGTTTAAGGAGGCTCGCCTTGTGACGATGAGGTCCAGCTGGTGCCAACGACGCAATCTTGGGTGCCTCCATGAAACCTGGTGACAGGGTTTAGTGTGAAAGAACGAGTTGGTGATGCAGAGGTTGTGATAGGTACACAACTCAAGCAGTCTCTGTCCATTCTCATTCATCCTTCCAACGCCATATTGCCCAAGGCAGGAGGGCAATGAGTCATGGTCAGCCCCAACCCTGGCATTAAAGTCACCCAGCAGAAACGGGTGTTCGGTGTTGGGGATGCTACTAATGATATTATGGAGTTCCTCGTAGAACTGGTCTTTAGCTTCAGGTGGGGAGCAGAGTGTTGGAGCATAGATGCCGAGTAGGTGTACTGGACCAGAGGCGGTGAGCAATCGGATGGATAGTATGCGTTCCGAGCCATTTGAGGGAGGCTCTATCATGCTGAGCAAGGTGTTTCTGATGGCGAAGCCCACTCCATGCTGTCTTTGTTCTTCAGGATCCCTACCCTGCCAGAAGAAGGTGTAGTCTTGCTCTGTTAGAGATCCACTCACAGGGAGGCGTGTCTCCTGAAGTGCTGCAATGTCTACATTGAGTCTACTGAGCTCGTTGTTAATGATGGCGGTCTTCCGAGAATCGTTGATTTGTGTAAGGTCTTCCGACAGGCCAGGAGACATAGTTCTGACGTTCCAGCTTGCAAAATGAAGGGCTGGTACCTTCTTTCCTTTTTTCGTGCTGTTTGGTGTAGTGTTGCAGTCCACCTTTCGGGCAATGACCCTGAGTTCCAAGCAGCCATTGAAGCAGGTGGACTGTGGCGGGACAGAACCTTATTGACTGGGGGCTGCCCGGTTTGAGGCGGGCGGTAGCTGTCCAGTGAGGTGCGATGACCTCTCCCACCGACAAAGGCAACCCGTTGCGCCCAATCTCTCCGCCAATTGAGCTGGACTTATAACCCGTAACTGCTGCCTTCCGTGTTGTTTCGGTCGCTGTGAGGCGACTATGGCGTGACCTCTCCATGGCGCATGCCTGGGCGAATGTATGGAAGTTGAGAGTTGCCCAAGCGTCAAAACCCCCTCTCGGCCTTTCTGGTGGGGTCCAAAGGAGTGCAGAGCACAACGTTTGGCACCGGTGTGGCTGCAGGAACTGCCAGAAACATGCCAAAGGTGACACATGACCGCCTACGGGATTCCGCTCCGGATTTTCTGTTCGGGTTTACTCCCTTCGCCTTGGTCTCTCCCGAGACGCCCACAAGGCAGTGAGGTAATGTGTCCCTCAGTGATATCCCCTTCAGAATAGTGCCCCATATGTGAGGGTGGCTGCTGTCTCTGTGATGCGACTGGACACTTGATCTGACAATGTTAGGGAGAACTATGGACATTCTGTGAAGTCAGCTCGTATCCATGCGGGTGTTTACAGAGTTGGTGACCTGTCACCCAGTTGCCGCTTGCCACTCACCTTTCCAGACATTATCAGGTCATTGAATCTCTTCCTGCACTGGACCCACGTCCTTCTGGTGACTCCCCGGCTGCTGACCTCCGTTGCCACCTCCATCCCTGCCCTCTGGGTTTCTCTCAGTGGATTCCTTCTTCCAGGCACCTGGAACAAAACATCTCTCCTGTCTGCTGTTAAAGCCTCGAGGGAGGCATCAGAAAACCATGTTGCTGGCCAGGGATGGCTGCCCATGCCAGCGCTGGCCCTCTGTGGTCCCTGCTTCTCCATTGCTTCAATGGACAGCAAGCCCAGTCATGGTTGCCGTTCCCCTTTTCAAAAGTTACTGGGTCCCGTCTCCAGGCCACTCCTGCACTACTAATTGGGTGCCAAATTCACCCCCAGGCCAATTAGGTCCTTTGCATTTGAAAATAGCACCGGGGAAACGTTCCGGTCATCGGGTTCCCGACCCCAAATTGAAAATTCAGCCCATAGAGGCAGAAGAACATGCTCTCTACATCAGATGACCCCAATACCCACTGAGAGCAAGTGCATGAGCTTTTCACTCTCAGTCTGTAGAAAGAGCATGTCAGGCACTAGAAATTTATGAATAAAGAATTTTTCAATAAATATGATATACAATACAAAATATGACCTTACATCCATAATTACCTATATCTCCATATATTTATCAATATTATAGACCCTGCAATCAAGTACAGGATAGCACATTCCCTTCCTGTTTCAATTTGTTTGTCACATTTTTATGCCCTGCCTGGGTGTAATGCCTGGATATTGCTTTAACTGTATCATTAGACTTGCCTTTGAACCTCCCAACTCAAGGTGGCACTGCTTTTCCTCCAAGTTCCTTGTCTGTTCCTCTCAAACTTTTTATTTAAGGTTGTTATTTCTTTCCCGGATTGGCAGTGCCTCTCTGCAGCTATACATTTTTTAAAATTTATACCACTGCTAGCTAAGCTTGTCCAAGTATTCATCCTGTTTCACTTGCTCCACTTTCCACTTTCCAGCTCAGGCCTCTGGTCACCCAACCTCCTTGTTGACAATGCTTACCAATTCCTATATCCACAGTTATCAACACATTAAACAAGTAGGAAATAAAGTGAATTTATATAATGCCTCTCATACCCTCAGAATGTTCCAAAGTCCTTCACAGACAATAAATTACTTTTACTGTTTTTATATAGTCAAACATGACAGCCAATATGTGCAGAGCAAAGACACACAAATAACAAATAAAATTAAAATTTAGCGAATCTGTTTTGAGATACTGAGAGAACTCCCTGCTCTCCTTTGAATAGTACCAAGGAATGCTTTATGTCCACCTGAAGTGAAAGCCAGGTCATTTGTTTAACAGGTCATCTAATAGAAGGCATTGTAAATGGTTTCCCATATTTCACATTAATGTAACTTCTACGCCTTTTGATGCTAAATTTCAACAATTATATATATTAAAAAACTTTCAAAAAAAGATTAATCTCATTTCTAAATTAGTTTAATTTCAATATCTATATAAGTTCAACATCAATATAATTTCTCTCGGCCTTTTATTCTATTTTACTTTGCTTCTATTATCTCTAGCTAAATTTCTTTTATTCCCAATACCTAAAAATACCATTAAGAAATTATATTCCCAATTACACCATATAATCCTTCTGTTATTAAACACATTGGGCTGAACTTTGTCAGCCTGGCGTGGGTCCACATAGCAGCATGTCATGTGGGTGGCCGGCCAATTACCATAACTGAGATGTGGGGCCTGACCTATTGCAGGACAGAGGCAGGCAATGAGGCATTGATGGCAGTGTCAGCAGATGAAAATGGAGGTGCTGGCGCCATCTTTAAAGCACTGTCAGCTCTGCTTGTACTGCTGCCTTTCACTGATAGCGAATCTGGTGCTGCTGGACCCCTCTGCTGTTGCTGCTGGATCCCCCCTCCCCCTCTGCTGTTGCTGCTGGATCCCCCCTCCCCCTCTGCTGTTGCTGCTGGATCCCCCCTCCCCCGCTGCTGTTGCTGCTGGATCCCTCCCTCCCCCACTGCTATTGCTGCTGGATCCCCTCCCCCCCTCCCCAGCTGCTGTTGCTGCTGGATCCCCCCCTTCCCCCGCTGCTGTTGCTGATGGATCCCCCCTTCCCCCGCTGCTGTTGCTGCTGGATCCCTCCCTCCCCCACTGCTATTGCTGCTGGATTCCCAACCCCCCTCCCCAGCTGCTGTTGCTGCTGGATCCCCCCTCCCCCTCTGCTGTTGCTGCTGGATCCCCCCTCCCCCGCTGCTGTTGCTGCTGGATCCCTCCCTCCCCCACTGCTATTGCTGCTGGATCCCCACCCCCCCCCTTCCCCCACTGCTGTTGCTGCTGGATCCCTCCCTCCCCCACTGCTATTGCTGCTGGATCCCCACCCCCACCCCCACCCCCCCTCCCCAGCTGCTGTTGCTGCTGGATCCCTCCCTCCCCCACTGCTATTGCTGCTGGATCCCCTCCCCCCCTCCCCAGCTGCTGTTGCTGCTGGATCCCCCCTTCCCCCGCTGCTGTTGCTTCTGGATTCCCCTCCCCCCATCTGCTGCTGTTGCTGCTGGACACTCCCCCCACGCCACTTACACCAAAATTGAGAACTCATTGGACAGACCAGGAGCCAATTGGGATCATGTCCGAGGCAAGTCACTGGGTGGCCTCACGGTTTAGCAATGCATCCCTGCAGATTCTCCTCTCGGCTACAAGGGAAAGGTCCTTTTCCCAAGGGATGGCAGGAAGGGACGCTCCCATGGGACCAAACAAGCCTGAATGTATATATGGAGATCGCAAAGCAGGTCAGCAGCAATGGGGTCATCCCGCCCCCCCCCCCACCCCACCAGAACTGGATCCAAAACCGCAGGAGGGTCAACGACCTCCTTTGCTCCAGAAAGATGAGTCCTCCATACCCATCTCCTCTTTGGGGCTTGCATGTGGCTACATGGGAGGGAGTGTAACATGGGGAAGGAGTGAGCATATAGGTAGTGGCATGAGGTTGAGGCATCAGCACATCCTGTCAGATGCATGGCTGCATGTCAGCGACAGGTAGACTTCTTACAGAGATCACACCCACAATGTCCCCTGAGAGTCGACATGAAGAGGAGACATTTGGGATCCCCCATCAGGGGAGGAGGGGCTGCCACTAGCATATGTGTCCTGTTGTTCTTTGTCCGAGGTCTAACTGCCCCCCTCTTTCTGTCTGCAGGAGAAACAGGCCCATAGCACCAGGGAGACATTGAGGACTAGAGGTGGGATCCCTGCTGTGCGTGTTCTGATGCCAGCAGAGGAGGCGGCTCGCTGGGGCTCAAGGCAGCCGAGCAATCGCGGACAGCGAAATTGGAATGTCTACACAAGAGAGTGAGGAAACATTGTGTTCCTGTTTGCTCTACCACACTTCTGGAGATCCACATCACACATGGTTGTCATGAGGAGATCTGAACAACCTAACCAACAAATGTTTGTGTTCAGTCATGCAGGTCATGGAACTTCAGAGGCAAGCTTAGCAGCTGGGAAGGGGACCTGCCTTGGAGGAGAAGGAACAGTCAGAGGATGCACCATCACATCATTCTCCTGCACCCTCAACCAGTGCAGAAACTCTATGACGTTGGTGTGCGCTCGGGCTTAGATTCAGGGTCACAAGCTGGTGAGAACAGCTGATGAAAGCTGTGACAGGCAAGACCACTGACAGTCGGAGGACTGTTGGTGGCCAGGCACATGCTGAGCCCCAGACTGATGATCCTTTGGTGTTGGCAGCACAGAACATGCTGCAGTTGCAGAGAGAGGTAAGAGAGCATCTGGCAGAGCTGCTAGAGACCATGCGCAGCCATGAGCAGATGATGGAGGAGTCCATCCATGTCATGAGTGCTGCAATGTTTCAGGCATGCAAGTCCATGGCCTCCTCCATCAAGAGGGTGGGGACCCTAATGGAGAGCCAGATCCCGGAGATGCATGCAGATCTGCACACCATCACCTTGGCCATGAGTTCAACGCAGCAATGACAAGGCAAGAGAGGGACGAGGAGCCTACATTGTCCGTCAGGTCCACGTTCTTCTCAGGTTGGCAGAGAAGTTCAAGTGAGCCTTGAAAGGGAGGAGGAGAGGCTTCCCTCCACGTTTGAGGGTGTCCCTCAGGACACTACAACTGTGGACAGCAGCTCCTCAGCCCCTCTGCCAGTGACCACAGCTCTAGTAGCTGTGATGACTGAGAAGGGTCCTGCAACTGTGCAGGAACCCCTCAGCCAGCTGGGGCCCTCATGCTTCAGGCAGCCAGAGGATGTCTGCCAAAGTCATCCCAGGCCGAGGAACAGCACGATCAATGGTGACAAGTAGAACCAAGCATTAAAGAGAATTTGTGTTCTTCAACCAGCTTTTCCAGCCATCCTTGACATTTGTTTTCCTCAGCTTAGATCAGATGCAGTTATGAAGTCAAGAAGCTTTATATTTGTTATGTAAGTGTTCACAGTATCTGTGATTAATTAAAAGTGCTAAATGATAATAACACCATCACTGCAGACAATCCCACTGCTTATTCCTTTTTGGTGATGTAGAATGTATGGTTGTAGATTGATATAGAAATAGCTATAGAAACAGAAATCAATTTTCAATAGGACCTCCAAAACATTCTTCTGCTAGGTATTTCAAGTGAAATACAAATAACTCCAGTACTACAAATATCATTGCAGCAATATAAAAATACTCAACATTATTCAGTAAGGGAAATTAAGTAGGTTATTACTATTTACAACTCAGATTTATAATTCCTTTAGAATTACTGTTGGGGCTTTAAATTCTACAAACTCTAAAACTTATATGAAACTAAATTGGCAGGGGGTTGGGCACCAGCATATGGAAGTAGAAAAGAGGAATAAGGTGCATAAAGGAGTGAGTGTGTTGGATAGTAGTAGAGAAGGAAGTAGTACCACGTTAGATAGCAGCAGACGAAGAAGGACTATGAGGAATACAAGGATGGGCTAAGAGTGCATGAGTATAAACACACCAAGTGTGGTGAATAAGATTGAATAAGCACAGATAGCCATGTGGGAATATGATGTAGTGGCAATAACGGAAACGTGGTGTAAAAATGTTGAGAACTGGCTCTTAATATTGAGTAATACAAAGGGTTCAGAAAAGATAATCAGTGTAAAAAGGGAGGTGTGGTGACAGTACTGATTAGGGAAAACATTATAGTGTTGGAAAGAGAGGATATCCTTGAGGGGGCAAGGACAGAATCCATTTGTTTTTTTACTGAGTCATGGTAAATGCTTGTTTTTCAGAATAGAAGATGGTAGACAGTGGTGTTCCCCAAAGTTCAGTGTTAGAACCTGCTTTTTTGATATGTATAAATGCTTGGATATTGAAATATGAAGTAAAATGTTAAAATTTGCTGATGATACCAAACTTGGAGGTGTGGCGAACAGTGAGGATGATACGAATCGACTGCAACAGGACATAGATAGGCTGAAAGAATGCACGGACAAGCAGCAGATGGAATTTAATACAGACAAGTGTAAGGTTACACATTTTGGTAGAAACGATAGGGAGAGACAACATAGGCTTAATGGCACTGTTTTAAAAGAGTGTGCAGGGACAGAGGGACCTTGGGGTCCATGTGCATAGATCTTTGAAGGTGGCAGGACATATTTACAGAGTAGTTAGCAAAGAATATGGGATCTTGGGCTTCATAAAAATCGTGATATTGAGTACAAAAGCAGAGAAGTTATGCTGATCAACCTTTATAAACCTCTGGTCAGGTCACAACTGCAGCATTGCAACCCGTTCTGATCACCACACTTTAGGAACGATGTGGGGGTCCTTGAAAGGGTGCAGAGAAGGTTTACCAGATTGCTTCCAGGGATAAGGAATTTTAGCTACAAAGTTAGGTTGGAGAAGCTGGGGTTGTTCTCCTTGGAACAAAGGAGATTGAGGGGAAATGTGAGAGAGGTGTACAAGATAATGACAAGTTTAGATAAGGTAAACAAAAAAAACTTCCCATTAGCTGATGGTACAAGGGCCAGGGGACACAGATTTAAGGTTTTGAACAAGAGATGCAAGGGCTATATGAGGAAGAACTTTTTTATACAGTGAGTGGTAATGACCTAGAATTCGCTGCCTCTGAGGGTGATGGAAGCGGAAGCACTGAAAGATTTCAAAAGGAAATTTGATGGGCACTTGAGGGAAATAAACTTGCAGGGCTGCAGGGATAAAGTGGGGGAAATGGGACTGACTGGATTGCACCACAGAAGAGCTAGCATAGACTTGATGGGCTGAATGTCCATCTTCTATGCCGTAATGACCCTATGGCTGGAATTGTACACCCTCTCCCCCTCCAACCGGGAGCGGCCTAGGAGGCAGGGGGGTGCAAAATCTAGTGGGGTGGGGTGCCGTTCCTGTTGCCTACACGCCTCCGCTGCTATCTTACCAGCAGAGGGGGAGCTGGCAAACAGCCCATCACCCCAGTCCAATTAAGGCCCTTAAGTGGGCAATTAATTGCCATTTAAGCCTCCTCCCACTGCCGCTGGTATATTACAAGCAGCAGACGGGCAATTCACCACCTGAAGAGGCCACCCAAGGATACCTGGCTGCCTTCTTGTGGGCTGGGGGGGGGCCCTCCTAATTGGACATCCTGTGTCCCATGGTGGACCACCCCCCACAGCACACCTCCCCCCACCCTCTCAATCAATGCCACCACCCCCCCCCCCCAAACCCCGCACTGCCTCACCGGGACCAGCCGATTGTCCTCAGTGAGGCTCCACACACTTACCTGGGTTCTGGGGCCTGCTCCATCTTGCTGGTCCTGGCTCAGTGCAGTCCCAGCAGTGGTCACCTCTCCCAGTGGCGTTGCTATGACTGAAGAGCTGCCTGCCCTCTGATTGGCTGGCAGTTCTTAGAGGCGAGCCATCCTGCCTCAAAGGGCTGGAGGTCCCGACCGAGGCCAATTAAGTGACTGGATCATGTAAAATCTCTGTGTCGTTTTCAGGCTTGGCAGAGGCGGGCTCACCCTCAATTATTTAGATGGTGGGCGGGGCCACATTACATTGTAAAATTCTGGCCTATGACTCTATAGTAACATAAATTCTGTTTAGTGTATAAGCTGTCATTTAATGATCACATAACATGACAGTTTGTGTTGGGATATTAAGAGCAAACATTTTCATTTTAGCGTTGCTAATAAAAAAAATTCATGTTCCACTGCAAAGCAAGCTATAAAGAATGACTATATGGTCTGCAACCAATTACCAAGAGAGATTCATAACCTACCAGATTAAGCATAATTCACATTGAAAGGGGAGGAAGCACTACTCCCATTTTATAAACTGGGATTTACATTTATCAGATATATTTAGAATTCATTACCATCAAACACATAATTGTTATCTCTGGACATCCCCCTCTCACAGAGTTTACAATTTCTCGGTTCACTGGAGCTTACCTCTAACTTGTTAGCAGAACAAAAAATGTGAAATCATTTGGTTCAAAGCACTGAGCTAAAAGCTGATCCCACCTCAAACTGTACACATTTCCTTCTGATAACAGATACTTCATTGGACTGCAAAGGTGCCACTTCATGCTTTACAGTTAAAGCAATCTTTTTAAGGTTCTTCCACTTTTCTGGCAGCTCCTAAAATATTTCAGATGAAGAAAATATGCATAATGTATTAGTCACGCATTCAAAATTATATTTGTGTAAATATTTTAGTTACACACTGTGGCTGGATGGTTTAGACAAGAAACAAACTCTTGACTCCCTTAATATGCATTTACATGCATGATTTTCAAATAACCCTTAAAGTTGCATAAACCTATTTGAGCACTTCACAAGAAGGCTTTTCAACACAATCATGGTTGCAGCTGGAAACCAGAACTGTAAGTCTACATTTTTTTTAGACGTTTGTTTCAATGGCTGTAGATAATATGCAAAGCATTTTAAAATCTCCACCCTGATCAGCCTATTTGTTCTTTTAATTTTTTAACAGTTTGTTTTCCATGACCTTCTGTTCACATTGAGTTTCCTTTATTTGCCTCCTGACCACTTAGAATCATAGAATAGTTACAGCACAGAAGGAGGCCATTTGGCCCTTTGAGCCAAATGGCTCGCTGCAAGAATAATTTAGCTATTTGCACTCCCCTTCCCTGTCCCCGCAGCCCTGCGTTTTTTTTTCCCCTTCAGGTGCTTATCCAATTCCCTTTTGAAAGCCAGGATTTAATCTGCTTCCACCATCCTTTCAGCTATTGCTTTCCAGATCATAAGTACTCACTGTGAAGAAAAGCTTTTCATCATGTCACCTTAGATTCTTTTTCCAATCATTTTAAATCTGTGTCCTCTGTTTCTCAACTCTTCCACCAATGCGAACAGTCACTTACACTTTCTTTCCTAAATTTCCAATGTTTAAATTTCCTACAACACCCTCACTTGTTATTGCCAATCTCCCTCCTTTGTGACTGATGAATGAATATCCAGTGGGGGAATGGATTTATGTATTGGACAAAACACGTTCCTTTCACCTTTGAGAACTGGGTTTGAATCAAACAGTGAGATTCTTGAAGCCAATGGGCAACAGTCTTCTCTCTACTGGCAGAGTCATCCGAACTGAAAGGAGTTTGGGCAGCTCAGAATTAAGTTTCTAGTAGATGTGAATTCATTACACAATACCACCTATGAACCTACTTCAATTGATACCAAATAAGAATCGCAAAGAGAGGTCATAGGTTAATAAGTGTGCAGAATGGAAATCTCGGTGTTGCAAAAGAATGTGCTCTTGAAGACTGAGGTAGGATGAATTGTTTATGCAGTGCAGAGTAAATTCAGGGACGTGTATTTAAATCTTTGATGCAAATAGTGAGTGAGTGTTCCAGTTCCCCTGCACCGGCATCTTGGTTCTCACATCAAGGTAACAATAATTGTCTGCACTACTATCTAGTCTCCAGCAGGCCAAACTACCATTTCAAATGCTCTATAAACAGACCATTATTCATCCACTACTTTCATATACTTCACTTGTTTTACATTGCAATCTCCATGACAGGAGTTTATTCTACATCATAAAATATGACATGTTTGATCACTGGTTTTCACCAAATAGTTGTTGGAAACCACCTTCATCTCAGAGGATACCCATAACTTGGTAAATAGGTGCCCAGAACATGATCAAGAACACAAGAAATAGGAGCAGGAGTAGACCATATGGCCCATCGAGCCTGCTGCACTATTCAAAACGATCATGGCTGATCTTAGGATTCAACTCCACTTTCCTGCCTGCTCACCATATCCCTTGATTCCCTGAGAGACCAAACATCTGTCTATCCCAGCCTTAAATGTATTCAACGATGGAGCATCCACAACCTTCTGGGGTAGAGAATTCCAAAGATTCACAACTCTTTGAGTGAAGTAATTTTTCCTCATCTCAGTCCTAAATGATCAGCCCCTTATTCTGAGACTATGCCCCCCATGTTTTAGATTCCCCAATCATCAGAAATGATCTCTCAGTGTCTACCCTATCCAGCCCTTGTAGAACCTTATATGTTTCAATCAGTCAAAATACAAGAATACATGACATAAAAATGAGCTTATAACACTTGCACGTAACAATACCAACTCTATTAGGTGTCTAATAGACCAGCATACGTTCAGGAAGGACAATGTTATGTGATCCTGACTTAGGTGTATATGTTAGAATCCAGAATGAAAGAAAATAATATATTTGTATTGCCACATTATTTTGAAGAACAGAACCGGCTGGATGAATTCCTCACTCTAATTTTAAAATATTCTGGATATTTACTAATTTGAAAGTTGTAATGTACAAATTTAAAAGTTTTATGAAATAAAGCCTCAAAGGACCAAAGTTAAAAGAATTGTAGATGCTAAAATTAAAAGCAAAACAAATGCAATATTTAAATACAGTACCAAAAAAATTTCAATAGATACCAAAAATTATTGTTTCAACAAAAATGTATTTACTTCGAACTCTGCATAAACATATTCAGGAAGCTGCTGTCCATAGGTTTTTAGCAATTCTGCTGTTTCTTTCAGAGATTCAAAAGTATCATCTGCAGCCGATTGCCTGTCCCGGACTGCCATTAGGTGTGCCATGATTTGAACCAGTCCAACATAATCACCAGCCTTGACCTTCTTTGCAATGCCCTCTTCAGTTACAGCAATAAATGATACCAATTGATTTACACTGAAAAGACAAAGCACCAAAAATCTTCAAGAGTTAAGCTTCAGTATTATTAAAGTTGCAACCATATAGCTGGCTCCAGAGAAAGGCAACTCAGGTCCAGGTACAGAATTTCAATATACCAGATATTTCCCATTTATTCCTCTTTTGGGACAGGATTTTGGGTTTTGGGTCAGGACCCTGACATCCGGGTCAAATGGGGGTCCTGACTCCGCACTGTGTCAGGAACTATCACCCAGCAGTGATTTTCCCTGAATTGGCCAATTAGTGGCCAGAGGGAGTGCTCGCCATCCAATTAAGGACTGTTTGTGGGCTCTCAAAACTGGAGGGTCAATAGAAGGCCCTCCAGCACGGAAAGAGCTACAGCCTGCCTTTTCACGTAAGGCAGACAAAGGGCACCCCCATCTTGAGGCACTCTCTCAGCACTCTCAAAACTTTTACAATAAAAAATGGTTGCAGAAGAGGGATCAAGAGTAGTAGTGGAAAGGTAGAGCTGGATGACATCAACATACATGTGGAAGCTGACCCCAAGTCTGTGGATGATTCCACCAACCTGGCAGCAAGTAGTTGATGAGGTCAAGGATATACCCATGAAGATCTGTGCAGACAACTGTGCCAGATAGGAAGAGAAGTCATTGCTGGAGGCACTCTGGATTCAATCAGATAGGTATGAGTGGAACCAATCAAGGGCAGTCCAATGAGCTGGACAACAGAGCAGAAAGATAGTGTGGTTTACCATGTTAGAAGCTGCTATGTGGTCAAGTGGAATGACATAGGATAGTGCACTACAATAACAGTCATAGTGGATGCCATTTGGGACTTTGGTCAGGGCCATTTCAGTTCTGTGAGAGATTTAAACACAGAGTTGCAGAAAAGGTGGGCATGGATTCCAGAAACAGCAACATGTTCAAGGAATAAGAGAAGGGGAGGTTGAAGATGGGGCTGTCGTTTGTAAGGCCAGAGAAGTCAAGGATTTTTTCTTTGAGGGGGACAGGACCATGATGATGGCTGTCTTGAAAGAGAAGTTGTTACACCCAAGGAGCAGAACCAATGGCGGTAAG
Organism: Heterodontus francisci; assembly: GCF_036365525.1. Classification (NCBI taxonomy): domain Eukaryota; kingdom Metazoa; phylum Chordata; class Chondrichthyes; order Heterodontiformes; family Heterodontidae; genus Heterodontus; species Heterodontus francisci. The sequence continues at coordinate 74,709,516 of NC_090377.1, forward strand.
AAATATAGTACTTTTGCTTTGAGTTATGAGATATATTACTTCAGTAAATTTTATGTAATTTAGAGCTCAAAAGGTGGACACACATCTAGGCTTTAAAGATCCCTAAAATCTAGATTTCAATTCAGTTGGCTTTTACCTTGTGTCTATTTTGTCTCTTATAGCTTAAAAAAACATGATAAATTCGATTTAGAAACTAGTGCAATAGCATTTCCTTACCTATCAATCACATGGTTTAGAAGGTGTTCCTTAAACATCCAGCTCCATCGTTTAATTGTATTTAACAAAGATGATTTGAATGGTTTAATGCACACTTGAAACCATCCAAACGTGTGGACATCTTCAAATGCACTAACTTGGACATATAATGTTTCATAAAAATTGATCTAGAAAAAGGATAAAGTAATTTTAAAAATTATTTTTACAGGTTACCATTTTATTGCATACCTATAGTGACTTGTATTGCATCTTTACTGACGTATGTCTCAAGATTTATTTTCAGCTGTTTCAGACCCTAATTCATTCATTTCTTTAAGAACTGAAGTGTTTCATACACTCCGAGACCAGAATGAGTAATTTAGCAACGTTTTAAAGTAAAGTGGCCTATAACATGAGCTTATGCCTATTAAACATTAATTGAAGTAGTTTACTATGACATGGCACACAAAAAAGGTTTTGCTGAAATATTTAGTTGAATAAATGAAAATATATCTCCATGCTGTGTACAAAAAGTTCAAGAATATTCCCAAATTAATGAAATGTACACTGAACTTTTAATAAAAAATTGTAAAGATACTACTGGTTACAAGTTTAAGGTCTTGCCTGAAATTTTATCTTGGATACAGCAAATCTAATCACTCCAGTAAGTAGTCAAAGTGTCTTTTGTTTAGCAGCGTGTCATTACTACTCAATATGTAACTGCACAATAATATATGGTGGGGTGTAACAACAGTAGCCTTTGTAATTGGAACTAGAAATTGAGGGTGGGGGGGGTGCTAATTTTAACCTGCCAGGGTGGCCTGGTGTTGGTCCATGTTGGCATGTCGAAAAGCCAGCTGGAACCTGCCAACTTCCACATTTAATTCAAGCACATTTGGTAGCATGCAGGAAATCCTCATGGGACAGGCAGGTCTGCTGTTAACATATGCGAACAGGCAATTGAGAAGAAAAAGACTTGCATTTATACAGCGCTTTCACAACCACTGGATGTCCCAATGCACTATACAGCCAATGAAGCGCTTTTGAAGTGTAGTCACTGTTGTAACATAGGAAATGCAGCAGCCAATTTGTACACAGCAAGCTCCCACAAACAGCAATGTGATAATGGCCAGTTAATTTGTCTTTGTGATGTTGATTGAGGGATAAATATTGGCCAGGACACCAGGGATAACTCCTCTGTTCTTCTTTAAAATAGTGCCATCGATTGTTTACATCCACCTGAGAAAGCAAGCAGGGTTTCAGTTTAACTTCTCATCTGAAAGACAGCACCTCAAACAGTATAGCACTCCCTCAGTACTGCACTGTGGTGTCAGCCGTTATTTTTGTGCTCTGTGACAACCGCATGCCTCAGAGACAAGACCAACCCCAGATTTTGTCTTTAACTGTCAGCACATGAGTTTCTCGGGCTTTCTGGAACTTGCCAGGTTGAAAAGGTAAGAGGTTTGTGAGGATAAAGAGGCTGAGCAAATAACAGGCTAGAGAGCCTTAAAGTACGGAGATATGATAGCTGCTTTTGTGCCTAAGTGAAAGGCATTTGTTCTGAGGACTTGTTCTGAGAGTGTGTGTTCACTGCTTTAGAAGTGATTTCCAAGACTTTGGAGGCCATTTCTGTTCCCTTGGAGATTTTTGCCTCTGATCTACACTTCCCAGCTGTCAGCCTTCTCAGCAGCATGGGAGCCGCTTATGCAACTCTATCTTGTACCTCTGACGAGGAACAAGAGATGCAACACCAGGAGCAGCAGCACCCTTTTCCTCATTAACCTGCTGCTCCACAGGACAGAGAGAATAAGCAGGAGGTAATACCCGCCAACATAGGGTGTACAGGCAGAGGATGGATGAGCTTTCAGGACATGACAGAGCAACAGTGCCTCAGGAGGCTCAGACATCCATGGCAGGTCATTGCTGACATTTTCAGTCTCTTCAAAGAACTCCTTCCAAGTTGACTATGTGGGCATGCATTGCTAGAGGCAGTCAAGGTCATCACAGCCCTGAATTTCTTCCCCTCCAGCTTTTTCCAGGCATCAGCTGGTGATATCTGTAGAATCTCACATTCTGCTGTGCACAAGTGTATCTCCCAGGTGATGGATGCCATGTTTGCCAAGGCCACCAGGTATGGCCACTTCGCTATTGATGAGGTCAGTCAGAATGAGGGTTCCCTCGGATTTGGCTGGATTTCCACAGGTACAGGGATTCATCGATTATATCTATGTGACAATCAAGGTGCCCTCAGATAAACCAGCAGTATTTGTCAATAAAAAGGAATTCCACTCCATTAGTTTTTGGCTGATATGCAATCACCGAAAAATTATCATGCATGTCTGTGCATGATACCCCAGGAAGCTGCCATGATGCCTTCATTCCATGGCAGTCAACTCTCCCACAGATATTTGTGCCACCAACCAGAGTTAGCAGAAGGTTCCTTGAAGACAAGGGCTAGCCCTAAGGACATGGCTGATGACATCTGTGAGGAGCCATACCACTGACACCCAGGAAAATCAAAGCCACACGAGCACAAGAGTGGTCATTGAGCAAGCCATTGAGATGCTGATGATGCAATTCAGGTGCCTGGACAGATCTGGGGTTGCCCTTCAGTATGCACCAGCAAGGGTTTCCAGAATGATAGCGGTGTGCTGAACCTTGCACAACATAGTGCAGCAGAGAGGACCGGAGCTGCAAGGGGAGCAAGATGACCATCGCTCTGCATTTTTGGAAGAGGAGGAGCAACAGGAGGAAGTGGAGGAGGAGCCTGATCTAACAAGGGTAGCTGCAGTCACTCACTTAGTTACCCGGGATGCCCTGGATAGTCTCATTCAGGCACACTTCACTAATCTGAGGCAGTGCAGTTATCTGGCACACCAATGCTGAACTCAATGTGCACCCGCCCCCCCCCCACACCCCCCATCCCACCCCCAGCAACCAGGACAAAGCAGTTCCACAGTCAACAATCCATCACTCTCACTGGCACCCATTCCTCATCTTTTACTCTTGTCCTACCATATTCCGCAAGGCTGAAGGCCACATGGCATGCAGTAGACAACAATGGGGAGGGCAGGGCAATGGAGCTTTGAGATAAAGTTTATGTTTCATAAACATTGAACATATAAGTGACAGTTCAACACAATGTTAAACACCCAAGTAGTCCCCTTTGTGCAACTACAAATTCTCTTCCTTTTCATATTACAGCTACGTGGTGTTACCTGTGTAGCTTCAGCAGAGCTAGAGGCAGGCTGTTCAGTTCTCTGCTCTGACTGCTCAGATGCTCTTGGCCAACATCCTCTGGGTTTTAGAGTTCCCCACCAAAGACTGTCCAAACTGCACCTGTGCAGGGGCAGATTCAGCCCTCGGGACTGCAGTCAGCATGCAGGATTTGAGCAGAGTCCCCACTTCCATGTGCCCTTTCTCCATCTTCTCTCTCACGGCCTACCCGCACTTCTCTGCTAGCCAAAAGTTGGATATCACTTTGCCTCACTTCAGTGAGGCACTGAACAGCCAAGGCGAGGCTTTCCTCCATCCTGCTTAAGGTGGCAGTCTGAGTGTGCAGGCCATTGGTCAGGACCAGCATGTACTCATTGGCTGCTGCATCTGATGCTTTAAGCAGGAGGCCACTGTTTCCATGGAGGTGATCACAGTGCAAAGGCCAGAGACATCATGAAACTCATGGTAGCAACAGACTCCTCCAATCTCTCTGTAATTGAGCACAGTGCGTCTGAAAAGGCTAACAGAACACCACATGTTTTCTGGTGCTTCTCCAGAATAGTCCTCTTCATTGATGGCCCCCGAGGTTCAGCATCTAAGTCCAGCTAAAAAGAGCATGGAGGGTCCTGCACCCTCCGACGGGGACTCTCCACTTGCTCCTGCTCACTTTTGATGTGTGCCTCACCATGTGACAACCCAACTACCTGTTTTGGAGGCCCCACCAAGGTGTATGCATTTGAGCTGGTGGAGGGTGCACAAGTCGTTTGATGGTGCTTCTTCAGAATTCATGACCTCCTCAGAGGATGCTTTATCCTCCTCTGGCTCCAGCTTCTGAGGGACACTTGCAGGACCTGTGGGAAATGAAAGATATGGGGATGAATTTAGTTCTCCCCCCAGGCATCAGGGTCTGTGGCAGGGGAGGCCTGAAGATCACTCAGGAGGAGGCCCGACCCCGACCCCTACGCTGTGAGGGCCCGGCCCAATCTTCACGGAAGCAGTGAGGCCTCGTGGTGGCTCCCCTGCTGGTTGGTGACAGGCCCGGCATTTAAATATTTAAATCTATATGCAAACCTGAGTGAATTGCAAGCCTGCCTCTGGCTCCAGTCCGGTTGCAACTTTAGTGCCGCTGGCCGGCACTCCCACGCCTTCCAATCCCCATCCAGGCAATCGAGGCGCCACACTAGCTGGGAGGGAGGCGTAGGTCAGTTTTTCTGTGCAGAGGGGGGAAGCAGTGATTAGGGCTCTCATTGGTGGATGGGATAGTGCAAAGGGATAAAGTTTATAGTTTATACACTTTGAGGTGGGGGGGGGGGGCGGGTGCGGGATGGTCATTTGGAAAGGGAAAAGTGTTTTGGGCTGGAGAGGACAACCATTCAATTTTATGGTGATTTGGGGATGAGAGAGGACCAAAAGTACTGCTTGTAACTGTTCTTATTATTGTCTCCTCAAATATGCCCAACCAGGCTAAAGCGTGGTCGAGATGAATTCGAAGATTCGACAGGTACCGTTCCGCATCAGGTTTAACAGCATGACCGGACAAAGAACAGGTCAGTGTTCTGCTTTACGCCATGGGAGTCAGTGCAGATGACATCCTGACTACCCTGGGGATCGACAAAAAAGAAACTCCATACGACAAGGTGATTAAAGCTTGGTTACTTTCGGATCAGGAAAAATGTAATCGTGGAGAGAACCAAGTTCAACAGACTCACTCAAAAAGTCGGTGAAAGTATTGATTTGTTTATTAATGATCTGCATAAAGTAGCGGAGGATTGCAACTATGGGAGTCTGCGAGAGGAACTGATTTGGGACAGAATAGTAGTTGGGTTATAGACGAAACGCTGTCCAACAAGCTTCAGTCGAAAGAAGATTTGGCTTTGAAAAAAGCCATTTTATTGAGCAGGCCGGCAGAAGTACGAAAGAGTCATTGACTACTATTTTGGGGGGATCGGGGGAATCCAGCCTTGAAAATTCTAGAGTCAGTCGGTTCCATTCAGAAGGCAGAGAGTAATGGCACCAGAAAGCCTGAGCGGAGGGAAAGACACCTTCAGGCAGCAACACTGAATTGCAGTAAGTGTGGCCGGGAGCAGCACCGGCGGGAAAATTGCTCAGCCCAGGAAACTGAATGTTTCTGGTGCAAGAGAAAGGGACATTTTCAGCTGGTCTGTCGCAGCTGAAAACAAATGCTGCAGACTGGTATAAAGAAAGAGGAAATAAAAGGAGAAGTGCAAGGAAAAAACAAAGATTGCTGGGAAGCAGAAATTTTAGTGGGAGAAAATAAAACCACTTTCAAATTTGATACAGGAGCAGCAGTCTCTATCCTGTCTGATCAAACACCTTGGCTGAGGAAAGAAAGGCTTAGAAAAACCAACAAAAAATTATATGGGCCAGGAGGGATTCAGTTGAAAGTTGTGGGAGAAATACAGACAATCTTAACACACAGAAACGACACAATCCTGGAAACCCTATGTATTACAAGGAACCAAGCCTGTTTACTCCTTAATAAAAAAAAGCATGCCTAGCCTTACAGCTGTTATGAACGGTGGAAAAGATCAAGGACAGAGAGACAGCTCAGTGATTTTAGAGCAGAATTCCCCAAACTATTCAAGGGCTTAGAGAAATTAAAAACAGAGCACCATATTACCCTCAATAAAGAGGCAGAACCGGTATGTTGGTTCACACCGAGAAAGGTCCCACATCTGCTACTGGAAAAGGTAAAGAAGGAAATTGATGCCTTGCTAAACCAAGGAGCTAACTCCACAGTGACAAAACCCACTTGGTGGTGCTCTAGGATGGTCCCAGTAAGGAAACCAAACAGGTCTATTAGGATTTGTGTGGACCTTACCCGACTCAATAAAGCAGCAGAGAAAAATTCACCCAATGGCGTCAGTCGACGACAGCCTTGCCAAATTGGGAAAAAGCTCCATATTCTCAAAGTTGGACGCAAATAGCGGATTCTGGCAGTTGCCTTTAGATGAGGAGTCTAAATTGTTAACCACTTTTATCATGCCCTTCGGCAGATTGTGCTTCAACAGATTGCCATTCGGTATTGCGTATTGAGATATTCCAGCAGACGATGTCAACAATCCTAGAAGGCTTGGAGGGAATCATCAGCCACATGGATGATGTTCTGATTCATGGAGGAAACCATGAAGAGCATGATGCAAGTGTAAGTGTGGTATTACACAGATTACAAGAGGCAGGGCTCACATTAAATGACAAATGTGTATTCTCACAGTCAACAGTGAGGTTCCTTGGCCACATAATTGATGGATCTGGAATCGGGAGAGAGCTACAGAAGACGAAGGCAATAAAAAATTTCCCTGAGCCAAGGAATATAACAGATCTAGAGCGAATATAACAGATCTACCAAATCTAGCAACTATTAACGAGCCTCTATGACAAATGCTAAAGAACAGCAGTGCCTGGTGCTGGGGAGACGGCAAGAAAGATTCTTTAGGGAAGATCAAAGAAATGTTGACTTCACCAGCGGTTTTGGTACATTATAATCCGGAACTAGTGACCATTATTGCAGCAGACACATCATCAACAGGATTAGGTGCAGTCCTGATCCGGGTTCAAAAAGACGGACGACGCAGGCCAGTGTACTTTGCCTCTTGTTCGCTGTCAGAGACAGAACGAAGGTACGTAGTGATTGAAAAGGAAGCATTAGCAGCAACATGGGCCTGCAAATAATTCTCAGACTGTGTACTGGGCCTCAAGGTCAAGATCGAAACTGATCACAAGCCACTAGTAATGTTGCTTAATTCCAAGGAGTTAGCAAAATTACCCCCAAGAGTACAGAGATTTTGACTATGACTAATGAGATATGTTCAACAACTGAACATGTCCCAGGAAAGCATCAGGTGACACATTATCAAGAGCATCAAGTGATCTACCTGAACTGGGAGATGTCTCACTCCTGGAGGAAGTGGAAGTCTTTGCTTTAGCTATAACCAAAGATTTGCCGCAACTGCTCAAATTAGAGATCTACAGAAAGAGGACGAAGTCTGTGGAAATGTAATACAATTCTGCCAAGAAGGTTGGCCAGAATATATGCCGAATAACCCAATCCTGAGAAAGTATCATCAGCAATGAAGCCATCTTTCTTTTGTTGATGACTTACTACTCTACAATGAAAGACTAGTTATTCCAAGGGCTTTAAAATTAGACCTCCTAGAGAAACTACACCAAGGGCACCTAGGAATCACCAAGTATCGAGCAAGAGCTAGGAACTCAGTATAGTGACTGGGCAGTTCCAAGGAGTCTGAGGACATGATCTCCACGATCTATATGTGCTACTACCAGACAGGACTCTAGAGAGCTACTGATATCGTCTTTGTTTCCATCAAGGCCATGGGAGTGCTTAGGAATGGACCTGTTTGAATATAAAGGGAAGATTTTCAGCATTGTCGATTATTACTCTAGATGGGTTGAAGTCAAACCAATACAGGGCCAGAGTTCTGAAGCCATAATAAAGTCACTAAAATAAATTTTCACCACACAAGATATTCCAGATCTAGTGACCTCTGATAAAGGTCAAAATTTGTGAATGAGGCCTTCCAACAGTTTACAGAAATGTACGGGTTTGCCCTTGTTACGAGTTCACTGAGGTACCCCCAGGGCAATGGAGAAGCAGAGGGAGGTGTTCGAACTATGAAAATGCTACTGAAAAAGAACAAGGATTTTTAGCTAGCACTGTTAAATTACCAATCAATACCACTCTAGAACGGGTTGGCTCCATATGAGTTGCTAATGGGTAGGAGGTTGAGGACACAACTACCCACAGTTCCAAGCACCTTTCAGCTACGAGTCGGTGCTGAGGACTGGAGAAGGGTGAGGAAAAGAGAAGAGAAAGGTCATCTAAAATGGAAAATCATGACAGACGTTACAGAGCAAAAAACCAAACAGACCTAACACCTGGAGATTTGGTTTGGATCAAAGACCAGGGTCAATATGGAGAGTGATGGAGAACCTCTCCATAACCTTGATCCTACAAAGTCCAGATGGATCAAGGATGGATAAGGAGAAATAGAAGATCTTTGGCATTGGCATCTCCGAATAAAGATTGATGAAAGATGAAGAGAATCAGTTACCAGAGAGAGCTGATGAACTGGTGACACAACCAACAACAGATCACCCAGATGACAGTGAAGACAGAGAACATGCGTCATCTGGTAGTTGCACTCACACAGGAAAGTGAGGAAGAAGAACTGAAAAAAGGGAAACAAGGGATAGAAGAACACATTATGGCAGAGATGTGAGAACCCCACTGCGTTACAGGCCTGATGAATGAAGTCAGAGTCTTGTGGGGAGATGTAGTATAATGTACATAAACTGTTGCTAGGTAGATTATGTATATAGACCTTAAGCATCATCACAGAATGTGATATCACAAGTCTGTACCTCGTGTTGCTCAGTGTTCATGTAAGATGACTCCTGTAAATAAACTCATGTTACTTTGACCCAGAGTCTACTTTCCTCATTCAATGCTAATAGTACATTGACAAGATAGTACAACTAGGTCACTGGGAGACCCCAATCTCTCCATCTCCAATGGCCATGCATGGTGAGACTCTGCTTATCTCCAATACATCCTCGCAGCAGCAATCAGGGCCGCACTGACTGGCAGGCCACCTTGGTTCTCTGCCCTCTTCTCCTGCAAGGAAAAGGACAGCTACGTGTGTGAGAAGTGGAATGGTTTGAGAGGATGGAAGGACATTTGTGGACGGTCACTGTAAGGGATGGGTGTGACTTGACATTAAGATGAGGGTGAGTGTCAGTGGTGGCTGATCAGATGGAATTGTGCGGAGATGCCTCAAGCAAGAAGAATGGGTGCACGTGCAAGCTTGTGTTGTTCTGAGGAATATTGTGCAGAAGAAAGACTGGGAAAGTCAGAATGAGGGTATTTGCGCTTCAATGTGGCATGCCTCTCACATTTCCAGCCCTGATGAGGTCATTGAACCTCTTGAGGCACTGTATCTAGGAGCAAGGCACCACACTCCTGCTGCTCACCTCTGTCACTTCCAACCATGCTTGCTTGGTCTCCGAAGCTGCCTTCTTCCTCCCGTCCATAGAGAACAGAATTTTACCCTTACCACCTGCAGCATGATGTCCAGTGATGAGAACCATGGGGCAGCCTTCTCTTGTTGACACATCATCACTCCAGTAGCTGACTCTCTCCTGACAGTTACGGAATGCTTTCATTTTGACCCTTGCAGGGTCCCTTTAAATAATGAAGCTTCAACAGTCAAGTGCGGGTCATCATCAAGTCCGCTCGCTCTAATTGGTTGAGAAACCCAGAAGTAGGATGCTAATGCTGTGGCTCAGTTTAAAAGCCAATAACAAACCTGCTGCTCAAACCTCTGGGTTCCTGACAAGCTGTCGGTTTTCCCCACTGTAAGCAGGTCAAAACGTTAAAATTCAGCCCTTTGAGTTTCATGTGCTCCCATCTCTTTGAAATTGAAAAGTGAAGACTTGGTAAGATGAAGGCAGGTGCAAGCCATCGAGCTACTTTATTCCGCAGCAACTGAACATACAGAGCAACAATTATGATTGGACTTGCTTAATCCATAAAACATGTCTTCACGTAGTAATACAAAATCAATATTGTACACCTACCAAATCAGTGGGTCATTTTGCTTGACTTAAACAAAATAACTTCCAACTACAGTCCTGCATTCTAACCTTCTGACTGTGGCAAAAGCTTTCCCAGCAGTCTTTGCATTAAAAATCTGGCCATCAGTGAGTTTTTCTGTCTTTGTTTTTAATCTCCCTATGCTCACAAGTGCTCAGGACCAGAGATCTCCCGACACAATGGGTGTGAAATGTTTACTCATTATTAAGACAGGCTAACACATTGCTTATTGCTTACAGACTTTAGGGAAATAACTTCAATGCCTAGCCCATTAATATTTTAGTCACTTTTTATTTTAAACTTGCGTGAATACACTTTGCTTAAAAGAACTCCATTTCTTTCCAACTTATTTCTGCAGAAATAATTGGTCAAATAATCCCAAAACCTAACTACAGTATAGGATAATGAGAGCCACACACTGATCTAAGAAATTGTCAGTGTCACCTGCTTTATGTTAATCTGCATTAAAGAGTGCACAGGGCCATAAATGTATTTAAGAATAGAAAATCAGAGTTGTATTTTCCTAAATTACAGCTAAGGAAAAAAGGTGTAAATGAGGTTTGAAAATGTCAAAAAAGACAAAATTCAAAAGACAAAGATGTCAGACTATCAAAAATATTTTCTATATATTTACCAATGTTTGGAATAAATTTCAGCAATAATCACTTTACAATACAGGTTATCATGGCTACATTTTTGTTCACATTCTCAACAAAACCAGTGAATTATAAGAGGCTTATACATGAAGAATGCCCACTTGGGCAATGTACTGAAGAGCTGTTATAGTCCAGGAATCATACTGCAGCAAGAATCAGCACATTCAGGAAAGGACAAAATTGGAAGAGAAAACCAGCATCATCGTAGAGCCTGGTCAGATATTCTCGCTACCTGGACAGGTAATATCTGGGGGCTCCAAATTTATAATGTTTTGCAGCATTGACAACCTCAAGAAGAATAGAAGTTAAACAAAAAAGATAATTTTCACCAGGGGTTCTCAACCAGGGATCTGCCAAAAATAACCAAGGAATGTGTAGAAAAAAAAAGATTGATGTGATAATAGACCAATCAGAATTGGAGCTGGGACAAGCAGCGGTCACATTTCCCGTCAATCAAGGAATGCTGTCCAATGAGAGTAAATCATAGCCAGGGTCTCTGTTTTCAACAGGTGTTGGTTGAAGTGTGGAGAGAGAGGAAAAAAGTAAGCTAGTCTGTGCATGAGGCAACAACGGTGGTTGGTGTTTGAATGCAGCACACCGAGGGAGACTTGGAGGAGGGAGAGATGTTTGTAAGATCATTAAAGGCATTGAAAAAGTTAACCTAGAATATTACATTAAATTAAGCTGTAGGAATAGAACTAGACCACACAGTCCTTTTTTAAAAATTCGTCCATGGGATGTGGACATTGCTGGCAAGGCCAGCATTTGTTGCCCATCCCTATTTTCCCTTCAGAAAGTGGTGGTGAGCCAATTTCTTGAACCACTTGCAATCCATGATGTGTAGATACATCCAGAGTGCAGCCCATATCAGGAATTTGTTCTTTACACAAGAAATTATCTACATATGGAAAATGCTTCCAGTTAGAGTAATGGAGGCAATATTCCAGAATCATTTCAGAAATAATTGGATGATGCAAATGAAGAACATTAGGATCTCTCTGGATGGATGACTAAAGATGAGCTGAACAGCCTTCCTCATCTGTAGTTACCTTATCAATAAGAGGGTCTTGTTAGTAATGGTTAAACAACAACAACATTATATTTATATAGTGCCTTTAATGTCATAAAGTGTCCCAAGGCACTTCACATAAGCATTACAAGACAAAATATGATACTGAGTCATGTAAGGATATATTAGGGCAGAGGACCAAAAGCTTGGTCAAAGAGGTAGGTTTTAAGAAGTATCCTAAAAGAAAAAAAAGCAAGGTAGAGCGGCGGAGAGGTTTAGGGAGGGAATGCCAGAGTTTAGGGCCGAAACAGCTAAAATCAGGAATGCTCAAGAGGCCAGAATTAGAGGAGCACAGATATCTCGAGATTGTAGGGCTGCAGGAGATTACAGAGAGAGGGAGGGTCAAGGCCATGGAGGGATTTAAAAACAAGGATGAGAAATTTTAAATCGAGGTTTAAGCCAGAGGCAATTTAGGTCAAAAAGCACAGGGGTGATGGGTGAACGGGACTTGGTGCAAGATAAGACACGTGCAGCAGAGTTTTGAATGAGTTCAGGTTTACAGAGGGTAGAATGTGGAAGACTGGCCAGGAGTGCATTAGAATTGTCAAGTCTGGAGGTAATAAAGGCATGGGTGAGGATTTCAGCAGCAGAAGAGCTGAGGCAGGGCAGAGTTGGGCGATGTTATGGAGGTGGAAATAGGCTGTCTTAGTGATGCCATGGATATGTAGTTGATAGCTCACCTCAGAGTCAAAAATGATTAAGAGGTTGTGAACAGTCTGGTTCAGCCTCAGACGGTTGCCTGTGAGAGGGATGGAGTTGGTATCAAGGGAACGGAGTTTGTGGGAGGGACCAAAGACAAGGGACAGGAGTTTTCAGAGGCAGCATGGATCCCGCCACTGGAGCCAAAAGTAAGGGGTGACCCCATGATGACGTGAAACAGGACCTTCGGCTGCATTTTACATGTGGCAGTCATTAAGTGGTTGCTGCCAGGACTGCCGTCCAATTAAGGATGATGATGTGCCCCATAGAGCTGCCGGCCCAATAAGAGGACCAGCAGCTCAGCAGCCTCAGTCGCGTCACTGGAATAGTGGCCACTGATTGGGCTGCACCTGGAGGATGAGGGCACATCAAGGATGTGTGCCCTCAACGTAAGGTAAGTTGGGTCTGGGGGTGCCAGGGCCAGTCAGGCAGGCTCTGGCAAGGCTGTGGACCTGGGTCGCTGAGGTAAGGCGGCATTAATGCTGTGGAAGCACTCAATGCTTCCAGGGAGCCCCTTCATGGGCCAAAGAGCACCCAAAAAAGGATACCCCGCCCTCCCCACTGGGCCTGTTCCCACCTCCACTAGTGGCAGGCAGAGGACCCCCCCCCCCCCCCCCCACCACCTGCCACTAGTGGAGGTGGGAACAGGTGCTTAATTGGCCACTTATGAGGCTGAATTGGGCTCCATGCGAGTGGGCCATCTGCCATCCGACACTGTCCCATGTCCTTTTGCCAGCCTTCCCACCTTGAGCCCATCCACAAAGGCCCCATAAAATTCTGGCCAATGGCTTCCATCTTTCCAATATTTAATTGAAGGAAATTTCTGCTCAACCAGCACTAGCTGTCGGACAAGCAGTCCAATAATTTAGTGAGAGTAGATGAGTTGAGAGAGGTGGTGGTGAGATAGAACTGATGTTGTCATTGTACATATGAAAACTGACCCTGTGCTTTCAGGTGATGCTGCTGAAGGGCAGCAGGTAGATGAGAAAAAGGAGTAGGCAAGGATATATCCTTGGGGGGACACCAGAGATAACTGTGTGGAAATGGGAAGAGAAGACATTGATGACGATTCTCTGGCTACAATTAGATAAATAAGAATGGAACCAGGTGAGTACAGTTGCACAAAGCTGGATGACGGTGGAGAGACATTGGAGTCATTCCAGACCCCCATTACCCTCTGGGTAAAAAAAGCTTCTTCTTGATTCTCCTTTAATCCATCAATTACTTTAAATCTATAACCCCTGGTTATTTACCTCTCTGCTCATGGAAATAGATCCTTCCTATCTCAGTCCCTCATAATTTTATACAATTCAATTAAACCTCCCCTCAGCCTCCTCTGTTCCAAAGAAAATAAACCCAGCCTATCCAATCTTTCCTCAGAGCTAACATTGTCCATTGCTGCTAACATCCTCGTAAATCTCTTCTCTAGTGCAATTACATCCTTCCTGCAATGTGGTGACCAGAACTGTATATAGTGCTCTAGCTGCGATCTAACTTGTATTTTACACAGTTCTAGTGTAATCTCCCTGCTCTTAGGCCTCGGCCAATAAAGGAAAGTATCCCATATGCCTTCTTGTCCACCTTATGTTCCTGTCCTGCTACCTTTAGGGATCTGTCGACATATACATCTTGGTCTCGCTGTTCCTCTACACTTTTCAGAATTCTACCATGTATTGTGTATTTCTTGCCTCGTTTGTCCTCCCTAAATGAATGACCTTACACTTCTCTGGATTGAATTCCATTTGCCACTTTTCTGCCCACCTGACCAGTCCATTGATTTCTTTCTGCTGTCTACAGCTTTTTCCTCACTATCAAACACACAGCCAATTTTCATATCATCTGCAAACTTCTTAATCATGCCTCCTACATTTAAGTCTAAATCAGCGATATATACCACAAACAGCAAGGGACCTAGTGCTGAGCTCTGCAGAACCCAACTGGAAACAGCCTTCTCGTCACAAAAATACCTGTCAACCATAACCCTATGCTTCCTGCCATTGAGACAATTTTGGATGCAAGTTTTACCTTCGCTTGGATCCCATGAGCTTTAAATTTACTGATCAGTTTGCCATGTGGGACCTTGTCTAAAGCTTTGCTAAAATCCACGTAGACTACCTTAAATGCTCTATCTTCATCAACCCTCCTTGTTACCTCCTCAAAAAATTCAATCAAGTTAGGCAGGCATGACCATCCCTTAATAAATCCATGCTGACCTTGATTAATCCATGCCTCTCTAAGTGACAATTTATACTGTCTCTCAGAATTTTTCCCAATAATTTGCCCACCACCAAGGCTAGGCTGACTGGCCTGTAATTACTCAGGCTATCCCTGATCCCTTTTAAACAATGGTACAATGTTAGCAGTGCTCCAGTCTTCTGGTACCACACCTCTAGCCAGAGAGGATTGGATAATGATGGTCACAGCCTCCATTATTTCTTCCCTCACTTCCCTTAGCAGCCTGGGATACATTTCATCCAGGCCTGGTGATTTATCCAATTTCAAGAATGCTAAACACCTTAATATTTTCTCCCTCACTATGCTTATCCCATCCAATATTTCACACTCCTCCTCCTTAACTACAATGTCTGCTTCAACCCTCTCTTTTGTGAAAACAAATGCAAAGTATTCATTAAGAACCATGTCCACATCTTGCACCTCTACATACCTTTTAGGTCTCTAATTGCCCCTAACCTTTCCTTAGTCATCCTCCTGCTCTTTATATACTTATAAAACATCTTTGGGTTTTCCTTAATTTACTTGCCAATATTTTTTCATGCCCCCTCTTTGCTCTCCTAATTTCCTTTTTAATCTCACCCCTGCACTTTCCATACTCCTCTAGGCTTTCTGTGCTATTAAGCTGTTGGCATCTGATGTAAGCTTTCTTTTTTTTTGCCTTATCTTACTCTGTATGCTCCTTGACATCCAGGTGGGTCTAGATTTGAGAGTCCAAACCATTTTCTTTCTGAACCCTCTCCAGCTTCTCCTTGAGGGCCTCCCACTGCTCTGACACTGACTTACCTTGAAGTAGCTGTTTCCATTTTACTTTTGCCAAATCACATCTCAGCTTAATAAAATTTGTCTTTTCAAATGTAAAACATTTACTCTTGGTCTACATTTATCCTTTTCCATAATTACTCTCAACGTAATTGAATTATGATCACCACCACTAAAATGCTCTCCCACTGACACCCCAGGTGCCCAGATTCATTCCCTAAAACCAAGCCCAGTACTGCCCCTTCTCTTTTTGGGGTTGCTGCATACTGGCTAAAAAAAGTTCTCCTGGATACATTTTAAGAATTCTGTGCCCTCTGTACCTTTTACACTGAATTTATCCCAGTTAACATTAGGATAGTTGAAATTCCCTACTATTACTGCCCTGTTGTTTTTGAACCTTTCAGCAATTTGACTACATATTTGCTCTTCTATCTCCCTCTGGTTGTTTGCAGGTCTGTAGCATAATTTGCAGCAGCATAATTGACCTTTTTTTTGTTCCTCAATTCAACTCATATGGCTTTATTTGAAGATCTTTCTAGCATATCATCCCTTCTCACAGCTTTAATTGTTTCTTCAACCAAAATGGTGACCATCCCCTCCTTTTTTTATCCCCCTCTCTATCCCATCTAAAAACTCTGTAACCAGGAATGTTGAGCTGCCATTCCTGCCCTTCCTTAAGCTACATTTCTGTAATAGCTATGATAGCGTACTATCATGTGTCTATCTGTGCCCTTAGCTCATCTGCCTTATTCACTAGACAGCTAGCAATTGTGTCAAAGGCTGCAGACAGATTGAGAAGGATGTGGAAGGATAGTTTTCTTTTGTCACAGTCACGTAGGATGTAATTTGTGACTTTAATAAGAGCCATTTTGGTACTGTGGCAGGGCAGAAACGTGACTGAAGGGATTCAAATGTGGAGTTCCAGGAAATATGGACACAAATTTGGGAGGCAACAGATGACCATGGAGAGAAAAGGGAGGTTGGATATGGGGCAGGTGTTTGCAAGGATGGAGGTGTCAAAGGTTGTTTTTTTGAGGAGAGGGGTGATGAAGGCAGATTTGAAAGAGAGAGGAACAGAGCCTGAGGAGAGAGAACTGTTCATAATGCCAGCTAACGTGGGAGCAAGTCACAGTATACATAGGGCTGAATTTTACCCTCAGCGGACAGGAGAGCGAACCCGCCTCCACCTGGCCTGGGGAACTGGACTGCATTTTGCAGTCCCCAGGCCTTTAATTGGTCTCAGACAAGACTTCCATCTCACTGAAGCAGGCAGTCCCACCTAATGAAGCTGCCGGCCAAACAGCAGGCCAGCAGCTCTCTGTCCCAGCAATGCCACCGGGAGCAGTGGCCACTGCTGGGACTGCAACCCAGCTGAAGACAGAAGATTTGGGCAGCCCTGGAGAACCAGTAAGTTTTTGGGGCCTCACCGGGAGCAATCGGTGAGGCCCAGTGAGGCAGAGGTGGTCGATTAGGGGGACGGGGAGTGTGTTGGGGATGGTTGGGGCATTGGGGATGGCCCTCCGTCGGGCACAGGGTGCCTGATCATGAGGGTCACAACCCCACCCCCAGGCCATCAGAAAGCCGGCTGCTTTTGTCAGACGACTTCTCTCAGGCCTGGGCCACCCAATTAGCCAAGGGTAAAATACCCGTGGTGGCGGGCGGAGGCCCTTAAGTGGCCGTTAACCTGCAAGTTCCCCTTCAAGTCACACACCATCCTGACTTGGAACTATATCGCCGTTCCTTCACTGTCGCTGGAACTCCCTTCCTAACAGCACTGTGGGTGTATCTACCCCACATGGACTGCAGCGGTTCAAGAAGGCAGCTCACGCCACCTTCTCAAGGGCAATTAGGGATGGGCAATAAATACTGGTCTGGCCAGTGATGCCCACATCCCATGAATGAATAAAAAAAAACTTAAGGGCCTTGATTGGCCTGGGGCGGGCGGGCCATTTGTCGCCGCCGCCGCCCTGCCTAAAGTGGCAGTGGAGGCGGTGGCCGGTTGGGAAGAGCCCCCTGAGCCTCTTGCTCCATTTTACGCCACCCCCCCCACCACATTTCCACTCTTTGGGAGGGGATTTAAAATTCAGCACATAGTGTTTATGTTTTAGTATTGTTAAAAATGAATATTGAATGTAATTTTACAATTTAAGTTTTCTCTTCATTTTGAAAGCTATTTGTCCATTCCATTTCAGATTGGTGGTTGCAACATACCATTCTCCAACTGAGAGAATTTGCAAGTGATTTCCCCCATACTTCTGTATTTCTGCAAGTTGACCATCCAATAGTACCTCCTTCCGGCTGGGAAAGTTGGCAGCTATTTGCCATTTCCTCAGGTATGGCTGAAATTATGAACTCACAGGAAGAACTATGTAGTCAGTTCTGTGTCTTACGTTTTCATGGCATAGAACACCAATGCAGCAAAGTTATGCCTTTTGTTCATTGCTGATGAATTGTAAAGAGCTAAAACATCCAACACAACTGGGAAAGATGGGGAACAAATGAGCAAACTTTTATGATAACTTATCTTACCTGCTCTCTGTACTGCGCCAGCTGTGGAGGACATTTTGGAAGTCCACCGTCTGCTTGACCCTCCAGCTCTTCTGAAGTAAGGGAGAGACCATAAAGGAGAAACTGCCTCATGAAATCTACTTTGTCATTCATCCATAGATAACTATATTTGTCAAATGAAGTTTGGTATTTTTTTGCTTTGTCAATAACTCTTTTCACTCTGTCCATGATCTCTTGACGCATCTCTGCCAAATTGCTCATTTTATCCACTTCTTGCTGTATGCAGAAATTAAAACATATTCAACCTTTTGCTACAAATTGGTAAAGAACAAATGAGTGTTTTGGCTTGCACAAATCTATTTTGCTAGCCAAATTTCATTTGTCAAAGTTTCACAAGATGCATTTAATATTAGGTAAATATAACAAATTATTCAAGCTAACCCTGGATTGAACAAATGGATAAATGTGATAAACTTTGAAAATAAACTGAATTTATCAATAAAAAAAATTGAATATGAACACATTGCAAAAACAAAATATCAGTTCGGATGAAGGAAACCCTTCAGCTCCTTTAATCGCATACTTCCAGAATACTATTCTACTATCTTCACATTACAGGAACTGTTTAAAATTTCAGTATCTTGGCCTACTACCCTCCCTGACAACCCATCCCAGTTATAGATCGGCATTACCTTCATCAAAGTACTATTTTGGCTTGATTTCTGTATCCTATTAGGTATTTTCTTTTCTTTTACAAGGTCCCCTCAGACATCTCTCAAGCCTGGACAGCCTTAGCTTTTCTTTTTGCCCTTCGGATGTAATACTAGCAAGGCAGTATTTATTGCCTGTCCTTAGTTGCCTTGGGGGGATTAAGAGTTACTATGTAGTTAATTCTTAATACTCAATGTGCGATGCTACCCGAGGGCATTAAAAGGCAGCCACATAGTGACAGTTAATGCCCTCGTGGGTGGTATCTTCACATCCCTCTAGGACATTAGTGAACCAGTAATGGGTTTATGACAAAACTACAGCTTTCATGATTATTTTTTGGTTCTACCCCACATCTTACCAGATAATTTTTAATTCAATTTCACAACTTGCCATAAGATTTGAACCCACACCTGGACTAGTTGTTATTCTAGTACGATAACCATTCAGCTATTGTACTCAGGGTAAAATCTATAAAATTGAGAAACTGCCACTGCTCAGCTCTACACTGCCTATGGTTTCATTGTTGCACAGTGACTAGAACTACATGCAGCCTGATTGTGACACTGTACAGCTTCAGTATAATCTCTGAGGGTCTGAACATAACTGATGTAGCAATATAACCAAGAATCTTATTTGCTTTTTGTTTTGCCTCAATTTTCTTTGCATATGGTGGGGGACGAATCAATTAACGCTCTTAGCAATCTTTTAACATTTTCTAAGTGCTAATATATCCATGGAGTACATGTCCCTTCCCTTTGTACTTCGAACATGCATTACCTTATGTTTATCTGCATTGAACTTCATGTACCATTGATGATCCAAGATACAAACCTTGTTGAGCTCTATTTGTAAAATCCTGGCTGCCTCCTTTGAGTGAGAATTCCACTAACTTGGCATCACCTAAAAATGTAACTACCTTGAAATTCCAGAATATTTACATATACCAAAAACAGGTGGGATAGCAGCAAAAACCCTTGGGACACTCAATATCATCCTGCATTGCAAACCAGCTCCCATTATAGCAATTCTCTGTTTCTCTCTCTTTAGCCAGTTTGTAAGGATTTATTTAGAAGCCAAGTTAAACACAGAATGTAGCATTCTCCATAAATTCTGTTTGTCACTGCATCAGAAAAGTGCATGTGGTTGCTCAGACAAAATCTAACAATTCTAAAGTTGTGCTGCTTGTTACTTATTATGTATTTTCTTGCACTCTTCCATCTTGTTTCTGATTAGTGATTCCATTAATTTTCTTTTTATTGTAGTTAAGCTACTAGATCTGGAATTGTCTCCGTATCCTTCTTGAATATGGCAACTACTAATTGCCCATTTCTAGCCTGCTGGATTCTCCCCATTAATTATTGCCTTCCTCAAAGCAACGGTCACTGCTTCACAAATCTCCTTTGTCTAAGTACCTTCGAGTATAAAGGATTTTATTAGTTTTCAGTTCCTTCATCCTCTGCAAAATCTCCACTTCACTAATCCAGAATCCTGGGCCCACACAATGAGGGTTTAATGTTTAATGTAAGCCTGGATTTTCCTCCAGTTTATCGCTCTTTCTTTCTGATAGCTTCATGTTAGATAGTGGAGGAAATTGGGGCAAGGATGCCTGGTAATGAAACCCCCACTGTAAAAAATAGCTGTTGCAATTTTCCTTCACACACAATATGACAACTCGCTGGAGGCAAATGGAATCTCATTACATATTGATGTCTAAAGCTTGATTTCCCTCCCCTACCGCTTGTGGCTTAACTAAAAAAAAAAAATCAATCACTGTAGAAAACGTATTGCTGGTTATTAGGTGGTATCAAATAGGCAGAGGCAATTATAAAGGTTCATTTTTTCAGGTTACTGTATTTGCTCAAACTTCACTGCTAAAAAATTATTTTTGTTGCTTTACTGGAGCTTCTTCCACATCAATTTTCCTACTCATTTTAGCACTCATGGTTGCAGAGAATTTCGTCTGGGACGTTCAGCAATAATGCACAAGACATAATGCTTTTTCCATTAGAGATTCCGTGTAGCTTTGACGAGGAAGTACTACACAGTACAATTCAGATAGTACAGGCTCATCAGGCAGTATCAGAGGTAACTGGCACTTACTCATAGGTATCTATGCCTCCTATTTTTACAGACCCAGGCAGTCATATCTTAATCTCTCCCAAAAAATATGCTGTGGCTTTCTTGTGGGGCTAGAGAATGCTGTGTCATCTGTTTACTCTGGACCTGGACCTCTATTTCCACCAGAACAGTACTGCCAGCATCAGTAGAAGTCACCATGTTGCTCAACATCCATTCACCAGGTTCCTTTCAGGTTGCATCAGAGGACATATACAATAGCCAGTTCAGCTGTCTACTTATGTATTAAACAAGTGACAGATGAATTTGTTTCATAAACTACACAGTTAATTCTCTTTCCAATGGGCCAGGCATAACACTTACCTACCTGCAGATTACCACCTGCCTCCCTTCCCCAGCTGATAGTATTGCTCCTCCATGTTGAATACCACTTGGAAGAAGAACTGAGGGTAGCAAAGGCACAGAATGTACTGAGTGGGGGATTTCAATGTCCATCATCATGAGTGGCTTGGCAGCATCATCACTGACCAAGCCCCAAAGGCCATATCTGCCAGACTGGGCCTGTGGCAGATGGTAATAAAAGCAACATGAAGGAAAAACCTACTTGATCTCAGCCTCATCAATCTACCTGTCACAGATGCATCTGCCACAATAGTATTGATAGGAATGACCACTGCACAATCCTTGTGGAGATGAAATCCCATTCTTCACACTGAAGACACCATCCATCGTGTTGTGTGGCACAATCACTGTGCTAAATGGAATTGATGCAGAACAGATCTAGCAGCTCAAAACTCGGATTCCACAAGGCGCTGTGGGCCATCAGCAACAGTGGAATTGTATTCAACCACAATCTGTAACCTTATGGCCCAGCATATCCCTCACTCTACCATTACCATCAAGCCAGGGGAACAACCCTGGTTCAATGAGGAGTGCAGGAGGGCATACCAGGAGCAGCACCAGGCAGACCTAAAAATGAGATGCCAACCTGGTGAAGCTACAACACAGGACTACATGCATGCTAAATAGAGGAAGCAGCATGTGATAGACAAGAGCTAAAGCAATCCCACAACCAATGGATCAGATCAAAGCTCTGCAGTTCTGCTACATCCAGACATGAATGGGGATGGACAATTAAACAACTAAGAAGAGAAGGAGGCTGCACAAACATTCCCATCCTCAATGATTACGAAGCCCAGCACATCAATGCAAAGAACAAGGCTGAAGCATTTGCAACCACCTTCAGCCAAAAGTGCTGAGTGGATGATCAATCTTGGCCTCCTTCTAAGTTCCCCAGCATCACAGCTGCCAGTCTTTAGCCAAATCGATTCACTGCATGCATTATCAAGAAGCGGCTGAAGGTATTGGATAATGCAAAGGCTATGGGTCCTGACAGCATCCAGAGTATAATATTGATGACTTGTGCTGCAGAACTAGCCGTGCCCCTAGTCAAGCTGTTTCAGTACAGCTACAACACTGGCATCTAACCGACAATATGGAGAATTATCCAGGTTGGTCTTGTCCACAAAAAAGCCGACAAATCCAATCCAGCCAATTCTTGCCCTATCAGTGTATTCTCAATTATCAGTAAAGTGATGGAAGGCGTCGTTGACAGTGCTATCAAGCGACACTTACTCAGCAGCAACCTTCTTATCGATGCTTCGTTTACATTCCTCCAGGGCCACTCAGCTCCAGACTTCATTACAGCCTTGGTCCAAACATGGGCAAAAGAGCTGAATTCCAGAGGTGAGGTGAGAGTAACTGCCCTTGACATCAAGGCAGTATTTGACTGAGTGTGGTATCAAGGAGCCCTAGCCAAATTAAAATCAATGGGAATCAGGGGAAAACTCTCCACTGGTTGGAGTCATATCTAGCACAAAGGAAGATGGTTGTGGTTGTTGGAGACCAACCATCTCAGCCCAAGGACATTGCTGCAGGAGATCCTCAGGGTAGTACCCAAGGCCCAACCTTCTTCAGATGCTTCATCAATAACCTTCTCTCCATCATAAGGTCAGAAGTAGGGGGGGATCGCTGATGATTGCATAGTGTTCAGTACCATCTGCGACTCTGCAGATACTGAAGCAGTCTGTACCCACATGCAGCAAGATCTGGACAACATTAGGCTTGGGCTGATAAGTGGCAATTAATATTCACGCCATACAAGTGCCAGGTAATGACTATCTCTAACAAGAGAGAATCTAACCATCTCCCCTTGACATTCAACGTCATTACCCTTGCCGAATTCCTACCATCAACATCCTGGGGGTTACCATTGACCAGAAACTTAACTGGACCAGCCATGTAAATACTGTGGTTACATGAGCAGGTCAAAGGCTGAGGATTCTGCAGCGAATAACTCACCTCCTGACTCCCCAAAGCCTGTTCACTATCTACAAGGCACAAGTCAGGAGTGTGATAGAATACTCTCCACTTGTTGGAGCCACATCTAGCACAAAGGAAGCAGGTTCTGGTTGTTAAAACATTCACTCCCTCTACCACTGGTGTACAGAGCAACAATGTGTACCATCTACAAAATGCACTGCAGCAACTCACCAACTCGGCATCACCTTCCAAGCCCATGGGCTCTGCCACCTAGAATAAGGGCAGCAGATGCATGGGAACACCAACACCTGCAAGATCCCCTCCAAGTCACACACCATCCTGACTTTGAACTATATCACTGTTCCTTCATTGTCGCTGGGTCAAAATCCTGGAACTCCCTTCCTAACATGAATGTGGGATAGGTGTACCTACACCACACAGACTGCAACGTTTCAAGAAGGCGGCTCATCAACAGCTTCGCAAGGGCAATTAGGGATGGGCAATAATTGCTGACCTTGCTAACGATGCCCATATCCCAATATAAAATAGTGTGAACTTACACTGAATCGTAGGCTTTTCCTAAGTGCAGGGTACAGTTGATCACACCTACAACACCATCCATGCTCCATTTGAGTACACCATCAGCTTTTGAACAGGAAAGGGTTTCACCTGCTCAATGTCCAACAGGGGTGCAATCTGAAGCACCTCAATACACACTATCTGCTGTTAATTGTGTTTAATTGCATGAAGGTGGGGCAATCACCTGAGTCCCCTTTATATAGACATGGACTAAAACTGTGATTATTAGGTGAAGAGGCGTATTATCATAATGTGAAACTCTGCAAATAAATATAAAAGCATGTAAAGATTGGCTCCAGTTCTAGCCTTTACCAACTGGCTTTCTGGAATACAACATCTGCTGCCATTATTCTTTTATTTTACACCAATGCAACCTACCCACACTGTCGACTGATGTCAGACAAGTATATGGATGGCTGAATGAAGATCCGGATTACCCTCTGCAGCACTGGGTCATGATTCCAGTTCACTACCCAACATCTCTGATGCAATGCAACAAAATTTATGTTGTTGATCACTATGTCTTTCACTCCCTAAACCTGTACTCTCTCATTCAGTTTTATTTTCTCTATCCCATTAATTATCTTAAGAGCCACTCTTGGATCAATAGTAGCATTCTCACATCTGAGTCAGTAGGTCATGGGTTCAAGTCCCACTCCAGGGACTTGTGCATATAATCTCAACAGTTAACTCAATGCAGAAATGAAGCAGTGCTGCAGTATCAGAAGCACCATCTTTCAGATCAACTGAGTCCCTGACTGCCCTCTCAGATGGACATAAAAGATTCCATGGCAATATTCACAGAAATTCTCCACCACCAAAAACAGATCATCTGGTTACTTATTGCAAGTGGGATCTTGCTGCTGCTTTTCTGACATGACAAGTGACAACTCTGCAAAAGTACTTCATTGGCTGTAAAGTATGTTAGACAGCCTGAAATAATATAAAGGAACTACATAAATATAAGTTCCTTCTTTTAGCTGAAATTAATCTAGTGAAAGTTATAGTACCTGATAGGTGTCAATTCCTAGATGTTTTGCAACTGGTTTTACGTTAGAGGCCATTTTGTATATATCATTTATTAATTCCTCTATGAGATCATAAAAATTATTATTCATTTCCAGGTCCAAGTGAGGATTGAATGACAATTCACAGCCATTAAGAACCAGCTGCACTTCAAACAGAGGTGATGATTTTGGCAGCATTTCTGTACATTGAATTAGATATTGAAGGAAGGATTTAATAGCAATGAAGAATCCATCTAAAATTATGTGATCAATGTACTCAGTGTACACCTTCCATTCATCAGTTTGGGAATCTGCACGGAACAAATGAAGATTATCCTAGAAACAGAAAAAAGCATGTCAATTTCTTACAACATGAGGAATGGTTAACTTCTGCAAATGTTGATTGCAATTCCATTCCGGATACCAAGACAGTGTAACTAAAAACAAAGGTTGGGGGGGAAGGAATCATGTCTCAAAAAAACTAAAAATGCAACATTGCTTTACCAAACTGCTGTACTAAAATTTAAAAAAATTTACAGGAGAAGGTTTCAAAATGAAGGTAATTTAAGATCAACATTTGCCAGAGAAAAGTCAAAAAATATACTAGTCCATCAGTGTCTTTTATAATTGATGAAAATTTAGTTCATCACTAATATTTTAAGTCTGGTTTATACAACTACATAATCTTTCAACAGAAAAGTACCAGTTAAGTGTAAACAATGCAGATTCCCTCAGATGGCAGTTTAAGACAAAACTTTCACCTTTTAAGCTAAACGATAAAACTGATTAGAATGGTATGTGTCTCTGATATAAATGTCCTGCCAATTTCCACAGGAAAAATGTACACATTTAAGCATCAATATGGCATGTTTGGTAACTTAAGTATCACTCAACCTGCAAATTTAATCTACGTTTTAGAAAAAAGCAGCAAACATGAATCCTGGAAGATCAGATGTCGTGCAGATCAACTGGATTCAAAATAAGTCAGATTTGCAGAGGTCAGTAATATAAAAGGTATTAAATTATGAACTTTACACACACAAGGAAACTCCTGGGCTGGAATTTTCCAGGCCCATTGCACAGGCTGAGAGGCTGGAGGGCTGGCAAAATGGTGGGGGAAGGTGTTGGGAGGGGAGCCCGATGTCTCCCCACTACATGCCATATTGCCAGTGGTTGGAAATTTGGCAGCTCAACCTGCCTGTCAGGTGTCCAATTAAGGGCCACTTCCCGCCTCTGCAGGCATTTCTCCTGCGTCGGAAGGGCCTGCTGCTGTGTGGGGAGACCAGCCAGTAAAACCTAGGAGCCTCCCAGAGGGCTCCAGGAGACGGGGTCCTCCTTTAGGGGCACTTCATGGCCCACGGATGGGCTCCCCGGCAGCATAGACTGCCCTTGTGGCAACGATGCTGCTAGTGCTTCACGACTCCACTCCCCTTGCCGATTGCTGGAGCCTGGCTGCCTCTGATTGGGCCAGCAGCTCTTGAGGGCGGGCCACCGTCCTTAATTGGATGGTGCCTCTGGTGATGGGCTGTTAATTGGCCGCTTTCAGCCCCAGTGGAGGGACTTGACTGTAATCTGCAAAATTCATCCCCGGATCTCTAAATAGTAGCAATACATGTGTGATGCACAAAGTCATTTAATCGCTTATTAAAGCAGAGATACAGGGAGCAATGCATTATCTATGTTGACAGCAAACATCCTGTTCATATCAGTTATACAACACTATAAACTTAAACGCTGAACATAAAAGGGTTCCTTGTAACAAAGGGCATTTTTCTGCACAGATTCCTGAATGGATAGAGAAAAGGAGGAGGAGCAGTCAGTAGTTATGGAAAAGTGGTACCTCCCATCTTTCCACCACCAGTACCTAACCCAAAGTTTTTGTAGATCTTAATGATCCTTAAATTTTTACAGTAAATGCAATACTGCTTTTTTTAGATTTAGATGATTCTAAAAGCAATAATGTAACACATGGCAAAATTATTTGCAATTAAGAAGTCAGTGAAAGAATTTTGATATCAACCAGGATTTTGCCTTTGACCAATCCAAAATCGGGCATCATCTATGTCAGTGTATGCTGTACCCCCAAGCTCTCTCCAAACAATTGTATCAAAAGCCCAATTTATATATTATAGTGCATAACAACTCTGACCTTGACCAGTTGGTGAATTGATTCTCCTCCATCTTGAATTAATTTGTAGTATTTCAACATTTTCTCCTCCATATCAAGGCAGAGCATAGCAGATTCATTTTTTGGGGACAGAAAATACAATGCTTCATTCCAGTTATGCACTATTGCATGTATTGAATCCACATTACATTTGGTTTTCTGCACCCTGCTGTTCACATCTTGCATCAGATCTCTGGTCTGCTGGATATATTCCCATGAATCCTCAGTCTGCCACGTTAGGATTTCTGTAGCAGGTCTTAACTGTTGATTAATCTTCTCCAATTCATGTTCAACAAGTGGAAATTCCACTTCCAATACAGAAATATGTAGTTTGTTGTACAGCTCAGTAATGAATTTCCAGTTTCCAAGATACTACCAAAGAAATACACTTGCCAGTTTGTCAAATAAATCAAAAAAATTAAAATTCATTTCTCATTTTAAATACTTTTATCCTAAAATGCAAATTTTATTTTGGCAGCTGTTTAAGTAAATCCAAAAACAAACACAGTACATTAATATAGGAATAGAACTAAAGCCGGTTTTATTTTTGAACCAGAAAAATCTAACCATGATGCTTATTTTTATTATTATATACAAGCTGTTTTTCCTTTGCATCATTCAATTAAATAAACCCTAAGACCACAAGATAAAGCCAATTTGTCTCATCCATCCAGAGAAACATTATGTTGTCTTAAATAATTGCAAAGTTTTTGCCTCCATTACCTCTATCCTAAGGTCAACTAGTTGCTCTTTGTTGAAAGAACAAAATATCTGTTCCAAATTTGCCTGATTCTACTTTGAATCTGTGCCCTATTTTCCTATCATCATGATTTAACTTTCTGGATTTACCTTTTCTATACTGTTTAATATTAATATTTATATTAATTTTCCTCTATAAAGGTCCCCTGTTCTTGTGAGACACCTCATTTGGAGGTTCTAAATCTAGGTTTCTGCAGTACTATCTCATAACATTTCCCACTAATGCTAGGGATAAGAGCCTCATGGCTCTCCAGGCTACAATGTGTAGTGTTTTGAGAATTGCATTGTACATATTGTTCACTTGAGGCTACCATGCATACATGAGCCAGCAGAGGGAGCTGAAAGAGACAGTGAAAGTAAGACAGAATAAAGAAGGATCCATTATGTTCAACATCACACTGTCTCAATCTTTGCCTCATATTTTTTACTAAACACAGATAAATCTTACTCCAGTGCTGAGAACATCACACAATGTATTCCTTGTGTGTCATAGCTGAAAAATGAACACAGTATCCAAAATGTTCTGTAATGAGAACACTGCATGGTTTATGCATCACTTTCACCGATTTGGCCCAGATTTTGTAGTTAACGGTGAAGGAAGGGCACTTACTGCTGACCTTGAAGAAATCTGCCCACAGAGGTCTTGTGATTTCTATGGTGTGGTTTTCTCCTTTCATGATGGCAGTTTAAATCTGGCGCCAAGTCAAAGGGAAGACAAGCAGCAGCAGTGATGTCAGCAAGCAGGTGGCAGCCAATCACAATGAAGTATTCACACATAGCATCCAGTAAGTTAAAAACACTTAAAATCCTTCACTTTTAATTTAAATTTTCAAATAGTAAGATAAATGATTATGCTTGGATTAAGATTAAAATATCAATAAAACAAATTTAAAGGAAAATTGCGTTTAAGCAACTTGACTGAGTTTTATGATATTTGATGAGGGTAATGTGGTTGATTTGGTCTATATGAAATTCCAAAAGGCGTTTGATAAAGTGTCAAATAACTAAACTATATAGTGGAGGAGGGGTGGGAGGGAGGGTTCAGATGAGGGAAAATTTAGCAAGTTAAAGATAAAGGAGCAGGCAATAGTGCAGTGTAGCAATATGGGTAGTGATAACTAGAGTGTGACAGAAAGGGACAGAGCATATAAATACAAGAGTATACAAGCAAATAGGGTCAGATTGGGGAAAAACAGTACAAAGACAAAAACAACTCTTGTCAAAGTCACAAACAACATCCTATGCGACTGTGACAAAGGTAAACTTTTCCTCCTCATCCTTCTCAACCTGTCTGCAGCCTTTGGCACGGTTGAGCAGACCATCCTCCTCCAACGCTTCTCCACTATCGTCTGGCTAGGTGGGACTGCTCTCACCTGGTTCCATCTTTCTCTATCTAATCGTAGCCAGATAATCACCTGCAAAGGCTTCTCTTCCTGCTCCTGTACTGTTGCCTCTGGTGTCCCCCAAGGATCTATCCTTGGCCCCCTCCTATTTCTCATGTTTCTCATGCTGTCCCTCGGCAACATCATCCGAAAGCATAGCATTAGTTTTCACATGTACGCTGACAACACTCAGTTCTACCTCATCACTACTTCTCTTGACTCCTCCACTGTTGTTAAATTATCAGACTGCTTATCAAACATCCAGTACTGGATGAGCAGAAATCTCCTCCAATTAAATATTGGGAAGACTGAAGCCATTGTTTTCAGTTCCTGCTCCAAACTCTGTTCCCTGGCTACTGACTCTATTCCTCTCCATGGCAACAGTCTGAGATTAAACCAGTCTGTTTCACAGCTTTGGTGTCACATTTGACCCCAAGATGAGTTTCCGACCTCGTATTCATGCCATCACTAAGACTGTCTATTTCCACCTCTGTAATATCACCCAACTTCACCCCTATCTCAGGTCATCTGCTGCTGTAACCCTCATTCATGCCTTTGTTACCTCTAGACTTAACTATTCCAACACCCCTGGCTGGTCTCCCACATTCTACTCTCCATAAATTTGAGGTCATCCAAAACTCTGCAGCCAATGTCTTAACTCGCACCAAGTCCCATTCACCAATCACCCCTGTGCATGCTGACCTACATTGGTTCCCGCTCAAGCAACGTTTTGATTTTAAAATTCTCATCCTTGTTTTCAACTCCTTCCATGGCTTCACTTCTCCCCATCTCTGTAAGATCCTCCAGCCCCACAAACCTCCAAGATACCGGCGCTCCTCTAATTATGGGCTCTTGTGCATCCCTGATTTTAATCGCTCCACCATTGTTGGCCACGCCTACAGTTGCCTAGGCCCCAATCACTGGAATACCCTCCCTACACCTTTCCACCTCAGCTTCCTCCTTTAAGACACTCCTTAAAACCTACCTCTTTGACCAAGCTTTTGGTCATCTTACCTAATATCTCCTTTTCTGGCTCAGTGTCATACTTTGTTTTATAATGTTCCTGTAAAGTGCCTTGGGATGTTTTATTACGTTAAAGGTGCTAGATAAATATGAGTAGTTGTTGTTTTTCTGAATGCACATAGCATTCATAACAAAGTAGATGAACTGATGGCACAGAAAGAAATAAACTGATGATTTGTTTGCCTTTACAGAGATAGGGTTGCAGGATGACCAAGGCTGGGAACTGAATTTTTAGGGGTACTTGACATTTCGGAAGAATAGGCAAAAAGGAAAAGGAGGTCAAGTAGCACTGATATTAAAGGATGAGATCAGCATGGTAGTGAGAAATGATCTTGGCTCAGAAGATCAAGATGTAGAATCAGTTTGGGTGGAGATAAGAAATAGCAAGGGAAAGAAGCCACTGGTAAGAGTAGTCTATAGGCGCCCAACAGTAGATACACTGCAGGACAGAGTATTAATCAAGAAATAATGGGGGGTTTTAAGAAAGGTACTGCAATAATCATGGGTGACTTCAGTCTTCATATAGTTTGGACAAATCAAATTGGCAAAAGTAGCCTTGAGGATAGGTTCATAGAGTGTATTCGGGAAAGTTTCTTAGAACAATACATTGTGGAACCAAAAAGGGAACAGGCTGTTTTAGACTTGGTAATGTGTAATGAGACATGATTAATTAATGATCGCATAAAAAAGGATCCCTTAGGGAAGCGTGATCATAACATTAATAGAATTTCACATTCAGTTTGAGGGTGAGAAACTTAGTTCTAAAATTAATGCCTTAAATTTATATAGAGGCAATTACAAAGATATGCAGAAAGAGTTAGCTAAAGTAGACTTGGAAAATAGATTAAAAGTTAAGACAGTAGATCAGCAGTGGCAGACATTTAGGGAGCTATTTCATAATTCTCAAAGATATATTCCATTGAGAAAGAAATACTCTACGAGAAGGATCTGTGGCTAACTAAGGCAGTTAAGGATGGTATCAAATTGAAAGGAAAGGAATACAGTGTTGCGAAGATTAGTGGTAGGCCAGAAGGTTGGAAAATTTTAGAAACCAGCAAAGGATGATTTAAAAAAGGGAGAAAGTAAATCATGAGAGTAAATTAGAAAGAAATATAAAAACAGACAGTAAGAGCTTCCACAAGTATATAAAATGGAAGAGAGCAGCTAATGTAAACATTGGTTGCTTAGAGTATGGGAATGGAGAATTAATAATGAGAAACAAGGAAATGGCAGAGACTTTGAACAAATATTTTGTATCTATCTTCAAAGTAGAAGGCACTGGGCTGAATGTTATTCAGGCGTGTGCTTCGCGGCGGGGCCCTTTAAACTTAGCACGGCGCCTGCATTCAGCAGCCTCTGAGGAGCCCCCGCAATATTTCGCGCCGGGGTTCATTTTAATACTGGGGGCAGAGCACCCGCCCCTGATGATGTAATGGGGCGGCCTCCGCATCTCCGACAATGACGTCTGGCGCCACCGCGCATGCGCAGGCGCCATTTGTAAAGAGCTTTAAGCCCTTACCAATAAGTCTAATTTTTAAAGGGATAATGGACATGACTTTTATTACATATAAAAATAAGTGATGGAGGCCTTTCCCCAACCCCTGCAATGGTTATTTCAGGCAATGATCTTTTGCCCTCCAACCCCTTCCCACATCCAATTGATTTCCCTGCTCCTCCATCCCTTCCGCCCTGAAAATTTTATTCCTCCCCCCTCCCCACCATACGGAGTTCCGAAGGCACGCGGAGCACGAACGGCGGCTGTAATATTGGAGTGGGACGGCCGCCACCTACATGTAGGTTTATTTAAATATTTTAAATGTTAATTTGCATACTTAGATGAAGGGCACGCCGTCATGCAGCGGGGGAACCGCACCGAGGTCCCGCCACTGCCGGTAATATGCGGTGGGCCCTTCTTGACTTCGCGGTGAGAGGCAGGCCTCTCTTCACAGCATTTTAAAGGCCCCCGCACAGCAACCCACAGTGTCGAGGGGCCAGTAAAATTCAGCCCACTAAAAGAATCCCAAGAACAAGAGAAAATCAGGGGGGGAAAGGGAGGTAGGAAATTAAACCAATTATCACTAAAGAAAAAGTACGAGAAAAGCTAATGGGACTAAAGGCTAACAAGTCCCCTGGACCAGATGGCCTGCATCCTAGGGTCTTAAAAGAAGTGGTTGCAGAGATAGTGGATGCATTGATCCTATCTTCCAAAATTCCCTAGATTCTGGAAAGGACCCAGCAGAGTGATAAACTGCAAATGTAACACCCCTATTCAAGAAAGGAGGGAGACAGAAAGCAGGAAACTAAAGGCCAGTTAGCCTATCATCTGTCATTGGGAAAATGCTGGAATCCATGATTAAAGAAGTAGCAGCAGGACACTTGAAAAATCATATTACAATCAAGGAAAATCAACATGGTTTTATAAAAAGAAAATCATGTTTGACAAATTTATTAGAGTTCTTTGAGGATGTAACAAGCAGGGTGAATAAAGGGAAACCAGCAGATGTAGTGTATTTGGATTTCCAAATGGCATTTGATAAGGTGCCACATAAAAGGTTACTGCACAGATAAGGACTCATGCTGTTGGGGGTGATATATTAACGTTGATAGAGGATTGGCTAATAAACAGGAAACAGAGTCGGGATAAATGTGTCATTTTCAGGTTGGCAAACTATAACTAGTGGGATGCCACAGGGATCTGTTCTGGAGCCTCAACAATTTAAGATCTATATGAATTCCTAAGATGAAAGGACCAAGTGTATTGTAGCCAAATTTGCTGACAATACAAAAATAGGTGGGAAAGCAAGTTGTGAGGAGGATACAAAGAGTCTGCAAAGGGCTATAAATAGGTTAAGTGAGTGGGCAAAACTTTGGCAGATGGAGTATCATGTGGGAAAATGTGAGGTTGTCCACTTTAGCAAGAAGAATAGAAAAATAGAATATTATTTACATGGAGAGACACTGCAGAATGCTGCGGTACAGAGGAATCTGGGTGTCCTCGTACATGAATTACAAAAAGTTAGCATGCAGGCAGACCAAGTAATTAGGAAGACAAATGGAATGTTGGCATTTATTGTGAGGGGGATGGAGTATAAAAGTAGGGATGTCTTGCTACAACTGTTCATGGCATTGGTGAGACCACACCTAGAGTGCTGTGTACAGTTTTGATCTCATTTTTTTTATTCTCTCATGGGATGTGGGTGTCACTGGCAAGGCCAGCATTTGTTGCCCATCCTTAATTGCCCTTCAGAAGGTGGTGGTGAGCTGCCTTCTTGAACCACTGCAGTCCATCTGGTGAGAGTACACCACAGTGCTGTTAGGGAGGGAGTTCCAGGATTTTGATCCAGCAACACTGAAGGAACAGCCATATAGGGAGGGATATACTTGCATTGGAGCTAGTTCAGAGAAGGTTCACTGGCTTTCTGACCTATTGCTGCTCCTGTTTCTTATGTTCTCATGTCCTAAGCTTGCCAGCAAAGTTGAAGCTCATGGAATAAAAGAGACAGTGGCAGCATGGATACAAAGTTGGCTGAGTGACAGGAAACAATGGTGAATAGTTGTGAGGGCCACCATTTTTTCCAGCCCCTGGTTTTCAAAAGGGAATTGGATAAGCACCTGAAGGAAAACAAATTGCAGGGCCATGGGTAAAGAACATGTGAGTGGGACTAGCTGAATTGTTCTTGCAGAAGTGGCATGGACTCAATCGGCCAAATGGCTTCCTTCTGTGCTTTTATGATTCTATGATTTTATGATTTAGTATAGTCTGTGATTTGACCAATTTGCAAGAGTTCTGAATCCAAGTTGTTGATTCAAGTTAGAAACACATGACACAAACATAAAATCTATATTTTCATCACCTCTGCTTTTACATCTCTTCCTGCAAAAAAAACCTTGTTTACATAAGAACATAAGAGCAGGAGTAGGCAATTCAAACCCTCGAGCCTGCCCTGCCGTTCAATTATGGCTGATCTCATCTCGGCCTCAACTCCACTTTCCTGCCCATTCTCCATAACCCTTCAAACCATTACTAATTAAAAATCTGTCTATCTCCTCCTTAAATTTACTCAATGTCCCGGCATCTACCGCACTCTGGGGTAGTGAATTCCACAGCCTCATGACCCTTTGAGAGAAGTAATTTCTCCTCATCTCTGTTTTAAATCTGCTACCAATTATCATGCAACGAGACCTGGGTGTTCTCGTACACCAGTCGCTGAGAGTTAGCATGCAGATCCAACAGGCGGTAAAAAAGGCAAATGGTATGTTGGCCTTCATAGTGAGAGGATTCAGGTACAGGAGCAGGGATGTCTTGCTGTAATTATACAGGACCTTGGTGAGGCCATACCTGGAATATTGTGTGCAGTTTTGGTCTCCTTATCTGAGGAAGGATGTTCTTGCTATAGAGGGAGTGCAGCGAAGATTTACCAGACTGATTCCTGGGATGGCGGGACTGACATATGAGGAGAGGTTGAGTCAGTTAGGATTATATTCGCTGGATTTCAGAAGAGTGAGGGGGGAATGTCATAGAAACCTATAAAATTCTAACAGGACTTGACAGGGAAGATGCAGGAAGGATGTTCCCGATGGTGGGTAGTCCAGAACCAGGGGTCATAGTCTAAGGATACGGGGTAAACCTTTCAGGACTGAGATGAGGAGAATTTCTTCACCCAGAGAGTGGTGAACCTGTGGAATTCGTTACCACAGAAAGCAGTTGAGGCCAAAACATTGTATGTTTTCAAGAAGGAGTTAGATATAGCTCTTAGGTTTAAAGTGATCAAAGCATATGGGGCGAAAGCGGGAACAGGTTACTCAATTGGATGATCAGCCATGATCATAATGAATGGCGGAGCAGGCTCGAAGGGCAGAATGGCCTACTCCTGCTCCTATTTTCTATGTTTCGAAGACCTCTCGTTCTAAATTGCCCCACAACATCCTCTCTACGTCTACTTTGTCAATCCCCTTAATCATTTTATATACCTCAATTAGATCTCCTCTCATTCTTCTGAACTCTAGAGAGTAAAGGCCTAAACTGCTCAATCTCTCTTCATAAGACAAACCCCTCATCTCTGGAATCAATCTAGTGAACCTCCTCTGAACTGCCTCCAATGCAACTACATCTCTCCTCAAGTAAGGGGACCAAAATTGTACAGTTGCAGCAACACTTCCTTACTTTTATATTCTATTCCTTTAGCAATAAATGCCAAAATTCCATTTGCCTTCCTTATTACCTGCTGTACCTGCGTGCTAGCTTTCTGCGATTCATGCACAAGGACACCCAGACCCCTCTGCACCAAAGCACTCTGAAGTTTCTCTCCATTTAGATAATAAGTTGCCTTTCTAGTCTTCCGACCAAAATTGATAATCTCACACTTATCCACGTTAAACTCCATCTGCCAAATTTTGGCCCATTCACCTAACATATCTATATCCATTTTTAAATTTCTTATTTCTTCATTGCAACTTACTATCCCACCTATTTTAGTATCATCTGCAAATTTGGCTATAGTACCTCTATCCTTTCATCCAAGTTATTAATATAGATTGTAAATAGTTGGGGCCCAAGAACTGAACCCTGTGGCACCCCACTAGTTACATCTTGCCAACCAGAAAAAGACCTATTTATCCCAACTCTGTTTTCTGTTGGTTAACCAATCCTCTATCCAAGCTAATAAATTGCCCCTAACCCCGTGTGATCTCACCTTGCGGATTAACTTTTTGTGTGGCACCTTATCAAATGCCTTCTGGAAGTCCAAATATACTACACCTACAGGATCCCCATTATCCACTTTGCTTGCCACAGCTTTGAAGAACTCCCGCAAATTAGTCAAACACGATTTACCCTTCATAAAACCATGCTGACTCTGATGGATTGCTTTTTGACTTTCTAAATGTCCTGTTATTACTTCCTTAATAATGGATTCTAATAATTTCCCAACAACAGATGTAACTAACTGGTCTATAGTTTCCTACTTTCTGCCTCCCTCCCTTTTTGAATAAGGGCATTATATTAGCTTTTTTCCAGTCCACTGGAACCTTTCCCGCATCCAGGGAATTTTGGAATATTATAACCAATGGATCCACTATCTCCGCTGCCACTTCCTTTAAGACCCTAGGATGTAGGCCATCAGGCTCTGGGGACTTGTCTGCCTTCAATCCCAATAGTTTGCTCAGTACTTTTTCCCTAGTGATGATTTTTCTAAGTTCCTCTCTTTCTAAAATCTCTGCATTACCTGTTACTATTGGGATGGTACTCGTGTCCTCCACCATGAAAACTGAGGCAAAATACAGATTTAGCGTCTCCGTCATTTCTGTGTTCCCCTCTATTAACTCCCCAGTCTCATCCTCCAAGGGACCAACATTCACTTTAGCTACTCTCTTACCTTTTATATACTATTAGAAGCTTTTGCTATCCATTTTTATACTTTGCGCTAGTTTTCTTTCATAATTTACCTTTGCTCTTTTTATTACTTTTTTAGTAACCCTCTGTTGATCTTTAAAAGTTTCCCAATCTTCCAGCCTGCCACTGGCCTTTGCAATATAGTATGCCTTAGTTTTTGTCTTTATGTAATCCTTAACTTCCTTGCTTAGCAATGGATGTTTTTTCCCCTTTTTACAATCATTCTTCCTCTCTGGAATATATTTGAGTTGGGAGGAATTGAATATCTCCTTAAACGTCTGCCACTGCTCATCAACTGTCCTACCTTTTAGTCCTCCTGCCCAGTCCACTAGGGCCAAATCTGTCCTCATGCCTATTAAATTACTTTTGTTTAACTCCAGAACGCTAGTGTGGGACTCCAGTTTCTCGCCCTCAAATTGAATTTAAAATTCTAGCATGCTATGACCACTCTTCCCTAGAGGATCCTTAACTATGAGATCATTAATTATTCCCACCTCATTACACAATACCAAATCTAGAATAACCTGCTCCCTGGTTGGTTCCACAACATATTGCTCCAAAAAACAATCTCTAATACATTCAATGAACTCTCCCGAGGCTACTTTTGCCAATTTGATTAATCCAATCTATATGCATATTAAAATCACCCATGATTATTGCCGTACCTTTCTTACAAGCCCCCAGTATTTCCTGGTTTATACAGTGCCCCACTGCGGAAATACTGTTTGGGGACCTATAGATTACTCCCACCAGGGACTTCTTTCCCTTGCTATTTCTTATTTCTACCCAGACTGATTCTACGTCTTGATCTCCAGTGCCTATATCGTTTCTCACTACAGCACTGATCTCTTCCTTTACTAACATAAGTACACCTCCTCCTTTTCCTTCCTGCCTATCATTCCGAAATACTGAATACCCTTGGATATTCAATTCCCAAATCTGGTTTCCCTGCAACCATGTCTCAGTAATCGCCACTAAATCATACCCATTTGTCTCTATTTGCGCTGTTAATTTATTTATTTTATTCTGAATGCTTTGTGCATTCAGATACAAAGCCTTTAAGTTTGTTCTATTATCAAATTTCCCTACTCTTGTACGATTCCTTGGTGCAATATGACATTCACACGTTCTGTCCCTTCCTTTTATTTTCTGGTAACAATCAGCCTCATCACGAACCTACACTCCTACCTTCTCCTTTAACTTTGACTTCCTAATTTTCCATGCAACTGAGCCCTCGCCCCCAATATTTAGTTTAAAGCCCTATCTGCAGCCCTAGTTATGTGATTTGCCAGGACTCTGGTCCCAGCATGATTCAGGTGTAGCCCGTCCCATCGGAACAGCTCCCTCCTTCCCCAGTACTGGTGCCAATGTCCCATTTCTCCCACACCAATCTTTGAGCCATGCATTTACCTCTTTAATCTTATTGACCCTGTGCCAATTAGCTCATGGTTCAGGTAGTAATCTGGAGATTACCACCTTTTTGGTTCTGCTTTTTAATTTACCCCCTAGCTGTTCATATTCCTTCAGCAGAACCTCTATCCTCGTTCTACCTATATCATTGGTACCTATGAGGACCACGACAACTGGATCTTTCCCCTTCCACTCAGTTCCTCTGCAGCCCCAGATGAGATATCCTGAACCCTGGCACCAGGTAGGCAACACAGCCTTCGGGACTCTTGATCTTGGCCACAGAGAACAGTGTCCATGCCCCTAACTATACTATCCCCAATTATGACTACATTTCTCTTTTCTCCCCCCACTTGAATGGCTCCCTGCACCATCGTGCTATGGTCAGTTTGCTCATCCTCCCTACAGTCCCTGCTCTCGTCCACACAGGGAGCAAGAATCTTGAACCTGTAGGACAAGGACAAGGGCTGAGGCTCCTGCAACACTACCTCCTGGATCCCTCTAACTGCCTCACTCATAGTCACACCCTCCTGTCCCTGACCACTGGCCGAATTCAAAGTAGTTAATCTAAGGGGTGTGACTGTCTCCTGAAACAGTGTCCAGGTAACTCTCCCCCTCCCTGGTGTGTCGCAGTGTCCGAAGCTCAGACTCCAGCTCATCAACTCTGAGCCGGAGTTCCTCGAGCAGCCAACACTTGCTACAGATGTGGTCACTAGGAACCACAATGGGGTCCACCAGCTCCCACATCATGTAGGTACAACACATGGCCTGGCCCTGCATCTCTATTTTATTTAATTAGATTTTAATATGTTTTTTAAATTTCTGACTGGTCTTTAGATTTTAATCCGCTTTAGTTTTTAGTTTATATACTAATAAATCGATCAAGTCTTACTCTATATTTGATTTCAATTAAATTTAATTTAAAAGCTTACCTGAATACTGACCCCAGCTGCTCTCTGTTTCCCTGCTCTCACTGTTGAACATGACGTCACTCTGATGTCACTTTTCAATTTTTCCCCGGCTCCGCTCCTGCCGCTCCCGCTGCGCTCCTTTCTCTCTGTCTCTGACTCTCCGCTCCTCTCTCTCTCTGTCTCCGACTGGCTTGGCGCACTTTTTGAACCTCCGCTCCTCTCTCTCTGTCTCCGCATAATTAAGCCCACTTAAGTGGGTTATTCACTTACCAGATATTCACTTAAGTGAATGAAATCTCTGCAGAAATTGTTCCTTTATGACTCCCCATGTTTTACAGATCATTTCAGTGAATTAAAAGTTACCTACTTCAACTACAATCCCTACCTGGAAGCAGTTTTCAACATAACAGCTGACCCTGCTCCTTCTGCTTCACTTGCCATTTTAACCAGCGCAGCAGTTTTCAACATCACAGTTGACTGAACAGCTGCTGGAACACAAATATTCCAGTCAGCATGCTTCAGAAGAACATTGATCAGTTCTTATTAAGATGTAATATTGAAAACTACTGTGTTGCATTAAAACAACAATGCAATGGAAAAATGTGAAGTGAGAATTATGAAAGCAGAATAATCCACATAAACAAATCATTTCGGGGACAAAAGCCTTATATGGGCTCCACATATTAAGGCAGAAATATATCAGGATTAAGATGGGCGGCGCAGTGGTTAGCACCTCTATCCTCACAGCTCCAGCGACCCGGGTTCGATTCTGGGCACTGCCTGTGCGGGGTTTGCAAGTTCTCCCTGTGACTGCGTGGGTTTTCGTCGGGTGCTCCGGTTTCCTCCCACAGCCAAAGACATGCAGGTTGATTGGTAAATTGGCCATTGTAAATTGCCCCTAGTATAGGTAGGTGGTAGGGGAATTGAGGGAAGGTGGGGATGTGGTAGGAATATGGGATTAATATAGGATTAGTATAAATGGGTGGTTGATGGTCAGCACAGACTCGGTGGGCCGAAGGGCCTGTTTCAGTGCTGTATCTCTAAATAAAAAATAAATAAGATGAGTTTGATACATTACTCAAGCTTCAATTTTGTGGTATCAATCTCACCTCAATTCTTTGGAATGTTGATTCCTTGTAATACAGACTGTACATTATCATGCATGTGGAACAGGAAGAGATACAGATGAACCGAGTTAGGAAATTATGAGATGTAAAAGAACACTGTGAAAAGGAAACACTATTTTGCGAACCATTTTTTCTTTGGAGAAGGTGACTCAGAAGATTATTGCATTATGGCAGCTTCACACATATGCCACAAAGATGCAACATTTGCCAACAAACTTTTTTCATGAGAACAGTGTTCCTTCCAACAAACATAACTGCAAAATGTGTCAACTAGTTTACTCAAATTTTAAACATTTTAAAAGAATACTAAAATACCATTCAGAATTTCAATAATAAATCAGTGCTAACATATATGTTACAGACAAACAGCAGATATGTATCCAGAACTAGATCATAACACAGGTATAATTCATATATTTACCATATGCAGAATCTCTCTTTTTGAATACAAATTTATTGCCATGTCCAAGATGTTAAATCCTTTTAACAACCCAAGGTATTTGACCTCACGAAGCACAGATGAAAGCTGAGTGAAAATAATTATAATGTGATTCAGGAATGGGATTGTCTCTTACATGATATGAAATATCCATGCTGTAACCATGGCGAGATAATGACACCATTTTAAGCCCCAAAAAAGAGAAAAATGTCTTACCTCAGGGCTGAAGTTCACAGAATATAAACCAGATTCTTTGTTCCATTTGAGAAATGGCTGATTCAAGTTCACCTGACAAAGAGCATCTAGATTTTCTGTCCACAACGCATAGATTTTTTCATCATGGTGATCGATCAAGGTTAACATTCTGTCACATTTTTGGAAAACTATGCTTATTTCCTTTGTTTGTAGACTCCTAGAAATATGCAAAATATACAAACATTTTATTATAAAAAGCTATTATAAATAACTATGAACTACAATTTGAAAAATATTTTGTATAAACATGATAAGTTCTCCAT
Organism: Heterodontus francisci; assembly: GCF_036365525.1. Lineage (NCBI taxonomy): Eukaryota > Metazoa > Chordata > Chondrichthyes > Heterodontiformes > Heterodontidae > Heterodontus > Heterodontus francisci. The sequence continues at coordinate 74,750,306 of NC_090377.1, forward strand.
TTGAAGTTATATTTACTGATGATTAATATGTCTGAATTGATTCCTCTGACTTATTATTCTTTCACGAAGCTCTTGGGACCACTTCAGATTGCCTGCTATCATTGGCATATTCTTATGCAATACTACATAATTCCTCTTCACCTGCAAGAACATAGATGTAAAACAGATATCTAGTCACCAAAAACAATTAAACTGACACATGATCAAACATTTGTTCAAAACGTACTTTTATTAACAGAAACATCACATGGGCGGAAATGAAAAATATTAGAATTACTCAACAAAATTGAATACCAAGTCATTCTTATTAAAAATGCTGCATTTGTAATTAAATCAATCCTTCAGCATTTTCTCATGTTAAAATGTTAAATACAACTTTTGAGAAATTTTAGCTTTTATGACTTGAATTTATTTTGGACAAGTAGCAGCAGGTTGCCAACAGCTATAAATCAAGCAGTCTGTTTTTGACACTTGCCACAGTGGCAGTAACCATCAGCTATTGGCTAAAAGTTAAAAAAGATTTCCTGTGTGGTATTTGTTACATAATTATACACTCATTTATAAAGAAAAGGTTGATGACTTTATTATACCGTGCACAGAGCCGATCTTCCCCCACGGATACTTAAATCTCAGAGGGCACTTCCAACAGTGTACAATTTTTTTCTTTCCATAGGAAATACTGGTACTGTATATTGGCTGCTGGTGAGGGTCAGGTTGCTAATGATCAAGTACATTTTGGCACCTTTGTCTCCTCTTCCATCCCCATTCTAGGTATGTCCAAGGACCTGGATGCAGTACCAAAAGAAGTTCAATGACCTCACATAAGCGGTAAAGGTCAGTGAATGTATCTTCAAATGCCATATCCTCTCAACTGCACCACCAGCCTTATGCATTGCTCAATACACCACAATTACTCACCTACTAACAATCTCCATCAATCACAACTCATGCCTAACATTCATTGCTTCATCTCACCCTCACACAGTTAGCACTGCTGCAACCCTCAGTTCTCACAACTTGCACACACTGCCAGCTATTCAAACACGTCAGCCACATTGCCCAAACACATTGCTCCAGAGCTGCTTGAGGTCAGCCTGCGAGGCAACCCACAGACTCCCCACTGAACGTCAGCAGCCTTCCACCAGCCATGTTGCAGCCACTGGGGTAGCACTGCATAGGGGCACTAGGACAGGCAAAGATACATGGGAGACGGGCACGAAGGGAGTGGAATCCCTTCCAGTTGAGGTACATTTCAGAATTTACATGTAGTGCCCACAAAGCGACTTGTGTGCAGCCAATGGTACCCTGCACTGTGGGAAGCCTGCAATCCTGGCCAAGCTGCACGCTCATTCCACCTGTTTCCCTCTGGTAAGAGACGTTAATCTGTTAATTGTGTATCAATTGTTTGATTATATGCAGGTGGAGGGTGTTAATTGGGGTCTTACTTGAGCACATAAGTAGATACTTACTGAGACTGGTAAAGAGCTACATGTTTGTAATCCTTTTACTCTGTACAATAAATGTGAAACTGAGTAAATATAGGCTCCAGCATTATCCTTCCACAACAAGCTTTCTGGAGTTTAATAAGAGAGAATGAAATGTACTCAGCTCTCTTTGCACACTCTGACCTCTCTTATGTAATAGTGGATGGTGAACTGAAAGATGTTGAAAATACCAGCTGCTCCAGCCTGGAAGAAACTCGACGCATAAAAGTTCATGGCTACGGTCACCTTCACAGCCACTGGCAATGCTATCCTCGCCCTGTTCTGAGATTGCAGTTTGGGTTGCAACAGATGGCAGATTTCATGCACGGAGGCAATTAACACACTGTTCCTCATTGAGATTGAGGTAGGAAAATATGCCCTTCCCTTCCCTCTTCAAGCAGCTTGTCCTCTGCTGTGTTGCCTCTGCTCATTCTCCCTGTCATGCTGCAGGCCAAAGAAACAAACTACCGTATCCATGTCTGGGAGCAAGTCATAGAGTCATAATGGCACAGAAAGAGGCCATTCGGCCAATCGAATCCATGCCGATTATTTGCAGAGCAATCCAATCAGTTGCATTCCCCGACTGTATCCTTGTAGCCCTGTAAGTTTATTTCCATCAAGTGCCCATCAAATTTCCTTTTCGAATCATTCATCATCTTCGCTTCCACCACCCTCTTAAGCAATGAGTTCCAGGTTATTACCACTCACTGCATAAAAAAGGTCTTCCTCCCCTGCATCTTTTGCCCAAAACCTTAAATCTGTGTCCCTTAGTCCTTGTACCATCAGCGAATTGGAATAGCTTTTCCTTGTCTATCCTATCCAAACCTGTCAGAATCTTGTACACTTCTATTAAATTTCCCCTCAATCTCCTTTGCTCCAAGGAAAACAACCCCAGCTTCTCCAACCTAATCTTGTAGCTAAAATCCCTCATCCCTGGACCCATTCTGGTAAATCTCCTCTGCACCTTCTCAAGGACTCACACATCCTTCTTAAATTGTGGTGACCAGAACTGGATGCAATACTGCAGTTGTGGCCTAACCAGAGCTTTATAAAGGTTCAGCATAACTTCCCTGCTTTTGTACTCAATACTGCTATTTATGAAGCCCAAGATCCCATATGCTTTGCTAACTACTCTCTCAATATGTCCTGCCACCTTTAAAGATCTATGTACATGAACCCGCCGCCCCCACCACCACCAAGGTCCCTCTGTCCCTGTACACTCTTTAGAACTGTACCATTTAGTCTATATTGCCTCTCCCTATCACTTTTGCCAAAATGCATCACTTCACACTTCTCTGTATTAAATTCCATCTGCCACTTGTCTGCCCATTCTGCTAGCCTACCTATGTCCTGTTGCAGTTGATTGGTATCATCAAAAAAGCAGTGGTCCCAGCACTGACCCTTGGGGAACACCACTGTCTACCATGCTCCAGTCTGAAAAACGACCATTTACCACGACTGACTGTTTTCTATCCTTAAGCAATTTTTTCACCTAAGCTGATGCTAACCCTCCTATTCCATTAGCCTCAATTTTGTTAACCAGCCTTTTATGTGGTACTTTGTCAAAGGCTTTCCTAAAATCCATACAGACAACATCCATTGCTTTCTCTTCGACCCTCTCTTTTACTTCATCAAAAAATTCAATTAGATTAGTCAAGCAGGATCTGCCATTTACAAATCCATGCTGGCTCTCCCTAATTAAAGTAAACCTCTCCAGGTACCTGTTGATTCTTTTCCCCTGATTTTTGTTTCTAAAATCTTACCCACCACAGATGTTAAACTGACCAGCACATAGTTACTCGGAATGCCCTTGCACCCTTTCTTGAATAACGGTGTTACATTTGCCACTCTCCGATCCTCGTATCTAGGGAAGATTAGAAGATTATGGCTAGCCTTTCTGCTATCTCCACTCCCATTTCCTTTAGCAACCTGGGATGCAAGCCATCTGGACCAGGAGACTTATTCAGTCTAAGCATAGCCAGCCTTTTCAGTACATATTGCCTATCAATTTTCATCTCATCCATTATCTCTACCATCTCTGCTTCTACCAATATTTTGTCAGCATCCTCTTCCTTTGTAAACATCGACACAAAGTACTCATTAAGTATTCTAGCCTTGCCCTGTGCCTCTAAGCATATATCACCCTCTTTGTCCCTAATAGGCCCCACCCCTCCTCTTACAACCCGCTTACTATTTACATGTTGGTAGAAGACTTTTGGGTTCCATTTTATGTTAACTGCCATTCTGTTCTCATATTCTCTCTTTGTCAGCTGTATTTTCCTCTTCAGTTCCCTCTCAACTTATTGTATTTGGCCTGATTCTCACTTGATGAATTCACCTGACATGCATCATACACCCTCTTTTTTTTGTTTCTTCACATTCTCTATCACCCTCGTCACGGTTCCCTTACCTTTCGTTCTTGTTGGAATGTACCTAGCCTGTACCTGAAACATCTCTTCCTTAAAGATCACCCATTACTCCTCTACAGTTTTTCCTGTCAATCTTTGGTTCAATTTATCCTGGCTAGATTCCCTCTCACAGCATCGAAGTTAATCCTCTTCAATTTAGATGCTCTACTTTAGATTGTTCCTTGCTTTTCCCCATTACTAATCTAAACCTGATGATACAAATCATCATTCTTACCCAGGTGTTACCCACAGACACTTGTCCCGCCTCATTCCCCTGCATCAGACCTAGCAATGCCTCCTCCCGAGTTGGACCAAGAACTTACTGGTCAAGGAAGTTCTCCTGAGCACATTTCAGAAATTCCTCCCCCACCTTTCCCTTTACTCTAACATTATCCCAATCGATATTTGAGTAATTAAAATCCCCCAATATCACCACTCTATAGTTCTTGCACATAGAAACATAGAACAATTACAGCACCTATGGAGGCCATTCAGCCATCGTGTCTGTGCCGGCTGAAAAAACTAGCCGCCCAATCTAATCCCACCTTCCAGCACCTGGTCCATAGCCTTGCAGGTTACAGCACTTCAGGTACATGTCCAGGTACCTTTTAAAAGAATTGAGGGTTTCTACCTCCACCACCATTCCTGGCAGTGAATTCCAGACATCCACCACCCACTGGGTGAAAATGTTTTTCCTCATGTCCCCTCTAATCCTTCTACCAATCACCTTAAATCTGTGTCCCCTGGTAACTGACCTCCCCGCCAGGGGAAACAGGTCCTTCCTCTCTACTCCATCTCAGCCCCTCATAATTTTGTACACCTCAATCAAGTCACCCCTCAGCCTCCTCAGTTCCAGGGAAAACAACCCTAGCCTATCCAATCTTTCCTCATAGCTGCAACTTTCAAACCCTGACAACATTCTTGTAAATCTTCTCTGTACTCTCTCCAGAGCAATTATGTCCTTTCTGTAATGTGGTGACCAGAACTGTATGCAATAGTCCAGCTGTGGCCTAAGCAGCCTTTTTGCAGTTCCAGCATCACATCCCTGCTTTTGTATTCTATACCTCGGCCAATAAAGGAAAGCAATCCATATGCCTTCTTCACCACTCTATCAACCTATCCTGCCACTTTCAGGGACCTGTGGACATACACTCCAAGGTCGCTCACTTCTTCTACCCCTCTGAATATCCTCCCGTTTATTGTGTATTCCCTCGCTTTATTTGCCCTCCCCAAATGCATTATCTCACACTTCTCTGGATTGAATTTCATTTGCCACTTTCCTGCCCACGCAACCAAACCATTGATATTCTGGAGTCTATGGCTATCCTCTTCACTATTAACTACACAGCCAATTTTTGTGTCATCAGCAAATTTCCTAATCATGCCTCCCACATTTAAGTCCAAGTCATTAATATATACCACAAACAGCAAGGGACCCAACACTGAGCCCTGTGGAACGTCACTGGAAACAGCTTTCCATTCACAAAAACATCCATCGACTACTACCCTTTGTTTCCTGTCCCTGAGCCAATTTTGGATCCAACCTGTCACATTCCCCTGTATCCCATGGGCTTTCATTTTACTGACCAGTCTGCCATGCGGGACCTTATCAAATGCCTTACTAAAATTCATATAGACCACATCCACTGCACTACCCTCATCAATCCTCCCTGTTACTTACTCAAAAAACTCAATTAAGTTAGTAAGACGTGAAACAAAAACAAGAAATGCTGGATTCACTCAGCAGGTCTGGCAGCATCTGTGGAAAGAGAAGCAGAGTTAACGTTTCGGGTCAGTGACCCTTCTTCGGAACTGACAAATATTAGAAAAGTCACAGATTATAAACAAGTGAGGTGGGGGTTGGGCAAGAGATAACAAAGGAGAAGGTGCAGATTGGACCAGGCCGCATAGCTGACCAAAAGGTCACGGAGCAAAGGCAAACAATATGTTAATGGTGTGTTGAAAGACAAAGCATTAGTACAGATTAGGTGTAAATATACTGAATATTGAACATCAGCAAGTGCAAACCTGAAGAAAAACAACCTGAAAAAAACAGTGGGTAAGCAAACTGAACAAACTAAGATGAAATGAAATAAATGCAAAAAAAGATTGTAAAAAATGTAAAAAGGAATGCAAAAAAAAAAAGGAAGAATAAATAACTAAAAATGACTAAAAATGAAAGTAAAGTGGGGGGCTGTCATGCTCTGAAATTATTGAACTCAATGTTCAGTCCGGCAGGCTGTAGTGTGCCTAATCGGTAGATGAGATGCTGTTCCTCGAGCTTGCGTTGATGTTCACTGGAACACTGCAGCAATCCCAGGACAGAGATGTGAGCATGAGAGCAGGGGGGAGTGTTGAAATGGCAAGCAACCGGAAGCTCAGGGTCCTGCTTGCGGACTGAGCGGAGATGTTCCGCAAAGCGGTCACCCAGTCTGCGCTTGGTCTCCCCAATGTAGAGGAGACCACACTGTGAGCAGCGAATACAGTATACTACATTGAAAGAAGTACAAGTAAATCGCTGCTTCACCTGAAAGGAGTGTTTGGGGCCTGGGATAGTGAGGAGAGAGGAGGTAAATGGGCAGGTATTACACCTCCTGCGATTGCAAGGGAAGGTGCCCTGGGACGGGGACGGGGACTTTACTTTCATTTTTAGTCATTTTTAGTTATTTTTTCTTCCTTTTTTTTTGCATTCCTTTTTACAATCTTTTTTTGCATTTATTTCATTTCATCTTAGTTTGTTCAGTTTGCTTACCCACTGTTTTTTTCAGGTTGTTTTTCTTCAGGTTTGCACTTGCTGATGTTCAATATTCAGTATATTCACACCTAATCTGTACTAATGCTTTGTCTTTCAACACACCATTAACATATTGTTTGCCTTTGCTCCGTGACCTTTTGGTCAGCTATGCGGCCTGGTCCAATCTGCACCTTCTCCTTTGTTATCTCTTGCCCAACCCCCACCTCACTTGTTTATAATCTGTGACTTTTCTAATATTTGTCAGTTCCGAAGAAGGGTCACTGACCCGAAACGTTAACTCTGCTTCTCTTTCCACAGATGCTGCCAGACCTGCTGAGTGAATCCAGCATTTCTTGTTTTTGTTTCAGATTTCCAGCATCCGCAGTATTTTGCTTTTATATTAGTAAGACGTGAACTTCCCCTAACAAATCCATGCTCACTATCCCTGATTAATCTGTGCCTTTCTAAGTGGCAGTTTATCCTGTCCGTCAAAATTGATTCTAACAATTTACCCAGCATCGAGGTCAGACTGACTGGCCTATAATTATTTGGCCTATCCCTCGCACCCTTTTTAAACAATGGTACAACGTCCGCAGACCTCCAATCATCTGGTACCTCGCGTATATCTAGTGAGGATTTGAAGATGATCCTCAGTGCATCCGCTGTTTCCTTCCTGGATTGCTTTAACAACCTGGGATGCAATCCATCTGGTCCTGATGATTTATCCACTTTCAAGGATATCAGATCCTCTAGTACTTCCTCTCTCATTATGCTTGTCATACCTAATATTTCACCTCCTCTTTAACTACAATGTCTGCATCAAACCTCTCCTTTGTGAAGACAGAGACAAAAAAAACTAATTAAGAACCCTGCCCACATCTTCTGCATTCACGCAGAAGTTCCCTTATACATCTCTGACAGGCCGTACCCTTTCCTTAGTTATCCTCTTGTTCTTAATGTACTGATAAAACATCTTTGGGTTTTCCTGTGACCCTTTGATTTCCCTGCAGATTTGCTCCTCTCTCTCTCACTATAGAATACTGATGTCACAATGTTCCGACTCTACATACTTCATTTGCACACTCCCTGCACCTACACTAATGCCCTTACCAAAATGGTGTCTGGCGCAGCCAACACCAGAAGTCTGCATGTGCGCAGCTAATGGCTCCACTCTACAACAATAACCTGTTGCTCTACATATTAATGACACTTACACAGTCACACACTCCTTACTTCACCATGGTCCAATCAGGAAATAACAGGTACATTTACAAGGTAAGTGGAATGAAGTTCTAAATTCTTAATCTTTAGCAAAGGACTAAGTACAATTTGATTGTAACTGCACAAGAGAATCCACAAATCGCAGTATGAGTGTTGTGTCAACAATGAGAAAACTGGAACACCTGTGCATGTTGCTGATTTAATGGGGCAACAGCTGTAGTTACTGCTGCTTAGTTCCACACGTAAATCTTACTTCTTCCAACAATAACGACAGCAAACTCAACAAGTTGTATTTGTATAGTGCCTTTAGCATAGTAAAATGCCCAAAGTGCTTCACAGGCGGGTTATCAAAGAAAATGAGTCACATGAGGAGATATTAGGGCTGATGACCAAAGGCTTGGTCAAAGAGATAGGTTTTAAGGAGCATCTTAAAGAAGGTGGAGAGGTTTAGGGAGGGAATTCCAGATTTTAGGACCTTGGCAGCTGAAGGCACTACCAGCAACAGTGGAGCAATTAAAATCATGGATATTCAAGAGGCCAGAATTGGATCAATGCAAATACTGGAGGGTTGTAGGTTAGAGGAGATGACAGAAATAGGGAGGAGCGGGCCATGGAGGGATTTGAAAACAAGAATTAGAATTTTAAAAGTTGCTTAACCGACAGCCAATGTAGGTCAGCGATGGGTGAATGGAACTTGGTGCGAGTTAGGCACAGGCAGCAGAGTTTTGGATGACCTCAAGTTTAGAGGGTTGAAGGTGGAAGACCAGCCAGGAATCTGTTGGAATGGTCATGTCTAGAGGTAACAAAGGCATGGATGAGGGTTTCAGTAGCAAATGAGTGAGGCAGGGGCAGAGTTGGGCCATGTTATGGAGATGGCAATAGGTAGCCTTAGTGATGGCATGATATATGGTCAGAAGCTCATCTGGGGGTCAAATATGACACAGAGGTTGCAAACATCTGGTTCAGCCTCAGATAGCTGCCAGGGAAAGGGATGGAGTTCATAAGATCATAAGAACTAGGAGCAGGAGTAGGCCGTCCGGCCCCTCGAGCCTGCTCCGCCATTCAATAAGATCATGGCTGATCTTTTCGTGGACTCAGATCCACTTACCCACGCTCCCACAGTATCCCTTAATTCCTTTATTGTTCAAAACGTTATCTACCTTAGCTTTAAAGATGTTTACTGAAGAAGCGTCAACTACTTCACTGGGCAAGGAATTCCAGAGATTAACAACCCTCTGGGTGAAGAAGTTCCTTCTTAATTCAGTCCTAAATCTGCTCCCTCTAATCTTGAGGCTATGCCCTCTTGTCCTAGCTTCACCTGCCAGTGGAAACATCCTCTCTACTTGTATATTATCTATTCCCTTCATAATTTTATATGTTTCTATAAGATCCCCCTTCATTCTTCTGAACTCCAATGAATATAATCCCAATCTACTTAGTCTCTCCTCATAAACCAACCCCCTCAACTCCGGAATCAACCTAGTGAACCTCCTCTGCACCCTCTCCAGTGCCAGTATATCCTTTCTCAAGTGAGGAGACCAAAACTGCACACAGTACTCCAGGTGCGGCCTCACCAGTACCTTATACAGCTGCAACATAACCTCTCTGCTTTTAAACTCAATCCCTTTAGCAATGAAGGACAAAATTCCATTTGCCTTCCTAATTACTTGCTGTACCTGCAGACCAACCTTCTGCGATTCATGCACAAGGACACCTACGTCCCTCTGCATAGCAGCATGCTGCAACTTTTTACCATTCAAGTAATAATCCTTTTTCCTGTTACTCCTACCGAAATGAATGACTTCACATTTATTAACATTGTATTCCATCTGCCAGACCTTTGCCCACTCACTCAATGTATCTATGTTCCTCTGCAAAGTTTCACAGTCATCGGCACACTTTGCTCTGCCACTCATCTTAGTGTCATCTGCAAACTTTGACACCCTACACGTGGTCCTCAACTCCAAATCATCTATATCAATTGTAAATAATTGCGGTACCAACACCGATCCCTGAGGCACACCACTAGTGACTGATTGCCAACCAGAATAGCACTCATTTATCCCCACTCTCTGCTTCCTGTTAGTCAACCAATCCTCTATCCATGCTAATACTTTACCCCTGACGCCATGCATCCTTATCTTATGCAGCAGCCTCTTGTGCGGCACCTTGTCGAAGGCCTTTTGGAAATCTAGGTACACCACATCCACTGGGTCCCCATTGTCCACCTTGCTCGTAATGTCATCATAGAATTCCAAAAGATTTGTCAAGCATGACCTGCCCTTCATGAACCCATGCTGCGTCTGCCCAACGGGACAATTTCTATCAAGATTCCCTGCTATTTCTTCCTTGATGATAGACTCAAGCATCTTCCCCAGTACAGAGGTTAAGCTAATCGGTCTATAATTCCCCATCTTTTGTCTACCTCCCTTTTTAAACAGTGGTGTCACATCTGCTGTTTTCCAATCTGCTGGGACTACCCCAGAGTCCAGCGAATTTTGGAAAATTACCGTCAGTGCACCTGCTATTTCTCCCGCCATCTCTTTTAGAACCCTGGGATGCATTCCATCAGGGCCAGAAGACTTATCAATCCTTAGCTCCATTAGCTTGCCCAACACTACCTCTTCCGTAATAATGATTGGTCCCAGGTCCTCACCTACGTTCGTCTCTTTGTCAATTACTGGCATGTTATTAATGTCCTCCACTGAGAAGACCGATACAAAATACCTGTTCAATGCCTCGGCCATTTCGAGTTGGTGGCTAGGGAATGGACTTTGTGGTGAGGAACAAAGACAATGGCTTCAGTCTTCCCAATATTTAATTGGAGAAAATTTCTGCTCATCTAATACTGGAAGTCTGACAAGCAGTCTAACAACTTACAAACAGTGGAGGGGTCAAGAGAGGTGGTAGTGAGGTAAAGCTGGGTTTTGTCAATGTACACATGGAAGCTGACCCCGTGTTTTCAGATGATGTCATCGAGGGGCAGTATGTAGATGAGAAATAGGAGGGGCCAAGAACAGATCCTTGGGGCAACACCAGAAGCAAGAAGAGAAGCCATTGAAGTTGATTCCCTGGCTATGACTGGATAGATAAGAATGGAACCAGGTAAATGCAGTCACACCCAGCAAGATGACAGTGGTGAGGCGTGAGAGGATGATGGTGTAGTCAACTATAGTCAACTGTGTCAAAGACTTCAGACAGGCCGAGAAGGACGTTAAGATAAATATTCCAAAAAAATTATTTTTTTTACTCTATCCTCCCACCCCATCTGAATTCAAAGCTCTTTTCCTCTTGGCATGGCAATTCATCATATTCTGAAGCAATCAATGATTCTTAGATTGAAGTAGAAATAGTCACAGCACTAACAGCTCATACTACTACAGTTTGTTGATAAAAGTTACATTTTTGAAATTTACCATTAGTAAAAATGAAAATGTTACTTTACCTTTGTTTGATTATCAAACATTTGTTTGCAGCTGTCAAGTTCTGCCTCGAACATTGAGAGAAGGTTGGCATAATTCAAAGCAAAAATATTGGCAATGACTGGTCTCTCTAGTAATGCACCAAATACTGACAAAAGCTAACAGAGAAAAGATTTTTTAATTATAAATTATAACTTAATTTCTACTGACAATTAACAAAACACTGAACATTTTATAGCTACAACATTTCTATATTATCACCTCCACCATCTCCTCAGCCTAAAGGAAAAACATGGTACTACATCCACACAGGCCTTAATATCCTATTTGGTCAACTTGCCTATCGATACATGGATGAACAGCATGAAATCAGAATGTTTTATTAATGGGGAGAAACTATGAGCTATGAAGGAGCAAAGGGATTTAGGTGTCTATTCAAGCAAATCACTAAAAGCTAATGTACAGTTACTAAAAGTAATCAAACAGGTTAAAGGAATGTTGGCCTTTCTCTCAAGGGGGCTGGAATGCAAAGGGAGGAAGTTCTGTTTCAATTGTAAAGAGTCTTGGTCAGACCCCATCTGAAGTACTGATTCAGTTTTGAGAACCACACCTCCTGAAAGATATATTGGCCTTGGAGAGAGTACAGCACACATTCACCAGAATTATACCAGGGCTTAAAGGGTTAAATTAGGTCAAGTCACAAACTTGCTATGCATTCCCTCAAATTAGAATGTTGAGGAGTGATCTGACCAATGTCTGTAAAATGATAAAGGGATTCAATAGGGTAGATACAGAGAAACTATTTCCTCTGGTGGTGGAACTCAGAACTAGGAGTCATAATCTTAAAATTAGAGATTGTTTATTTAGAAGTGAAATCAGGAAGCACTTTTTCCTTAGATATACAATAATGGCAGTGGAAATCTGGAACTTTCTCCTCCAAAAGGCTATGGATGCTGGGTCAATTGAAATTTTTAAGATGGATATATTTTGTTAGGCAAGCTTATCAAGGGATATAGAGCAAAAACGGACAAATGGAGTTGAGGTACAGATCAACTATGATCTAAATGAATGGCAGAACATGTTCGAGGGGCTGAATAGCCTATTCCTGTTCCATCCTAAACATTTTCCTTCATTTTGTTCAACAACTTGGATAAATCTGGTTTAACTTATCCTCATGGAAGATTCCAAGGGCAGAATTTTCAAAATGGGGTCGGGAACCTGGCTCACGGATGATTTCCAGGTCCCAACCCCACACCTCAGCTGCGTCACTAACGCGACATGATCTTTAAATGTTAATGCCCTAATTGGGCAGAAAGTGAGCTCAGTACCCAATCAGTGGTGCCAAATGTCTGCAGGAGGCAGGAGTTGCCTGCAGAGTACAAGCGGCAAAAGCAGGTGGCAGCCATGATGGGGCCTGCTGCTGCCTTGCCGATGAGAGCAGGCAGCTCAATGGAGGGCCCATGGAATAAAAAGGTGAGGCAATGCTTCCAAAATAAAACAATGGATATCATGCACTTGGCTTGGCTCTAGATCCCTGTGGACCCAAAATATTTCATCTTCCAACAGTAAAGTTTGCCGTCTGCCTGCTGTGCACCAGAGTGATCAGGCTCAGCGGAATCACAATTGAAAATTACAGTGCGAACTTCCTGGCCCTTTAACGAGCTCCTCCATGAGCTTGATGGGGCTTAATTGGAGGTGAGCAGCTTCCCTGTTCCCTCCCTCCCTCTCACCCCACCCACACACCCCCCCCCACCCCACAACCCCAGCTCTCACATTGAAAATTGCGGATTATCCCGGAGATGACCGCAATTTTCAAATCACATCTGCATCCAGTTCCGACCATTTGAAAATCCAGGCCTAAAGTCATTTTTTGCAATAAAGTTTTCAACTTGGGTCTGCAGCAAGATAGATCAGTGCTACAGCAATTGGATCATCATAATATTGTGTATGTAAAGTACAGTGCTACATTAAAACGATAGCAGTTTACAACACACAAAAAAGGACCATCATGTCTGCGGTAGGTCTTTGCTAGAGCAATCCAAAGCTAATTCTACTGCCTCATGCTCTCCCCACAAGATTTGTAATTTTCCTACTTAAAATATATGGCAAATTTTCCCTTAAAAGATGTAATGGTCTCTGCCTCAACCAGTTTCTGTGGCAAAGTGGAAGAACACTTATATAAATACTGTATACAAAGATAACGTAGTCACTTCAATAGCGAAAAGCTTCTCCCCCTGCATTTTTGTACCTTATATTTTAAACCAAAATATACATTTAGTACTTTTATGCACCACCTAATAAATCATGACAATATTAATGTAAAGATATTTTAAAAAAGGTTATTTGTTGCTTGTTTTTTTAATCTTAGACAAAGCAAAGCACAATCAGTACCTTAAAAGCTGATTTCAGAGATCCTGCATCCTGAAATGCATGGTTCAGCACTGAGCCTATGCGTTGGTCAAAATCATATATCTCCTCCATGTATCTGCTGTGATCAGACAAAAATTCCTACAAAGAATGCAATGAATAGTTTTAGATTTGTGAATAAGATAGCATTTGCTTAATTTAATTTTCACAAATTGAAGTGCACATATTCAAATGTTAATAAATCAAAATTCTGAGACTTAAATTAGTCTCTAAAATCAAATTAACATTAGCTTTATTATAATGTTCTCAAAAAAATCTAAGATTAATTTTAGAAGGTAGATATTATTGTATGAAGTGCAAATCAAAATGGATATGAAGTTTCCTTGTTTCAAAATAGAGCAATACCTTATTGTTGTAATCCAGTGGATCATATTTGCTTTCCCCAAATACTCGCCAACATTCCTGAAATTCTTCATTGATACGGTAGACCTTTTCACTGAAAGCTTTTCCTTTGGAACCTCCTATTTCAATTTTCTCCAATTTAAGAAACTCTATAGCTGTATTAAACAGTTCCTGAAAGCAATTTACCAGTGAGCAAGTAACATTTAAACATATCAATATCATGTGTGAGATTTTTTTGTTTCATAGAATCATAGAATGTTACAGCAGAGAAGGAGCCATTCAGACCATCTCTTTGGTAGAGTTATCGAACTAGTCACTCCCCTTCCTTGTCCCCTAAGCCCTGGAACTGCTTTCCCTTTAAATATGTATCCAAGTCCCTTTTGAAAGTTACTACGGAATCTGTTTCCACCACCCTTTCAGGCAGTACATTCCAGATCACAACTCACAAACTGTTTCCTCATGTCCTCTCTGATTATTTTGCCAATCACTTTAACTCGATATCCCCTTCTGCCACTGGAAACAGTTTCTCCTTATTTATTCCAACAAAACCGTCATGATTTTGAACACCTCACAGAATCACAGAATAATACAGTGCAGTAGAGGCCCTTCGGCCCATCAAGTCTGCACCGATGCATTAAAGACACCTGACCTATCTACCTAATCCCATTTGCCAGCACTTGGCCCATAGCCTTGAATGTTCATCCAGGTACTTTTTAAAAGGATGTGAGGTAACCCGCCTCTACCACCCTCCCAGGCAGGGCATTCCAGACCATCACCACCCTCTGGGTAAAAAGGTTCTTCCTCAAATCCCCCTTAAACCTCCCGCCCCTCACCTTAAACTTGTGACCCCTCGTAACTGACCCTTCAACTAAGGGGAACAGCTGCTCCCTATCCACCCTGTCCATGCCCCTCATAATCGTGTACACCTCGATCAGGTCACCCCTCAGTCTTCTCTGCTCCAGCGAAAACAACCCAAGCCTATCCAACCTCTCTTCATAGCTTAAATGTTCCATCACAGGCAACATCCTGGTGAATCGCCTCTGCATCCCCTCCAATGCAATCACATCCTTCCTATAATGTGGCGACCAGAATTGCACACAGTACTCCAGCTGTGGCCTTACCAAAGTTCTGTACAACTCCAACATGACCTCCCTGCTTTTGTAATCTATGCCTCGATTGATAAAGGCAAGTGTCCCATATGCCTTTCTCACCACCCTATTAACCTGCCCTTCTGCCTTCAGAGATCTATGGACAAACACGCCAAGATCCTTTTGTTCCTCAGAACTTCCCAGTGTCAGGCCATTCATTGAATACTTCCATGTCACATTACTCCTTCCAAAGTGCATCACCTCACACTTTTCAGCGTTAAATTCCATCTGCCACTTTTCTGCCCATTTGACCATTCCATCTATATCTTCCTGTAACCCAAGACACTCCACCTCACTGTTAACCACTCGGCCAATCTTTGTGTCATCCACGAACTTACTGATCCTACCCCCCACATAGTCATCGATGTCATTTATATAAATGACAAACAATAGGGGACCCAGCACAGATCCCTGTGGTACACGACTGGACACTGGCTTCCAGTCACTAAAACAGCCGTCTGTCATCACTCTTTGTCTCCTACAGCTAAGCCAATTTTGAATCCACCTTATCAAGTTACCTTGTATCCCATGTGCATTTGCTTTCTTGATAAGTCTCCCATGTGGGACCTTGTCAAAGGCTTTGCTGAAATCCATGTAAACTACATCAAATGCACTACCCTCATCTACACACCTGGTCACATGCTCAAAAAATTCAATCAAACAAGTTAGGCATGACCTCCCTCTGACAAAGCCATGCTGACTATTCCTAATCAAATTTTGCCTCTCCAAGTGGTGATAGATTCTCTCCTTCAGAATTTTCTCCAATAGTTTCCCTACCACTGACATGAGACTCAGTGGTCTGCAGTTCCCTGGCTTATCTCTACAACCTTTCTTAAATAGTGGGACCACATTAGCTGTTCTCCAGTCCTCTGGCACCTCCCCCGTGGCCAGAGAGGAATGAAAAATTAGGGTCAGAGCCCCTGAAATCTCCATCCTTGCCTCCCACAGCATCCTGGGACACAAATCGTCCGGACTTGGAGATTTGTCCACTTTTAAGCCTTCCAAGACCTCTAATACCTTGTCACTCCCTATGACAATTTGCTCAAGAACCTCACAGTCTCTCTCTCTCTCTCTGAGTTCCATATCTACATCCTCATTCTCTTGGGTGAAGACAGATGTGAAGTATTCGTTCAACACCCTACCAATGTCCTCTGGCTCCACCCACAAATTTCCCCCTTGGTCCCTAATGGGTCCTATTCTTTCCCTGGTTATCCTCTTCCCATTGAAATACTTATAGAATATCTAGGGATTTTCCCTACTTTTACCAGCCAGCACTTTCTCATATCCCCTCTTTGCTCTCCTAATTGCTTTCTTAAGCTCCATCCTACACTTTCTGTACTCCACTAATGCTTCCATTGATTTGCTCTCCTTGTATTTGCTAAAAGCCTCTCTTTTCCTTCTCATCGTACCCTGAATGTTTCTGGTCATCCATGGTTCTCTGGGCTTGTTGCTCCTACCTATTACCCTAGAGGGAACATGTTGGGCCTGTACCCTCCCCATTTCCTTTATGAATGCCCCCCACTGCTCTTCTGTAGATTTCCCGACAAGTAACTCTTTCCAGTCTACCTTGGCCAGATCCTGCCTTATTTTACTAAACTTTTGTCTCCCCCCAATCCAAAACCTTCTTTTGCAACTTGTCTATTTCTTTCTCCATAACAAGCTTAAACTGTACCATGTTATGGTTGCTATCACCAAAATGCTCCCCCACCAACACATCAACCACCTGTCCGGCTTCATTCCCCAGAATTAGGTCCAGCACTGCACCCTCCCTTGATGGATCCTCTACATATTGAGCTAAAAAGTTCTCCTGTATACATAAGAACATAAGAACATAAGAACTAGGAGCAGGAGTAAGCCGTCCGGCCCCTCGAGCCTGCTCTGCCATTCAATAAGATCATGGCTGATCTTTTCGTGGACTCAGATCCACTTACCCGCTCTCTCACCGTATCCCTTAATTCCTTTATTGTTCAAAAAGATATCTACCTTAGCTTTAAAAACGTTTACTGAAGTAGCGTCAACTACTTCACTGGGCAAGGAATTCCAGAGATTAACAACCCTCTGGGTGAAGAAGTTCCTTCTTAATTCAGTCCTAAATCTGCTCCCTCTAATCTTGAGGCTATGCCATCTTGTCCTAGCTTCACCTGCCAGTGGAAACATCCTCTCTACTTGTATCTTATCTATTCCCTTCATAATTTTATATGTTTCTATAAGATCCCCCCTCATTCTTCTGAATTCCAATGAATATAATCCCAATCTACTCAGTCTCTCCTCATAAGCCAACCCCCTCAACTTCGGAATCAACCTAGTGAACCTCCTCTGCACCCCCTCCAGTGCCAGTACATCCTTTCTCAAGTAAGGAGACCAAAACTGCACACAGTACTCCAGGTGCGGCCTCACCAGTACCTTATACAGCTGCAACATAACCTCTCTGCTTTTAAACTCAATCCCTTTAGCAATGAAGGACAAAATTCCATTTGCCTTCCTAATTACTTGCTGTGCCTGCAGACCAACCTTCTGCGATTCATGCACAAGGACACCCAGGTCCCTCTGCATAGCAGCATGCTGCAACTTTTTACCATTCAAGTAATAATCCTTTTTACCGTTACTTCTACCGAAATGAATGACTTCACATTTATTAACATTGTATTCCATCTGCCAGACCTTTGCCCACTCACTCAATGTATCTATGTTCCTCTGCAAAGTTTCACAGTCATCTGCACACTTTGCTCTGCCACTCATCTTAGTGTCATCTGCAAACTTTGACACCCTACACGTGGTCCCCAACTCCAAATCATCTATATAAATTGTAAATAATACAATACATTTTAAGAACTCCACTCCATCTAAGCCCTTAACACGATGACTATCCCAATTAATGTTGGGAAAGTTGAAATCACCTAATATAATTACCCTATTATTATTTTTACACACCTCTGCAAATTGCGCACATATTTGCTCCTCAATTTCCCGCTGACTATCTGGGAGTCTATAATAAACACCTAGCAATGTGGCTGTCCCCTTTTTATTCCTAAACTCTACCCATAAAGCTTCATTTGATGCCCCCTCCATGATATCATCTCTCCTTACTGCAGTAACTGACTCCTTAACTAATATTACAATGCCCCCTCCTCTTTTACCCCCTCCTCTATCTCGCCTGAAGATTCTATATCCCGGGATATTGAGCTGCCAATCCTGCCCCTCCCTCAACCATGTCTCCATGATGGCTACTATATCACAATTCCACGTATCAATCCTTGCCCTTAACTCATCCGTTTTACCTGCAATACTCCTGGCATCAAAGTAGAGGCCTTCCATCCTGGTCTTACTCCCTTGAAACTTACTTCCGCTGTATTCCTCTGACTTGTTCGCTTTCCTGTGTTTAGCGGTATCCCTATTCTGCTAGGAGTCGGCATCCCCTCCCTCTGCCAAATTAGTTTAAACTCTTCCCAACAGCACTAGCAAACCCGCCATGTTAGTTCCCCCTCTGGTTCAGATGTACACCGTCCCGCTTGTACAGGTCCCACTTTCCCCAGAAACGGTCCCAGTGGTCCAGGAATCTAAAACCCTCCCTCCTGCACCAACTCTTAAGCCACGCGTTCATCTGTGCTATTCTCCTATTTCTATACTCGCTAGCACGTGGCACTGGGAGTAATCCAGAGATTACAACCTGAGAGGTCCTGCTTTTTAGTCTACTGCCTAACTCCCTGAATTCTTGATGCAAGACCTCATCCCTCTTTCTACCTATGTCATTGGTACCAACATGTACCATGACCTCTGCCTCATCACCCTCCCCATTCAGGATGCTCTGCAGCTGTTCAGTGACATCCCAGACCCTGGCACCAGGGAGGCAACACACCATCCTGGAGTCACATTGACGGCCACAGTAGCGCCTATCTGTTCCCCTGACTATAGAATCCCCTATTACTATTGTTCTTCCTCTCTTTCCCCCTTCCTGTGTAGACAGGCTGCTTGTGGTGCCAGAAGCTTGGTTCTGTCCGCACTCCCTGGAGGAACCAGCCTCATCAGCCTCCAAAATGGAATACCGATTTGCAAACGGGACCCCAGGGGACTCCTGAACTACCTGCCTGTTTCTCTTGGACTGCCTGGTGGTCACCCATTCCCTTCCTTCCTCAAGTCCCTTCAGCTGTGGTGTGACCACCTCTCTATACGTGCTATCCACAATGCTCTCAGACTCGCGGATGCTCCACAGTGTTTCCAGCCTACGTTCCAGCTCTGAAACCCGAGCTTCCAGGAGCTGCAGCTGGACACACTTCCTGCACACATGCTGGTCCCGGGGACTGGAAATGTTCCCAGATTCCCACATGCAGCAAGAGGAGCAAACCACGGCTCTAAGCTCTCCTGTCATGACTAAACCCTTTAAATTTAAAACTTTAGAAGACTATTATAATTTTTAAAAAACAACTAAGTCTTGCTAAAACAATGACTTACAATTCAATCCAGTTTGAAAAATACCCACCAGGACTTACTCACCAGTCAGCTGTGCTCTTTGGAAACTCTCGGCTCCCCTCACTCTGAGGACAGGGAGGAAATGAAAGGAGCTCCTCACTGAACTTCCTCAGTCACCAAACTTCCACTTTAGCACTCTAATGCAACCCAAGTCAGCACTGTAAGATGGCCCACTTTTATACTGACTGACTCTAACCCATGAAAACTGGTTTAAGCCAATTCTCTAATTAACAAGGTGCAGCTGCAAGCAGAGCCTGAGTGAACCCTGTTTAAAGCTGGTTTAAAACTCACCTTCTCCAACCCAAACAGCAACTGTTAAGTTAATCTGCTAAATAAAAGACAGACTAGACTTAAAATAAAATTAACCCTTAATTATCCTCACTCACCAAACTTCCACTTTAGCACTCTAATGCAACCCAAGTCAGCACTCCAGTGCAAACTCTATCAAATTTGTTCTTAAACTTCTCTGCTCTAAAGGAGAACAACCCCTGCTTCTCCAGTCTCCTCATAATTGAAGTCCCTCAATCCCAATACCATTCTAGCAAATCTCTTCTCTAAGGCCTTGACATCCTTCCTAATATGTGGTTCATTCCTCAGGCAATGCCTTGACCAATCAAAATCAAGCTGCCTGGTTTAAATTTCAAACAAAGCTTAGCAATTAACTGTCAGTCACTGTTAACTGGTGCATTCTCCATGGCATCGCCCCTAACAATCAGAGTTCATCTGCCAACAAATCAGCACTCTCTTCTCATACAGTATAAATTTGTTGTTTTCCCTTACTTTGGTATTCTTGCGAATGTTCTGATGAGTGCAAGATGAAAAGCTTCAACATCATGTCTCTATTTTCAACAATATTTAAAGAATTGATTTTTAAAAATTAAATACATTTATCTTACCCCTCTCCCACCGCCCCCAATAACCATAGAATTAATTACTTGTCCTTTCCCCCCCAAGAACACTTACCTTGTCCACCTGACCTTCCCCCCGCCCCCAAAGCGCATAAACTTTATACTATAACCCTTCCCACAAAACCCTACACCAATGATATTAATTTGGCCCCACTCCCCCACTCCCGCATTGAAAAATGTACCTGCTGCCCCCTCCACCAGTGTTCCGTCCTGGTTTCCCGGATGGGGATCCGAAGGCGCAGGAGTGCCGGCCACTGGCACAAATATTGCATCGGACAGATAGTGGGAGCATGAAGGTAATTAATTTGTATTTAAATTTATTTAAATATTTAAATTGGGCTACTGTCATCAAGCGGCAGGGTGGCTGCCACAGGGCCTCGCTGCCGCCGGCAATATCGGGCTGGGCCTTCCCGGCGTCGAGGTCCATGGTGGGCCTCTCATGAAAGCATTTTCTGGCACCCCCGCCACAACCCCCGATGTCGGGGGGTCTGTACAATTCAGCCCTTTATGTGGCATCTTAGTGAATGCCTTTTGGATATCCAAATGCACTACATCTACTGGTTCTCCTTTAGCCATCCTGCTTGTTACATCCTCAAAGAACTCTAATAAATTTGTCAAACACGATTTCCTATTCATAAAACCATGTTGACTCTGCCTAATTGCACTATGGTATTCTAAATGTCCAGCTACTACCTCCTTAATAATGGTTTCTAGCATTTTCCCAATGTTAGATGTTAAGCTAACTGGCCTATAGTTTCCTGCTTTCGGTCACCACCCCCCCACCCCCCTTTCTTGAATAGAGGTGTTACATTTGCAGTTTTCCAATCTGCTGGGACATTTCCAGAATCTTGGGACTTTTGGAAGATTACAACCAATGCATCCACTATCTCCACAGCTGCTTCTTTTAAGGCCCTGGGATGCAGGCCATCAGGTCCAGAGGACTTGTCAGTCTTCAGTCCCTTTAGTTTTCCTCGTACTTTTTCTCTAGTGATAAGTTCCTCTCTCACTTTTGCCTCTTGTCTTTCTGATATTCTTTAGTGTCTTCTACTGTGAAGCCAGATACAAAATATGTGTTCAAAGTCTCTGCCATTTCCTTTTTTCCCCATTACTAATTCCCCAGTCTCATCCTCTCAGGGACCAACACTTACTTTAGCTTTTTTATATTTCTTGCTAGTTTACTGTATACTCTAATTTCTCCCTCTTAATTACTTATTTAGACATCCTTTGCTGGTTTCTAAAATTTTCCCAACCATCTTGCCTACCACTAATCTTTGCAGCATTGTACACTTTTTCTTTCAATTTGATACCATCCTTAACTTCCATAGTTAGCCATGGATGGTGTATTGTTCTCATAGAGTCTTTCTTTCTCAGTGGGATATATCTTTGTTGAGAGTAATGCAATATCTTCTTAAATATCTGCCACTGCTTCTCTACTGTCTTAACTTTTAACTTAATTTCCCAGTGCACTCAATCCAACTCTGTCTTCATATCCTTGTAATTGCCTTTATTTAAGTTTAAGACACTAATTTCAGACCCAAACTTCTCACCCTCAAATTGAACGCAAAATTCTATTATGGTATGATCACTCTTGCCTATAGGATCCTTTACTGTGAGATAATTTATTAATCCTGTCTCATTACACATTACCAGGTCTAAAATAGTCTGCTCCTGGGTTGGTTGCACAACATATTGTTCTAAGAAACTGTCCCTAATACACTCTATGAAATGATTCTTCAGGCTACCTTTGGCAATTTGATTTGTCCAATCTCTATGAAGCCTTTAATTCTGTCTTTTTACCATTTTTCCTTACTCTGACCTTATTTGCTGGTGCACACTTCTGTTCATATGCTCTATTCCTTCCTGTCACATTCTGGTTATCAATACCCGTATCGCTACCTTCCACTATTGCCTTGTCTTTTCTCGCTAAGTTTCTAAATTTTCCCTGAGCTGAACCCACCCCCCCTCACTATTTAGCTTAAAGCCCTCTCTACAGACCTAGTTATATGATTCGCCAGAACACTGATCCCAGCACGGTTCAAGTGAAGGCCATCCCAATGGTATAGCTCCCTCTTTCCCAGTACTGGTGCAGTGCCCCAAATATCGAAACCCATTTCTCCCATATCAATCTTTGAGCCACGCATTCAACTCTCTGATCTATTAACCCTATGTCAATTTGCTCGTGACTCAGGTAGTAATCCAGAGATTATTACCTTTATGGTTCTGCTTTTTAATTTAGCCCTAGCTGCTCATACTCCCTCAGCAAAACTTTATTCTTAGTCCTATTTATGTTGTTGGCACCTACATGTACAACTGGATCCTTCCCCTCTGATTCCAAGTTCCTCCACAGCTCTGAGGCAATGTCCTTAACCCTGGCACTGGATAGGCAACACAGATTCCGGGTCTCAGGCTCTCAGCTGCAGAGTATCTATCCCCCTAACTATAATGTCCCCTACTACGACTGCATTCCTTTTTATTCCCCCAACTTGAATGGTTCCAAGCACCATGATGCTGTGGTCAGTTTGTTTATCCTCCTTGCAGTCACTACTCTCGTCCACACAAGCTGCAAGAACCTCGAACCTGTTAGACAAGTGCAAGGGCTGAGGTTCCTCCATGGCTACTTTCTGGCCCATACCTGCCTCACTCGTAGTCACACCCTCCTGTCCCTGAGAATGGACCAAATCTGAATTACCTTGCCTAAGGGGTGTGAATGCATCTCTGTCTTCACGGAGGAAGATACAGAAAATCTCCAAGAAATACTAGGGAAGCAAGGGACTTGTGAAAATGAGGAACTGAAAGAAATTAGTATTAATAAAGAGGTAGTACTTGAAAAATTAATTAGATTGAAGGTTAATAAATCTCCTGGATCAGATGAGCTATATCCCAGAGTGTTGAAGGAGGTGGCTACGGAAATAGTGGATGCATTCGTTGTTATCTTTCAAAATTCTATAAATTCTGGAAAGGTTCCTGCAAATTGGAAAGTAGCAAATGTAACCCCACTATTTAAGAAAGGAGGGAGAGAGAAAACGGGATATGACAGACCTGTTAGTTTGACGTCAGTAGTAGGGAAAATGTTAGAACCTATTATAAAGGATGTGATAACTAGACAAAGAACAAAGAACAGTACAGCACAGGAACAGGCCATTCGGCCCTCCAAGCCTGCGCCGATCTTGATGCCTGCCTAAACTAAAACCTTCTGCACTTCCGGGGACCGTATCCCTCTATTCCCATCCTATTCATGTATTTGTCAAGATGCCTCTTAAACATCGCTATCATACCTGCTTCCACCACCTCCCCCGGCAGCAAGTTCCAGGCACTCACCACCCTCTGTGTAAAGAACTTGCCTCGCACATCGCCAGACACTTAGAAAATAATGATATGATTGGGCAGAATCAACATGGATTTATGAAAGGGAAATCATGTTTGTCAAACCTGTTGGAGCTTTTTGAGGATGTTACTTGTAGCATAGATAAAGTAGAACCAGTGGATGTGGTGTTTTTGTATTTTCAGAAGGCTTGATAAAATCCCACACAGGAGGTTAGTAAACAAAATTAGAGCACATGGGATTGATGGTAATATACTGGTATGGATTGAGAATTGGTTAATAGACAGAAAACAGAGAGTAGGAATAAACGGTCATTCTCAAGATGGCAGGCTGTGACTAGTGGGGTACTGCAAGGATCAGTGCTGGGGCCACAGCTGTTCACAATCTCTATCAATGATTTGGATATGGTGACCAAATGTAATATTTCCAAATTTGTGGATCACACAAAACTAGGTGGGAATGTAAGTTATGTGGAGGATGCAAGAAGGCTTCAAGGGGACTTGCACAGGCTAAGTGACTGGGCAAGAACATGGCAGATGGAATATAATGTGAATAAGTGTGAAGTTATCCACTTGGTAGAAAAAACAAAAGGCAGAGTATTTCCTAAATGGTGGGAGGTTGGGAAGTGTTGATGTCCACCTGGATACCCTTGTTCATGAGTCACTAAAAGCTAACATGCAGCTGCAGCAAGCAATTAAGGCAAATAGTATGTTGGCCTTCATCATAAGGGGTTTTGAGTATAGGAGTAAGGAAGTCTTGCTGCAATTGTACAGAGCCTTGGTGAGACTGCACCTGGAGTATTTTGTATAATTTTGGTCTCATCTAAGGAAGGATATACTTGCCATAGAGGGAGTGCAACAGAGGTTCACCAGTCTAATCCCTGGGATGGTGAGATTGTCTTATCAGGAGAGATGGAGGAAACTGGGCCTGTATTCTCCAGAGTTTCGAAGAATAAGAGGTGATCTCATTGAAACTTACAAAATTCTTACAGGATATGACACGGTGGATGTAGATAGGATGTTTCCCCTGGCTAGTGAATCTAGAACCAGGGGACATAGTCTCAGAATAAGGGGTAGGCCATTTAAGACTGAGATAAGAAGAAATTTCTTCACTCAGAGGGTGGTAAATCTTTGGAATTCTATACCCCAAAAGGCTGTGGAAGGTCAATCATTCAGCATGTTCAAGACAAAAATCGATGGATATCTGGATGCTAATGACATCAAGGGATATAGGGATAGCACGGGAAAGTGGTGTTGAGGTAGATGATCAGCCATGATCTAATTGAATGGCGGAGAAGGCTCGTTGGGCTGAATGGCCCACTCCTGCTCCGATGTTCCTATGTTCGCAGCAATGAAGGCAGTCACCCAGTGCACATGGATGCAGAGATTCTGGTCGAGGGGCAGGAGGGGCTGGAAGGCGATACCCACAGGATCAGCTTCATGAGCGTGTCGGAGTCGCAGTGCTGCTGATGGCTTCGCTTATTGAGGCAGATGGTGACTGAGTTGTGCGTGGTTCTGAAGGATGACTTTATGCCACAAGGCATAAGGGAACTCTCTAAGTGTCTGCTATATATAAACTGGCCATCTGGATTAGATTATTCCATTGTAGGATCTGCTAGCTGTCAAGTTGACAGTGATGTTGAACTTTCTAGTTTCTGGCTCATTTCAGGGGTTGGCAGCTGACCTGTGTGGGATGTCGCAAACGGCTGCCCATAGCTGCATATTTCAGGTGATGGGTGCACTTTTTCTGAGGGCATCTGACTTTGTCGCCTTCAGTACAGATGTGGCCAGTCAGCCGCAGAGGGCTGTGGGATTTGCCTCAATGACAGGATTCCCTGACAGATGTAGGGTGTGATCGACTGCTCACAAGTGACCATCAAAGCCCCTCATCTCAGGCTGGAATATTCATCAACAGGAAGGGGTTCCACTCATTAAACGTGCAGCTGATATGCCGCCATTGTCAGCAGTTCCTTCAGGTGTGCACAAGGTTTCCTGACAGCTGTCATAATTCTTTCATTCTGAGACAGTTGCAGGTGCTGCAGCTGTTCATCCCACCACACAGCCTCTGTGGATGGCTCCTGGTGGACAAGGGGCACCCGGCAAAGAGATGGCTGCTGATGCCTGTGCGAAACCCCACAACTGAGGCACAGAAGCAATACATCTGCTGCCATCTCAGCATAAGGACCACCACTGAGCAGGCCATCAGCCACTTGAAGATGCATTTCTGGTGCCTTGACTGGTCGGAGGAACCCTCCAATACCCCCTTCAGGGGTTTGCTGCATTGTTGTGGTCTGCTGTAGTCTGCACAGCATGGCCATTCAGAGAGGAGTGGTCCTGGAGGAAGTCCATGGGGAAGACCATGCTGCCTCATTGGAGGATGAGGATTTTGATGAGGACCAGCTGGAGGAACGTCAGGGTCACCCAGAGATCGGACTCATGGAGACTCACTGGGCAGGATAGCAGGGAAGTCTGGGACACCCTGATCCAGGAACACTTCTCCTGAGCATGGTGGATCCTCCAATGGAGGAATCTAATTCAGATAGCCAGTTTATATATAGCAGCCCCTATCCAGAGTGCAAATACAGATCCACTTCACATGGGGTTTAGCACTCATGATGCATAGAGTCATCTGTGAATGCACGTGGCCACCTGGCACTCTTAGACCTCACACACAGGCAGGACATAGTGACGAGGTTGCACATTTTCCCAGAACAAACAAACTGCTCGAAAGGGTGACCCGGTGCCTGAGATTCCTGTGGTGCCCTTCTTTGAGGTCGCGGTGTACATGATGACACCGTGACAGGATGTGCCAACTGCATTTGTGCAGAGACAGGCTCAGTCAGAGGAACATGAGGTTTATCGTGGGTCTCAGTCAGAGGGGGTCAGGGGTCAGCTTCTGAAGATGGGGTCCTTGGGCAGTGGCACCATCTACATCATCCCTTCCTGCCTCAGTCCTTTCATGGCACAGGTACACGTCTGCACTTACCAGGTGCGGGAGAACACCTGATTGGGTGTGCATACATCCATGCAGCATCACTGCAACAGACCGGTCAATGCTACAGAATGCATCGTAAAACCTGATCATGCTGCTCCTACATCCAATCAGTGGAGTGCTTCAGATGACTCTCCATGAGGGTGGCCACTCTTTCAATGGAGAAGCTCATGCGCTTATATGTCTGAGACATTGCAGTATTCATGTCATTAATGGACTCCTCCATTTCCTCAGGAAACTCTGAGAGATGTCCACACATCTCCCATTGCTGCTCCACAAGCACCCTGAGGCTCAGCATCTCTGGTCGGGTAAGCATGGCTGAAGCTGTCCTCCAAGCTCCGATGGGGACTGCCCACAGCAGCCTCTGCCTCCACCACCTACTCCTGCTCATGTGCTGTGATATTCGTATTACGCCACCCATTCTAAAGTCACCTGAGGTCACATCAAGGTGCATGTATCTGCACTGATGGAGGGTGCACTTGACTCCTATGACGATGGTTTGGCAGAATGCAAGTCTTCCTCTGAGGTTTCCACAACCTCCACACTCAGCTGCCGCTGATCCTCTGGCATCGACCCTGTGCAAGAGAGAAAACTTCAGGTCCTTGCACTTTATCTCAGCAGATGCTTCATCAGACATCTGTCAGCACATCAAGTGGCATCTACTGGAAATGCCTTCACAAAGTTGGAAGCTGCTCCAAGGCACATTCACAGAACATTCAATAAACTTTCACCCTCTCTCTGCTACACACCAATCTCTTTGTCACTGCAGCCATCCTCCCAATGTCAAGATCCTCCTCCTTGTGCATCAATATTGCCAGGTTGGCCACTCCACCCCCTGAATGATTTCTCTCGCAGGCGTTGTGTGTTCTTTTCTCCCACAATGTGAGGGTGAAGAGTTCAGTTACAGTTACATTTGCTCATCATGATCCACAATCAGAAGTGATGATCCTATCATTGCACTGGCCAAGGGCTTACATTACTATCCTCTCAAGCATACATGCCTTTGATCCCTTCCCTCGGGTGATGGATGTCACTGGGCATACATCTCCTTGGTGTACCTATTGTTATGATCTCCATGGAGATCACCAACAAACCAAAAGAGCCGAATCCACTGACTAACCCCAATTTAGGAAACAAAAGACAAACGGACAAGATTTCACTTTTATAACTTTTACTTTAACACTCAAACTAAAACCAGCATAAATTAAATATGAACTATCAATTAAATCATGGTCAACTTATATATCTTAAAGGTTACACTTTAATCATCAGATGCAACAAAGATAGTTCTAATGAATCGTCTGAACAGTCCTTTCAGCAAGATGTGCTGAACAGTCCCAAAGTACATCAAAATCAAGAACTCCCTCAGGTAGTTTTCCAAGTCCTGTCCTCCTGGATGCAGATATGGAAGAAATGATGTCCCGTAAATAGCGTGCAATGTAATCTTACCTTTAATGATTTGGTCTGGTCACCTCTCAAACAACCTCAGCGTCGCCCACAACCGTCCTGATGGCATGGTTCCACTGATAACTCTTTAAGTCACCAAAGACAGCTGCCGTAAGTCATATTCACCTATGGTCAGCTCTTAGTTCAGGTTCCTCTGCATGCTGTTAAAACAACTGCTCCAACTTGCTGCTTTGCAATTTGTCATCACAGCTAGCAGCCTGTTTCAAATCCAAGCAGCTTTTCTGGAAGCACAACATGCAGCTCCCAGGTTGTCTCTTTAAAACAACAGCTGGCTGTTTTTGCTTCCACCCACTGCAGAGTGTTCTTCCAAACCTGAAACCAGAGCTCCAGTCACATGTCTCTGATCATAAGGCTGTGTGTTTCAAACTGGTTTGGACCAGCCTCATCCTTCCAGAACTCTCTGGAGCTTTCAGTTTCAGTTCAAGTGAATGACTGCCTCAGAAAAAAACACAAGCTTTGAATCCAAAGTCATAGCACCTAACAGTCCATTCAACAGGTCAGCTGTATAGAATGCAGTCTGCACATGAAGACTCCATCACACTTTACACTACCTGCCTTCAGGCCCTCCTGCTCAGACGTGTACAATCCCTTCAAGACCCTCATGGCTGACTGCTTGGCTTTGCACCTTACTCACCTTGCCAGACTACAGGTCATTGAAGCACTTTCTGCACTGGACCCAAGTCCTGCTAACCACGCTGCATTTGCTGACCTCCCTGGCAATCTCCAACCATGCCTTTGTTTGTCTGGCAGGCCTCTGCCGTTCTCTAGAAACAAAATGTTCCTCCTCTCTTGAAGCCCTTCTAGCATCATTTCCAGGGAGGTATCAGTGAGACCTGGGGCTGTGCTACCATGACAGACTGCAATCTTCCTGATCTGAAAGCCTTTTCCCTCATGCCTGACAGCCCCTGGCTCCATTCACTTAGAAGGCTGACAGACACCCTTTAAATGGGGCCCATCACTTCCAGCTCCTGCCTCCTGATCACCCTCACAATCCATAATTGGATAGATATCGAGGCGGCGACTCACTAATTGGTCACCTCTCACAAAATGCTGATGTGCAGCACACTTCAATCTCCAGCAGGGTCAGGACCTGGAAATGGCCCCAACATCGGTGTGCCGGCGATTATGGGAAAATCCAGCCCATTGAGTCAGATGACTGCCACTTTGGAGCAGAAAAGAAGAGGGGTTATGAACAGTCAGCAGGGACTAGAAGTCAAGAAAACACCTTGGCTTGTATGGGTGGACATAATGCTGGCAGGAGTCTAACATCCATCTGGCTAAAGAAGTTGACCAAGAAGAAGTGGACAATGCACAATACTCTGTCCTGTAATCTAATGGGTGATATCGGATCTGTTCAGAACTGTAACTTATTGCCTGGACACTGAAATGTGTTGAGCTCTGCTGTGTGCCAATAAAAGGTTTGCTGTGACCAATTGGCATCAAGTTTAAATCCCTAGAAATTCTGACAGCCTCTATTAAAACAGCCAAAATTAGCTTTGGTTTCTAAAATTAAAGAAGCATTTAGGAATGAATATATCTTACTTTTTTATGACTTGCTGATAATGCTGAGATGCAATAGTAGAAGTACAGTTAACGTATTTAGGTGAAACACATGTATAACCTAGTTTCACATACCTCAATTTTCAACAATCGGTCAACAAATCTATGAAAACGAGCAAAGACCATCTCTGTGGGAAAGTCCCAAAGTTTCACTTCCATGTTGTTGCTGTAGTACCAGGAAATGCTTAATCTGTGTTGATGAAAACAATTCTTAAAGCTTTTCAAAATATGAATAGTAAGCTGCACCTTCTCTAATGCTTCTTCTATCTCAACTTTAAAAATCTCTTCCGGAACCAGATAGTTTAAAGCCTGTTGACAAAAATATTGTTCAATACAAAAAAATTAAAAGTAATATGCATGAATATACACACATAAATAAAAATAGCAATTAGAAGATCCCTGAAATACAAAAGCTTCACAACAGAATCTTTTGACAGATGACAACCAGACTAAGATTTTTAAAGACCACTGTCCTGTTTTAGCTGTCAAATGCTGTACTCACGCTAATTAAATTCAAGGAAGTTTTGTAGAATAAATTTAAAAGCACTAATTTAATCTCATCAAATGTCAGACATAAAACAAGATTGAAATCTGCATAGAAATTTTACCCTATTATAGAGAAGATGGATCACAACAGTTCAGACCATTTTTTAAAAAAATGTATAAAGGATTTAATGTAATATTAACAAAAATATAAAAACAGAAGTGTACAGAGTACAGTGCAGTGACATCATAATTGAACTCTTACAGCATTGCCTTAACAAGCTAGATTTATAATATATTTATTATGCTGAAAAATAACCTATAATATATTTATAATACAGAAATTCAACACCATTCTTTTTAAAGAATTGCTGACATTTACAATACCAATTCATCACCCGGTACAGGAAAAGGAGGTGCACAGTTTCATCATACATATTGGATGATGGAACTTCAAAAAGCCTATTCAAAACACATTCATCTGGATCCCTTTTCCTTTGTCTGCCCATACGTTACGAACAATATCTGTTACACTAGTTCATCACTAGTGGCACTGTACCCAATCAAGACCTGTGCAGTGCCGAGAAGTTTTATCACAATGTTCTCAAAGACTCGAATAACAATATAACCTAAAACAATGGACAACAGAAGCTGCAATTCCAAATACATAGAGATTGAAGAAAATAAACATAATAAACTGAAGAACGTAAATTAGAACAGAATACATTACTGTTTTCTTTTGACACCATATAATCCAACAGCAAAACTAAACTTGCAGAAATAAAAACAAACCACATACATCACAACTCACTGACAACAACAAACCAAACATTGTATCACTGAATCAATAACATCATAGAGCAGGGGTCGGCAACATGTCCATACACGGACTCCAGTGTCTGTGATAAAAAATTTTGAGGTCCGTGGTTACCATCCGGCCCGCCATTCCTCTGATTGACAGTGGGCTGCCCGTGGCTCGGCTTTGTTGACAGCTCTCCTATTAAAGTGTATGTCAGGCGAAGGTAGAGAGAGAGAGGCCGAGGGAAGAACAGGAAGCGGGTTAGCACACAGCCAGAGGCACAGAGGGAGTACGCTGAAAGCCCTTTAAACACGCATCGGCCCAGGGAACGGGCGGGGAGTGGTGGGTGGGAAAGAGAGATGGAAGCAGAGGAGGGGGAGGGGGAATGGACATAGAGTGGAGGGGGAGGGAGAGGGTGAAGGACACGGAGGTGGGGAAGAGGAGGATGGGCACAGAGGGGGATGGACACAGAGAGGGGAGAGGGGGATGAACGAGGAGTAATCAATTAATACAGCAGCAGACACTTGTGTCATGCCTAGCACAAAAGGAAGATGGTTGTGGTTGTTGGAGTACAAACATCTAAGCCCCAGGACATTTCTGCTGGAGTACCTCAGGGTAGTGTCCTAGGCCCAACCATCTTCAGCTGTTTCATCACTGACCTTCCTTCCATCATAAGGTAAGAAGTGGGGATGTTCACTGATCATTGCACAGTGCTCAGTTCCATTTGTGACTCCTCAGATACTGAAGCAGTCCATGTCCACATGCAGCAAGACCTGGACGACATCCAGGCTTGGGCTGATAAGTGGCAAGTAATATTCGTGCCACACAAGTGCCAGGCAATGACCATCTCGAACAAGAAAAACTCTAACCATCTCCCCTTGAGGTTCAATAGCATTACCATCACTGAATGGAGGGATGTGACTAGTGGTGTTCCGCAGGGATCAGTGCTGGGACCTTTGCTGTTTGTAGTATATATAAATGATTTGGAGGAAAATGTAGCTGGTCTGATTAGTAAGTTTGCGGACGACACAAAGGTTGGTGGAGTTGCGGACAGTGATGAGGAGTGTCAGAGGATACAGCAGGATATAGATCGGTTGGAGACTTGGGCGGAGAAATGGCAGATGGAGGTTAATCCAGACAAATGTGAGGTAATGCATTTTGGAAGGTCTAATGCAGGTGGGAGGTATACAGTAAATGGCAGAACCCTTAGGAGTATTGACAGGCAGAGAGATCTGGGCGTACAGGTCCACAGGTCACTGAAAGTAGCAATGCAGGTGGATAAGGTAGTCAAGAAGGCATACGGCATGCTTGCCTTCATCGGTCGGAGCATAGAGTATAAAAATTGGCAAGTCATGTTGCAGCTGTACAGAACCTTAGTTAGGCCACACTTAGAATATTGCGTGCAATTCTGGTCGCCACACTACCAGAAGGACGTGGAGGCTTTGGAGAGGGTACAGAGGAGGTTTACCAGGATGTTGCCTGGTCTGGAGGGCATTAGCTATGAGGAGAGGTTGGAAAAACTCGGATTCTTTTCACTGGAACAACGGAGGTGGAGGGGCGACATGATAGAGGTTTACAAAGTTATGAGCGGCATGGACAGAGTGGATAGTCAGAAGCTTTTTCTCAGGGTGGAAGAGTCAGTTACTAGGGGACATAGGTTTAAGGTGCGAGGGGCAAAGTTTAGAGGGGATGTGCGAGGCAAGTTTTTTTACACAGAGGGTGGTGAGTGCCTGGAACTTGCTGCCAGGGGAGGTGGTGGAAGCAGATACGATAGCGACGTTTAAGAGACATCTTGACAAATATATGAATAGGAAGGGAATAGAGGGATATGGACCCCGGAAGTGCAGAAGGTGTTAATTTAGGCAGGCATTAAGATCGGCGCAGGCTTGGAGGGCCGAATGGCCTGTTCCTGTGCTGTACTGTTCTTTGTTCTTTTGTTGTATCCCCCCACCATCAACATCTGAGGGGTTACCATTGACAATTGGACTAGCAATAAAAATACTGTGGTTACAAGTGCAAGTCAGAGGCTGGGGATTCTGTGGTAAGTAACCCACCTCCTGACCCCCCCCCAAAGCCTGTCCACCACTTACAAGGCACAAGTCAGGAGTGTGATGGAATAGTCTCCACTTGCCTGGATGGGTGCAGCTCCAACAACACTCAAGAAGCTCGACACCATCCAGGACAAGGCAGCTCATCTAGCACCTGAACCACAGGCAGGTTTCTGACCCCCAACCAGACCTGTCTCCTGTTTCCCACATCTGTAATGAAAATCCAGCTCCATGTAATAACTGACTTTAAAGCTATGTTAAAAAGCTAAAAAGATTATCTAAAATAAGAGTCTTTTAATTGACAAGCGAATTAAATAATTGTACCAGTAAACTGCCCTTGGCACTGCACATAATCTGTCGATGAACTTTATTTTTTGTATTTACACATCAGAGTTGGGAAAGAGAATCCAGAACCCCATGTCACAGAATGGCCTAAAGGTCAGATCCTTTAACTACATTGTTACAATTGACATATGAAAATGTTGGCATTGTAATTTACAATGGTAAACATTGTCATGCAGACTCCCCACCTGCCAAGAATGAGGCATATTAATTTTATCATATGAACACTGATTTTAAACTGTTGCTGGAGCAAGGAGATGACCTGTTAAACAGATCAGCCATGGCTGGAAAAAAGCATTTGCATACTAACAGACAGCGTTTAGAGGGACAAAGGGGCTATTCCCTGCTCCAGTTCAACCCACAATTAACTTTGAGCACCAGGTATTGTGTGTAAGAAGAGACATTCGAGGGTCGGCTAAGACAAAAGAATCTACAAACAGACGTAGTCAGACCAGCTAGTCACATGACTAACCTGTTTGGCAACCTGGGCTTTTCTGAATTATACAGTTTGAACTGAAAGAAAGACTGTTTGCTCCTGGAGTGAGAAGACTTCTCCTGTCTGCTCCCACCTCTTTCTCACAAGCCTCTGGACCTTCTGAGGGCACATGAATTTCAAGAGAGAAAATTCTCCAATATCAAACAAGGTTTAAGAAAAATACTGGGTCCTAACGAAAAGCAAGACCTACCTACTATCAAGGACTTTATAGCGAGCTCAAAGAACAGTAACCAAAACCATCTTCAGATATTGCCTCAAACTTTTCCACTTTATTTCTTCTGCTCTTTTCTGCCTCGATCGGCATGTGTGTATCGCGTATGCATGCTAGCGTGGGTGCCTTGCATATCCATAGGCGTTAACTGAATTAAAGTTTAATAAAGTTCAACCTTTTTTCTTTAAACCTAAGAAAACCTGTTTGGCTAATTTCTTTGCCTTATAATTGGAAGTCACTAAGGGGGAGCTAAAAAAAAGTGCGTTTAAAATTAAACCCTGTTACGGTAAGACCAGGTGCAGGCTGAAAGGGAACCCTAGACTCCTTTCACACCTGGTCGTAACAGAAATTTGTGGGCTACCATCCTGGATTTGATCCACAGACAAACGAGAGAAATTGGAAGTGGGAAGCCAAATTGTTCCCAAACAAAAAAGGGCAAGATTTCAATACAGGTTTTCTTGTGGTTGTGTGCTTGAATGTCTGCAACTGAAGCTAGTAGATCCCAAAGCCTCACAGCTCCAGCGACCCGGGTTCAATTCTGGGTACTACCTGTGCGGAGTTTGCAAGTTTTCCCTGTGACCGTGTGGGTTTTCGCCGGGTGCTCCGGTTTCCTCCCACAGCCAAAGACTTGCAGGTTGATAGGTAAATTGGCCATTATAAATTGCCCCTAGTATAGGTAGGTGGTAGGGGAATTGAGGGAAGGTGGGGATGTGGCAGGAATATGGGATTAATATAGGATTAGTATAAATGGGTGGTTGATGGTCGGCACAGACTTGGTGGGCCGAAGGGCCTGTTTCATTGCTGTATTGCAAAATAAATAAAAATAAAAGGAAACTTGAATTTGAGGAAAGGGAAAAAGAGAGAGAGAGGCAGGAGAGGGAGTAAGAAAGAGCCTTCCAGAAGTAACATGAAGCTAAAGAGAGGGAGAAGAGACAAAGAGAAAGAACCCTCTGGAAGGAATGCAAAATGAGAGAGCTGAAGCGGCTTGAGTTAACTAGGGGGCGACAGAGTAACCCCAGTGAAAGCAAGGCCAATAAGGAGGAGCATAATTCAGGACTGGGTACAGAATTGTTAAAACTGTCTCAACTAATCCCAAAATTCAATGAGGAAGATATGAAAGCATTTTTTATGTCCTTTGAGAAACTGACAAGACAGCTAAAATGCCCAGCTGAGACCTGGCCTCTTTTATTAAAAAGCAAGCTAACCGGAAAAGCCCAAGAGGTTTATTCCCTGTTGCCAGATGAGAGTTCAACAAATTATGAACGGACAACAAATGCTATCCTCGGGGCATATGAATTAGTACCCGAAGTCTATCGCCAAAAGTTTAAAACCCTCAAGAAGAAGGCTAATCAAACTTATCTGGAGCTTGAAAGCAGTGAACAAAGATTCACCAAAGGGGAGCTAAAAACATGATTGGTTTAAAATTAAACCCTATTGCAATAATACCAGGTAAGGTTGAGAGGGTACCCTATACCCCTTTCTCATCTGGTCTTAACAACATCGACCCAGAAGTATAGCCAAATAATTATAATAGGAAGTAAAATTTGCAAACAGGAAGTGTGTGCCCCACAGAAGATTTTTGAATAACATATAGATAATTGTATAATATGAATTTAAGTGCTTGTAAAGAAAGATTCCTGGTGCTTAAATTTGAAAGGTATCTGGCATCAAAACTCTAAGATAAAAAGGAGGGGCGCTAATATGTAGGGGGGAGTGGAAGAAGATAGAGGGGGAGGAATTTGAGGTAACAGCTGTTTGAAGGGAGGAGTATAAATGATTATGGTGGGGTCACAAGGTTTGAGGAAGCTGGTCATGATGTGTGGTGCATAAAGCAGAAAGTAGGATTGAGGACAGCCACTATTCACCAGAAAAAACAAACAAGGCAGGAAGGCCATCCTGAAAACTGGATGACCAACCACTTTACCACTGGGAAATTATGGCTCTAACCAAAAATCAATGGATGGGATGGTAATGGTAAGGGGAAAGGCTTCAAATGAGCATGTCTTGGGTGCTCCATTTATATCAAATGTTAGCACCCAACAAGTGGTAAAAATTGGATAGCAGTGATTGGGGTGATCTGCAAATGGGCAACGGTTACCAATAATGGGAGAAAATGCTTAAAAATCAAGGAAAAATGGTTGTTTGAATTGGAAGCTGGAGTTGAGGAACCCATGATACTGCACCACTTAATGGCCAGAGCCTACAGCTGCATTGTAGCCAGCAACAACAGTTCAGATAGGAATGTTTACATACTAATTTCAATTATAATTAATGACATAGGCAGTTTCAAAGTTAACTTCTGAGATAAAACCCATGACTTCAAATTGTAACAAAACAAGTAAGGTTTATGGACAGGAAGTATGCACTAATTCATTATTTGTAATGATGAATGACTTTTTATGGAGAAACACACATTATGTTGACATTTTGGTTGAAGATATACGAAGTTCTGCATGGATATTTAAAACTAGCAATTCAGGGTACACAAAGCTTTACAGGTATATTTTTAAAAATCATCAATTGCTTCAATTAAATTATTTACACATTTTTATAAGTTTCTAACTGTTATGGAAACAATATCTGATCTTCAGAGAAGCATTATTTTCAGGAAAAGTTGCTGGAAACCTTTTTATACTTTATGAAGAAAAGCCAGACAGCTGTACATAATCTTTTTTCACAATAGTATGGCGCCCAAGTAACGCAATTTGATAAGATTTATGACTGTGTTGTATATTCATAATAAAATTAACTAAAGATTTGTTTAATTTTAATATATCCCCACATAGTATACACATACCTGGTTGATGATAAGATTGCAGAATTCCTGTAGCAAAACAATAATTCTTGATGGGAAGCAATAGTATCTGGAATGGCTCCATATCAAGCAAATAGTGTGGAAAAGAGGAGCAATAAGTGGCTCAATTTCAGGAAAGTTTGATTCCTCCAGATGGGATAGATGATATTTCAAAGGTCGGAGATGCAATTCAATATCTTGAGCCTCGGAGAGAGCTACAAATATTTAAGAGTATTATTCACATCTTCATAACATTGAAGTTTACTTTGTTAGATCATGCAAACTGACTAACTGTTTGAGGACTGAAAGATTTCCTGCGATATTGCTCAAGGCAAGCAAATGATAATTAATTACTGTTTGGGTTAGATTGGAAGATGTTTGAAAATTTCCAATCATAAGGCAGGAAAAATAAACTGAAATGACTTTATTTTTATTGTTACTTTTAACACTTTGAAGTGTGAAGTCTTTAGTATAATGGACATAACCTAGACTGAACAATTATATAGTACAGGTTTCTTGTGGCGTGTGAAGGTTATGCTGTTTTACAGGGAAGAGGGATACACATATCCAAAGAAAGAATTTTAAAATGTTGTCAGTTTAGCTGCTTAATGGCAATAAAGCAAATGCTTTAGGATTTTTTTCAGGAAAATTAGTCTTTTTTGTAGTCATTGCATGTAGATAAATAGATACTTATAGACATTTTTTTCAAGACAACTCTAGTTACATTGCAAAATATAAAGATTTCATATTGACATTATTTAATTTGTCAACCATTGAATTCAGTAACCTAAATAGTGTTTTTGCAAGAATTACCTCATAGAAATTTGAAGCATTTTTGATTTACCAAGCGGAGATTAACTGGAGGAGTTGGAGGAACAGCAAGTAAACACGTGGGAACTTTAATAAACATAAATTATACAACAATCCTAAGTACGTATATTTAATAAAGCAAATGCTGGAAACACAGTTAGTAGTTAGGCAATAGCTGGAAAGTTCTATTGGCCAACCCCAGACAGAATTAGAGGGCAATTACCAATTTCCTGTGCACTTGCAGGACAAAAGAAAGTTGAAGCATGTGTTTGAGGTCAGTTGGTAACATCTGCTGAACTTGGCAGGTACAAATCTAAGCCAAAATACCACAAGAAAAGAGCTGCAGGCTCAGGATAATATTTGGTCTGATTTTGGCTGATCAAAATAAATTTTTACTTAGCCCATTAACAGAGGCAATGTGGCAAGCTTAATATTTTCTTCATACCAAGGAGGGATTGGAATTAAGTTAAAGGTAAGATTTGCTGTAACAGTTATTCTGTACAGTCACTTGCTGATTATAAAGTAAAACAGCTTTGCATTTTGCGTCCTTGACTATTGGAGAAATTCACATATGTGCAAGTTTATGGCATCTAGTTCTTACAACAAGGTGGTCTCTCACACACACACACACACACACACACACACAATTACTGACACCGACAGGTGTTAATCTGGGGCTTTTTCCTAACACCGAGTAGCTCATTGGAATAATTTGCATAAGCAGTCACCGAACAGTTAGAGTGATGTTCTATCTTCCATGTTCATGCACAAACTCTCATGGTCCATGCTTCTCTCCTTTGTGTATGCTCATTTATTCTCATGGTTTTTTTGTACATTCACACTGGAACACATACTTTCATGTGTATGCTCTCTCTCACTCTCTCATGGGCACAGTTTCTCATTTGCCCTTCCCTCAAATGTTTGCACACACGCAATCTCTCTCTCTCTCTCTTATGCAATCTCTCATTTATGTGCACTCACTCTCCAACATGCAGTCCCACACAGGCATTCTTTCGCATGCACTCCATTTGTCTCTTGTGCTCTTTCTCCCACATGCTCTTCCCCATGGACTCACTCCCACGCACTTATTCTGCTGCCCTAGAGCAATTGCTCTCTCACAAGCTCACTCTCTCTCATGCTCACTCACTAATGCCATAATTCTTTGCCTCTGTATTTATCCACGAAGAGGGAATCTCTTGGACGTAGTTGATCTATAAAATGGATCTAAAAGAACATGAGCCTAGAAGAAATAAAATCAAATGAATGAGTGAAGAGTATTTTTAAAGATATAGTAGAAGAAAATTACCCTAAATCACAGAATTTCAGGATTGTTAGCGCAGAAGGATGCCGTTCGGCCCATCGTGTCTGCACTGGCTCACCGAAAGAACAGTTTAGCTAGTGCTACTCCCCAGTCTTCTCCTGTAGCCCTGCACAATCTTCCCTTTCAGATAACACTCTAATTCCCTCTTGAATGCATTGATTGAACCTGCCTCCACCGCACTCTCAGGCAGTGCATTCTAGATCCTAACCAGTTGCTGCGTGAAAAAGGTTTTCCTTATGTCGTCATTGCTTCTTTCACCAATTACCTTAAATCTGTCCCCTCTTATTCTCGATCTCTCCACCAAAGGGAACAGTTTTTCCCCATCTTCTCTGTCCAGACCCCTCATGATTTTGAATACCTCTATCAAATCTCCTCTCAACCTTCTCTTCTCTAAAGAAAATAGTCCCAACTTCTCCAATCTATCCTTGTAATTGAAATTCCTCATCCTGGAACCATTCTCGTGAACCTTTTCTGCACTCTCTCTAATGCCTTCACATCTTTCCTAAAGTGTGGCGGCCAGAACTGGATACAATACTACAGTTGAGGCTGAACCAGTGTTCTATACAAGTTCAAAATAACTTCCTTGCTTTTGTACTCTATGCCCCAATTAATGAAGCCTAAGTTATGCTCTGTTAACCGCTCTCTCAACCTGTCCTGCCACCTTCAATGTTTTTTGCACACATACACCCAGGTCCCTCTGCTGCTGCACCTCCTTTAGAATTGCACCCTTTATTTTATACTGTCTCTGCATTCTTCCAAGCAAAATGAATCACTTCACACTTCCCTGCATTAAATTTCATCTGCCATTTGTCCGCCCATTCCACCAACCTGTCTATGTCTTTTTGAAGTTCTACACTATCCTCCTCACAGTTCACAATGTTTCCAAGTTTTGTATCATACTAAAATTTTGTAATTGTGACCTGCACACCAAGGTCTAGGTCATTAATGTATATCAGGAACAGCAAGGGTCCTAACACTGACCCTTGGGAAACTTCACTACAGAACTTCCTCCAGTCCAAAAAAACATGCATTTACCACTACTCTCTGTTTCCTGTCACTCAGCCAATTCCGTATCCATGTTGCTACTGTCCCTTTTATTCCATAAGCTATAACTTTGCTCACAAGTCTGTTCTGCAGCACTTTGATTGGCATCCTTCCATCTATGAAGGATGATGGCCATGCAGCAAACAATCCATTTTGGTGGGGTGTCTTCTCTTGGTGCACCTTTGCTGATGGCTGAGGAGGCCAATCCTTGAGAGGCAGGTTCTGCCACAATTGCTGCACGTGAAGCTGACAAGTGACGCTGTGAGTTGTTGTTTTTGATGTTGGTGCCTGTTGCCAAGCTGCTGTAGCAACTGGTAATCATGGTAGTGCAAGTCCATGTACACCACATCAACAACATTGCCCTGATCAATCTTTTCTATTCCCTCATCAAAAAACACCAGCAAGTTGGTTAAACATGATTTGCCCTTCACAAATCTGTGCTGGCTTTCCTTAATAAACCTGCATTTGCCCAAATGCCTATTAATTTTGTCTTAATTTATCGCTTCTAGAAGCTACCCAATCACCGAGGTTAAACCTGTAGTTGCTAGGCTTATCTTTACACCATTTTTTGAACAAAGGTGAAACATTTGCAATTCTCCAGTCCTTTGGCACCATCCTTGAATCTAAAGAAGACTGGAAAATTATGACCAGGGCATCCGCAATTTCCACTCTCACTTCCCTCAGTATCCTTGGAGGCATTTCATTTGGTCCTGGTACCTTATCAAAGATGTTGATAAGCATTTGGAATAATTTATCAGACAGGATAATGTAGTCAAAAAATATTCGAGCATTAAAACTGTACTTGCATCACTATTTCTTGCATCTTCTGCCGTTCTCGAAATAACTGTCCAAATATTAGAAGTGCTCACTTACAAACTGAAACTAGTCAATCCAGGAGCCAGTTCCATTTGTCAGTTCTAGATGGAAGAATTTCAGCAGATGCCATGCATTGTGCATAGTGTAGGATCTCACTAAAACAAACATTACCGGTGGGAAATAAAATCCAACTAAACCAGGTGACTCATAGTAAAAGTTTAGAGTATCTTGGCAGGCAATATTTATCTTATCTTTCCATTCTTACTGTTGAATTGAATAGTATTTTGTACAATACAAAAGCTGTTATTTTGTTGATGTCATATAGTCACCAATAAATCCAAAAGGTAATTCAGGAAAAATTTCTTTACCCAAAGAGTGGTAAGAATGTGGAACACAAGCAGTAATTAAGGGAAGCTAGATAAGCACATAAGGGAGAAAGGAAGAAATGGATATGCTGATAGAGTTAGATGAAGAAGGGTGGGAGGAGGCTCATGTGGAGCATAAACGCCAGCATAGACAAGTTGGGCTGAATGACTTGTTTCTATGCTGTACATTAGGAACATAGGAACACAGGGACATAGGAGCAGGAGTGGGCCATTCAGCCCATCGAGCCTGTCCCGCCATTCAATATGATCATGGCTGATCATCCACTTCAATGCCTTTTTCACACACTATCCTCATATCCCCTTATGTCATTTGTATTTAGAATCTGTCAATCTCTGCTTTAAATATACTCAATGACTGAGCTTCCACAGCCCTCTGGGATACAGAATTCCAGTTTCCCCAATCTCTCTTCTTAGGACAATCCCAAGGCTTTTCATACATATATAAAGAGCAAGAGGGTAACCAGGGAAAGGGTTGGCCCACTCAAGGACAGAGATGGGAATCTATGCGTGGAGCCAGAGGAAATGGGTGAGGTGCTAAATGAGTACTTTGCATCAGTATTCACCAAGGAGAAGGACTTGGTGGATGATGAGCCTATGGAAGGGAGTGCAGATAGTCTCAGTCATCTCATTATCAAAAAGGAGGAGGTGTTGGGTGTCTTGCAAAGCATTAAGGTAGATGTCCCCAGGACCTGATGGGATCTACCCCAGAATACTGAGGGAGGCAAGGGAAGAAATTGCTGGGGCCTTGACAGAAATCTTTGCATCCTCATTGGCGACAGGTGAGGTCCCAGAGGACTGGAGAATAGCCAATGTTGTTCCTTTATTTAAGAAGGGTGGTAAAGATAATCCAGGAAATTATAGACCGGTGAGCCTTACGTCAGTGGTAGGGAAACTATTAGAGAGGATTCTTCGGGACAGGATTTACTCCCATTTGGAAACAAACAAACTTATTAGTGAGAGACAGCATGGTTTTGTGAAGGGGAGGTCGTGTCTTACTAATTTGATTGAGTTTTTTGAGGAAGTGGCGAACATGATTGATGAGGGAAGGGCGGTGGATGTTGTCTATATGGACTTTAGTAAAGCCTTTGACAAGGTCCCGCATGGCAGACTGGTGCAAAAGGTGAAGTCACACGGGATCAGAGGTGAGCTGGCAAGATGGATACAGAACTGGCTCAGTCACAGAAGACAGAGGGTAACAGCGGATGGGTGTTTTTCTGAATGGAGGGATGTGACTAGTGGTGTTCCGCAGGGATCAGTGCTGGGACCTTTGTAGTATATATAAATGATTTGGAGGAAAATGTAGCTGGTCTGATTAGTAAGTTTGCGGACGACACAAAGGTTGGTGGAGTTGCGGATAATGATGAGGATTGTCAGAGGATATAGATCGGTTGGAGACTTGGGCGGAGAAATGGCAGATGGAGTTTAATCCGGACAAATGTGAGGTAATGCATTTTGGAAAGTCTAATGCAGGTGGGAGGTATACAGTAAATGGCAGAACGCTTAGGAGTATTGACAGGCAGAGAGATCTGGGCGTACAGGTCCACAGGTCACTGAAAGTGGCAACGCAGGTGGATAAGGTAGTCAAGAAGGCATACGGCATGCTTGCCTTCATCGGTCGGGGCATAGAGTATAAAAATTGGCAAGTCATGTTGCAGCTGTACAGAACCTTAGTTAGGCCACACTTAGAATATTGCGTGCAATTCTGGTCGCCACACTACCAGAAGGACGTGGAGGCTTTGGAGAGGGTACAGAGGAGGTTTACCAGGATGTTGCCTGGTCTGGAGGGCATTAGCTATGAGGAGAGGTTGGAAAAACTCAGATTGGCGCAGTGGTTAGCACCGCAGCCTCACAGCTCCAGCGACCCGGGTTCAATTCTGGGTATTGCCTGTGTGGAGTTTGCAAGTTCTCCCTGTGTCTGCGTGGGTTTCCTCCGGGTGCTCCGGTTTCCTCCCACATGCCAAAGACTTGCAGGTTGATAGGTAAATTGGCCGTTATAAATTGCCCCTAGTGTAGGTAGGTGGTAGGGAAATATAGGGACAG
Source organism: Heterodontus francisci (assembly GCF_036365525.1). NCBI lineage: Eukaryota > Metazoa > Chordata > Chondrichthyes > Heterodontiformes > Heterodontidae > Heterodontus > Heterodontus francisci. Next base: position 74,793,797 of record NC_090377.1, read on the forward strand.
GTGGGGATGTGGTAGGAATATGGAATTAGTGTAGGATTAGTATAAATGGGTGGTTGATGGTCGGCACAGACTCGGTGGGCCAAAGGGCCTGTTTCAGTGCTGTATCTCTAAAACTAAAAACTAAAAACTGGAACAACGGAGGTGGAGGGGCGACATGATAGAGGTTTACAAAGTTATGAGCGGCATGGACAGAGTGGATAATCAGAAGCTTTTTCCCAGGGTGGAAGAGTCAGTTACTAGGGGACATAGGTTTAAGGTGCGAGGGGCAAAGTTTAGAGGGGATGTGCGAGGCAAGTTTTTTTACACAGAGGGTGGTGAGTGCCTGGAACTTGCTGCCAGGGGAGGTGGTGGAAGCAGATACGATAGCGACGTTTAAGAGACATCTTGACAAATATATGAATAGGAAGGGAATAGAGGGATATGGGCCCCGGAAGTGCAGAAGGTGTTAGTTTCGGCAGGCATCAAGATTGGCGCAGGCTTGGAGGGCCGAATGGCCTGTTCCTGTGCTGTACTGTTCTTTGTTCTTTGACAGTCCCACCATCCCAGGAACAAGTCTGGTGAACCTTCGTTGCACTCCTTCTATGGCAATAATATCCTTCCTCAGGTAAGGGGACCAAAGCTGTACGCAGTACTCCAAGTGTGGTCTAACCAAGATTCTATACAATTGAAGCAAAACTTCACTACTCCACATTATATGCAATTCTCTGTCATATTAGCACAAACAGCAAGGCAAGCAAAACTCAAAAAAGTAGAAAATCGGTCAACCTTGACAAAAACATCAAGTACACCATAGGAAACAATAGCCGGTCTGTGCTGTGTTTCATCATTAAAACTCTATCTAGAGGCTTAAATGGATTTAAAAGATAACAGCAGTGAAACTGCACTTCCTTGGAACTAATGGATTCTTGTTCTAGCTCTGGTAGGGAACCAAACTGGAGATTCAAACATACAGATACCTACAATTACATTGTATTGGTTCATGTAACTTATTCACTTAAAAATGTAGTTTTGGGAGAAAAGAATTATTAATATGACAGATATGGCACCCCACTGATTTCCTAGGGTGTAACATCTTGCATGCCATACTTTCCCTATATTAAGTGTGGGTGGTACAGTATCATTGGCAAGTTGATGTAGGGTTTCCGTTTTCGTTTAGTAGGAATGAAAAACTTTGAGTCTTCAAATTCTGTTTCTCCTTAATTAGACGTCTTGTGTCTACAACACCTCCATGACATCACACCTCAAAAAAAGATTGGCTCCAGTATCCGTCATCTGTTAATTACAGCGCTGATCGGATTGCAGTTAACAAATAAGAGATCTGAACCAATGAAAAATCAATTCTATCACTAGACAATTGATTGAAAACTATTTGGTCAATTCTATGGTGTCCAAAGTAATCATTCATAAACTCCTTTCTCTGGTGTGTGGGGCTTGACTTCTACCTGGTTCTCAGTGCTTGTAGTGTTTGCCTAGTCTATCCTGTACCTCAGTTTGTAATATGAGACAATTAGGAGAATATTATTTTAATGACCAGCAATATTGCTCTCTTTACTGCTGCAAAGATATATACATATTCCAGAGATCTAGCAACCTGACTTAAATAATGAATGATGGCTGTACAGAAGTATATGGAAATAATAGGCTGTGTTTAATTTACAAAAAGGCATTGCAAAGTCTTCTAACATGGGTCCTACTTAGGAATAGTTTGAGTACTAAAAAAACCATACATTTTCGGAGTTCTGTTGATGTTCTGTGATTGCCTTTAAGACCTTTAAGATCTTAGAATATTAATGAGCTAAGTAACAGGATGCAGTCATGTGACTACAAGCCAGTCTCACTCTGTAACTGTAACACCAAGATGCAAGTCCTGTAAATAGATAGCTCTGCACTGTATATACTTGTTAGCTGTTAATAAACCTGTTTGAGATCTTCAATCAACTGAACTCCACTCATCTCATTTCTGTTGCATCAGGCAAGATAAAAAGCTTCTCATTACATGGTGGCAGCTGAGGTGAGAAGACAAAATCCAATTTTGAAGACCATAGGAAAACTACCTACAGCTAAAAGAGAGAAAGTTAAAAGAAACACTGTCCCAAACAGTGTAAAGAAGAAAAGAAACTCACTTCCAGCTGTAGAAGACAGAGCAGAACGACAGGCTGCAAATCAATCACTGTGATCGGGTGAGTCAGTGTGCCATCGGTACAGGAACCCCAGTTAATAAAAAGCTTTGAGGTGCTTGCAAAGATTATTTTTTTTTTTAAAGGCTCAGGAGAAGAAAAAAACATGCAACACCCAATCCCTATCTCAGGCCGATTGATTGTTTTCAAAGTCTCCCCCAGGCTGATAGGATCAGTGCCATTACAGGAGGTGTCTGACAGCAAAAGGTACGGGAATCCTCCATTCACGCAGCTCACAGCTAGAGCTATAAAAAGAACCCATTAAATCAATCAAGCCCTAAAGAGCTTTCATTCACTCAGCCTGAGTTTAACCACTCAACCATGGAATTGCCTTTTGAACGGCTGTATAAACAAACCCTAGTTAAAAAGCACTTGAAATACCTATTGCACAGCTGTATAAATAGACAGAATAGCATGCTGGAAGCTAGATAAACAGACAAGCTGTTCCTGTCAATCAAACCAGCCAGTCTAAGGAATTTTTTAAAAACAAAATCGGTAGAGAGTCACAGTGCAGAGTCTTAAAGCACATTTTAAAGCAAACTGCAGGAAGATGGATACCAAACTTCCCAGCATGAACTGGAAGGCCATTGATATCCTACCTGAGTTCTAATTGTTCAAACAAAGAATGTAGTTATGCTTCACAGACCAAGTATTCACAGAACCAGAAAAGCAAGCTGTAAAAAATTATGGCAATTGGAAATGAGGGACTCCACAGAATCAATACCTCAGGCATATCTGAAGAGGACGAGAAAGATCCCACAAAATATGGAAACTGCTGGAAGATCAACTCAGATTAACAGTGAATTTTAGAATTCACCACATAGAATTGATGGCCTCATGACAACAACCACAGGAATCAACAGACCAGTTCATCAGCAGATGCCATAGTAAGGGCATTGAATGCGATTTCCAGAAGCTGAGCTGTCAGACTCAGTAATGAAGCTAGTGATCGTATCAACATCCATTGAGGCGTTTCAGGAAGACCTCTTGGGGAAAAAGAAAGGTCACAGCATTAATTCGCTGCTGGAAAATGGCAGAAAATATGAAGTCATTGTAGCTGGACAACAGCAACTGCAAGCACTAGGTGCAACCAACAGTACTGGCACCATAACCAGGTTGAAAAGAGCAAGCAAGTTGTGTGGTAAGTGCGGTCTGTCCTACTCATGGCGAAATTATCCTACCTTTTGTGACCTGTGCAAAGCATGTGATGCAAAAGAACACTGGGCCCGCCTATGCAGGAATTCTGGCTCCAAAGACACAGCCAGAAGTCACGGTCGGACGCAAACAAGCAGACAACAGGGCAGCAGCATCAAGGAAAGCGCCAGAGACTGGTGTAAACGTAAGCCGATCCACAAAATCCACGGCAAAACAGACCTGAGACAAGACCCAGAGAGAAGTAGTTCTCAGACGGAAGCCGAGCAAGCGTTCCACCTTGTGAACCTGTCACATCATGTCGATGAAGACCAACACCTGGAAGCTTTTTCCACCATTAACATCATGTGCCCAAAGAAAGCTGGCAAACATATACTCAGGGTCAAGATTGACACCGGCGCTAGTTCAAATATCCTACCAGTCCGAATCCTCAAAGATATGTACCAGAGTTGCTGGAAATCCATGATACAACCGACAACTGCCAAGTTATCTGCATACAATTGGTCACCCATTCCATGCAATGGCACATTAACAATGCTATTGCTATGGCAAGTCAGAATGGAAACCACAAATGTTCTACCTAGTAGACACAAACAGACCAGCAGTGGCAGGACTACCAGCGTGTATGAACCTCAACATCATAACCATCCACAAAAGCATTGCCAAGGGAAAATCTCCAAGGATCGGAACCCATACGTAGACTCTGGCCTGCATCAAACGGTGCAGTCTGGAAACCCAGCAATAGCACAAATATGCCACGCTTTCACTTCTGCTCTCTAGAGAACCGCCAGCACACAACGAGCCAGAATGGACAGGTATCTCCAACAAGTCCTCAACCTAGAGCCCCACGCCTTCAGACGTGGAGGATGAGGCGAGGCAAAGGACACGCAATGTCCTGAGGAGACAGAGGAGGAATGAGTTGAAGTATTGTCTGTTGGATCTTCGAGATGCCGTGCCAGAACTTTCAAAGAATGACAAGGCCCCAAAAGCATTCATCTTGAACAAAGCAACAAAATATGTTAGCAGGCTGAAGGCAGAGCAACAGAAAATGAATGCAGAGAGGGAGAACCTTCAGAAAGAACAGCAACAGATGAGACACAAACCCCCTGAGCAAGGGTTGTCAAACCATCGAGATGATACATGAACCTTTGAGCCTCTATATTTGTAAAGTTCATAATCTCTATCCATGTGTAAATAATTTTGATGTTATATAATTTTATATGTTTTGCTTTTAGCATACGAGACTTATCTTTGGAAAGGGGGATGTTGTGTGATCGTCTTTAAGAGTAATGTACCCTTAAGATCTTAGAATACTAATGAGCCAAGTACCAGGATGCAGTCATGTGACTACAAGCCAGTCTCACTCTGTAACTGTAACACCAAGAAGCAAGTCCTGTAAATAGATAGCTCTTCACTGTATATACTTGTTAGCTGTTAATATACCTGTTTGAGATCTTCAATCAACTGAACTCCATTCATCTCATTTCTGTTGTATCAGACAAGATGAAAAGATTTTCATTACAATTGAGAAAGCCAATAGTCACCAGAAGAAAAACTATAACACGCGTAGAGCCCCGATATTCATCCATTTTGTGATCCTGTTGTCTCTAGGCCTCAGTCCAAATCCCAACCTCAATCCTCCAACCCTCTCACACACCAATTGCAATTATAAGCAATAATTTACAAGCACAGTAAGAAACCTGGTCAATACTTTTTCAAATTACTGTTTAGATGCTTAACTCGAATTACAAGTCTGGCAATGTTATGTATCCAATCATCCGGTTATTTAATTTTGAAACATTCTATACAACATTACATGTTCAAAATATAATGCCGGTGAGTTACCTTCTGTGACCTTCAAGATAGTATTTTTGAAGGTAGAATAATAGCTGCTTTTCACAATTTTCAAAATATTAGCAATTTTGCAAACTTTGGGATTCTGGAGCTGTACAAAACAATTGCAGAGTTAGTATCATTGTAAGTCACTTCAGAAAAAAAAAGTCAACTCTTCCATCTAAATTTCCCAAATAATGTCTTATGCAAGAGACATAAACTGTAATATTTCCCTGCAATGATAATGGGCAGGGAATTTATTCATCAACTTCTGCCAATGTCAATAGGTAAATAAGAGCTAGATGATGACTGGGATAGTGTAGGGGAGGAAATATGCCTTCACATTTTTCCTTATTCTTGTTGAGAAGCTTCTCATAGAGTCATAGAGTGATACAGCACTGAAACAGGCCCTTCGGCCTACCGTGTCTGTGCCGACCAACAACATAAAATTAGCATTTATGCTAATCCTACATTAATCCCATATTCCCTACCACATCCCCACCATTCTCCTACCACCTACCTATACTAGGGGCAATTTACAATGGCCAATGTACCTATCAACCTGCAAGTCTTTGGCTGTGGGAGGAAACCGGAGCACCTGGCGGAAACCCACATGGTCACAGGGAGAACTTGCAAACTCTGCATAAGCAGTACCCAGAACTGAACCCGGGTCACTGGAGCTGTGAGGCTGTGGTGCTAACCACTGCGCCACTAATGTGATGAAGCAGAGGAAATTGTGAATTTGCCCTGTGAGGAATCACAAGTGTGAATACACCTATATCTCTGTATCATGGCACATGAGTACACCACCCATTGCACCAGTCACAAGCAACTAAAGTTTATGTGCAAAAATAGAAAACAAACTGCAAATGTTGGGGAAAAGAATTTTAAATGCAGAAAATACACAGCAGGTCTGTCAGCATCTGATGAGAGAAAAGTCAGGTTACTATTAGCTACATCTATGTTTAAATGCTTTGCCTGAGCACTAATAATTATACTGTTATATACCTTATATATATCATTGATACTTTACAAACTATATTTAAAATACTAAAAATATTTTTAAATTGTGTTACAGCAAATTATTTCATGTCAGTATTTTATTTTAAATTGGAAGCAACATACCAAACACTATCAAAATTGCAGCTTTATCATTCATTGTTGCCTTTGTAGATCTAACATTGTCAGGAAAACCCCCCACCTGCCAAGACTGAGGCACACATTATTTCACCACATGAACATTAAAACTTAACATTGCAAGCCCCTGACGGGAAAGACATTTGCATGGTAACAGACAGTGTTGAAACAAGGGACAAAGGACCATGCCCTGACCCATTCAACCAACAATGGACTTTTGATTACCAGATGTTAAAGGTGGGGGGAGCTAGCATTCCAGGTTGACTGCTAAGATTGCAGAATCCACAAACACAGTGGGCGGCACAGTGGCGCAGTGGTTAGCACCGCAGCCTCACAGCTCCAGCGACCCGGGTTCAGTTCTGGGTACTGTCTGTGTGGAGTTTGCAAGTTCTCCCTGTGTCTGCGTGGGTTTTCGCCGGGTACTCCGGTTTCCTCCCACCTCCAAAGACTTGCAGGTTGATAGGTAAATTGGCCATTGTAAATTGCCACGAATGTAGGTAGGTGGTAGGAGAATGGTGGGGATGTGGTAGAGAATATGGGATTAATGTAGGATTAGTATAAATGGGTGGTTGTTGGTCGGCACAGACTCGGTGGGCCGAAGGGCCTGTTTCAGTGCTGTATCTCTAAATAAATAAAATAAAAATAAAGTGGTCAGACCAGTCTTAGTCACATGATTAGCTGGCTGTTGGAATTTGGACTTCCAATGGAGTGTTTGAAATGAGAAAGCCGTGTGCTCCTGGAACTGAAGCAGAACCTCTCCAAACCGGCCTGCCTCCATCTCTTTTCCACAGAACTGAATCTTGTGAAAACACATGACCCTCAAAGAGAGAAAAGTCTCCTATCTGAACAAGGTTTAAGAAGAACACTGGGCCCAACGAACAGCAAGACTACCTACAATCAAGTGAGCTCGGTGCACAGTAAGCAAGAAACTCTTCTGATATTGCCTCAAACCCCTCTCTACTATATTTTCCTCTTCTCTTTTCTGTCCCTATCTACATGTGTATATCACATGTGCATGCTAGCGTGGGCGTGTCATATATCCGTAGGTGTGAACCGTATTAGAGTTTAAGTGTAAGTTTTAATAAACTTCACTTTTCTCCTTTAAACCTAAGAAAACCTGGTGTGTTGGTTTCTTTGCCTTATAATTGGAAAGCCATGAACAAGGATTCACAACGGGGGAGCTTTAAACAGTGTGTTTAAAATTAAACCCTGTTACAATAAGACCAGGAGAAGATAGTAGCGGACCCCTAGACACCTTTTGCACCTGGTCACAACAACATTTTAAAAAACTGAGCAACAAAAAGGAGAAAACTGTTTCAGTTTGGTTCTACATACCAACCTGTTTATATATTCCAAGCAAGTTATCCTTCCTTGCCATCCAAAAGTTAATTTCTGCACTTGGAATAGGATTTATTTCTTCAAATAAGACATGAGCAGAATCCCGTTTCATAACATCGGTTATCTGATGCATCCACTGGATCACCATGGACTCAATAGAATGAAGTACAGACCTGTCCATTTGTGGAAGGCTACAAAAATAAATAAAGAGCCTCTCAATAAGTTAGATCGATTGGAATCATTCAGTCAGTTTATTTCGTCTGCATCTATCTGTATATTGCTAAAAGGTTGGGCAACATTTAACCTTGAAACTACTGATGTAAAGATTAATTATGACATTTTTCAATAGCCAGTTGCCCATCATAAGGTGGTGCTATGGCAGATTTGCTTAGGTTTGAAAATCATTTTGTTTCTTTCCCTACCCCCACCCTGCCCTTCCACCTGCCCTTCCCTGTGAAAAAAGTGAGGCAAGTTGATTTAAAAATGTTTAATTGAATGACATTTTTTGCTGCTTTTACCTTTCATTCACTTTAGCACCTCCTGCCATTTCTTCACAACTCTGTTCTGTATTCCACCTATTGTCAACCAACCTAATAATGCTTTAGGCCCCAACAGTCCTGCCTCACCTTCACTTCCTTCCTGTTGGCCACCTTAGACCAGTTCTCTTCTTGTTCATCATGATTTCACCCACCAATAGCCTTATTTGAAGACCACAATCCTGCTTTGACCCAAGCAGTTGGCCACCCTTTTCCCATTTCCAATTGCTTCCACAACCTGATCCTGTGATACACCTTTTCCTCACCAAATCAGGAAAACTAACTTTTTATTTTTTAAAAGCTCAAAGAGCTTATACTACATTTGCCAACTTCCAGTGATCATTTTCAAAACAAAGTAATTTTTCCAACCACTGGGAGGGCTGAGACTGAGGCCTGCAGAAATTTGGAATCACTGCCAAGGGGAAACAGAGAAGATGAGGAGAGGGAATGCATAGAGTAAGGGGACACCATCAGATTAGGCGATGGGATAGAAAGGGGAGGAAAGCCTTGGGGATTTATAATTTATCTACTTACACAGATATAATTGGAAGGCAGCTACAGAGGGGAAGCATTGAGCAAAGGGAAAATGTTGAGGATGTTAAGGGAGATGCAGATGGGAGACCGTGGGGGGAACAGCAAAATTACAGGACAGTAACAAGAATGCACAATAAGAACAATGGGTGAAGTTGCAATGGGACCAGAACAACACAGCAAGAATGCAAAGGTGTTGGAGGACACAAGAGGCTCCGGTGAAACAAAAAGATTTGCAGCAAGGCAAGGAGGGACAATACTTAGGCATCAGGAAAAACTGGCTGACAAAATCACAAGGCAACGAGAGCACTACTAACACCAACATGACAAAGATGAAACAAAAACGAAATACGTGCAACAGAGGTGCAGGAAGTTACTGAAGGACCAAAGACAAGACCTAGATGAGCGAAAAAGGGACAAAAATTACCAAAGCATCCGGAACAGAGCACAATAAAGATACAGATACAATGATAAAGAAGAAAACAGAAATAAAACAACATGACATACAAAAAAGGAAAAGGAAAAGACATAAAGGGGGAAAAAAACAAGAAACAGACATACCCAGCAATGCAAAGACCAGCAAGCAGGCAAAACCAACATCTATCCTTCAACTTACTATAAGCAACATCATGAAATATATAGTTAAATTCTCCCAGCTTGTGTGCAGTTCATCAGTCACATATAATACCTATAAAACATTACCCATCACACTTAAACCCTACCTGTTATAAATACATGCATTGTCCAATGCAATCCTTCAGAAGATTTACGAGTACATAAGAAGGTAGGAGTAGGTCATACAGCCCAGCGAGCCTGCTGCCATTCAATAAGATTATGGCTGATCTTTGACCTCAATTCCACTTTCCTGGTTGAATCCCTATATCTCTTGCTCCCCTAGAGTCCAGAAATCTATCTTAGCCTTGAATATACTCAACGATTGAGCATCCACAGCCCTCTGGGATAAAGAATTCCAAAGATTCACAACCCTCAGTCAAGAAATTCCTCCTCAGTCTTAAATGATAGACCCCTTATCCTGAAACAATCCCTGCTTCTAGACTCTTCAGCCAAAAGGAACAACCTCTCAGCATCTACCCTGACAAGCCCCTTCTTATAAGGTTCAATGCAATCACCTCTCATTCTTTGAAATTTCAAAGAGTATAGGCCTATTCATATAAGTATTTGAGTACAGGGCCCACTTCCTGTTAGAATTTTCCATCACCCTTTCATCACATCAAAACTTAGATGAGAAATTCCATAGGAAAACAGTCAACATTTTATAATTGGAAAATACGCGCGTTAACATTTTAATCCCACTTTGTGGATGAGCCAATTGAATCAACTAAAGTACTTTCAAAAAGAAAATTCAGCCAATAAGTGAATTTCTAACAACAAAAATAAGATTTTGTACAAAATAATATTGCTGATTACATATTTCATATGAACATAATTAAATCTAGCCACTGGATTAACTTTCAATGCTTTCCTTAAAGTCTTTCGTCTCAAAAGCCTGGGCTTCAGCTAGTGATAGAATAATATTTGGACAGTTGCAGAGAGCTTTTAATCTGTGCATTCAGAGATTCCACAGTTTGCAGATTTTCATAACTTGTAATCTTTCCATCCACAGTAGCTGGAGGAAGTTGCAGAGTCTTGTGAAGAATAAGAGATTTTGTTTTCGCCAAAAGACTTTGAATGGTGATTGAATTTTCAAACATTTCAAACAAGTCTAAACATTTGTTTAAACTTATTAGCAGGTATTGCTTTTCTATTAGAAACTGCTCATGAACAGGGGGTACCTGTGTGATTTTGTTGTCCAAAGTGAGAAAACAATCAATTAAAAAACTCTCTTCCAAACCAATTCGGGTCTTAAGGAAAAAAAACATAAATCTGGAAACTGCATAACTAATAATTTTGAGTATTTTACAAGCATTTTTGTTCATGAAAAATTATGTTGATTAAAGATTATACAAATTATCAAACTTACTAATAGTGCATTTAAAAACAAATTTCCAGCTTCTGTGCTTTTGGTGCATATTGTGTACATGCATCAGGAAATTATTGCCCGAGTCCATGATTTTGTATCCATTAGTTTCAATAGATGAAAAGATACAAGGTGGAGGTTCTTGGGCCACAGAAGCAGAAAATTTACCCTTTGAAATGGAAATGTAAAGACAGGAACTGGCTGATGACTGGCAAAATAGTGAAGGGGTATCAGTGAGGGAAAAAGGGGGCTGTGAATGGGTTAAGGGGGAGGCTAATTGAATGAGAATATGGTGACAGAAGACAACAGCAACTGGTCTGAAAAAGGCCAAGAACAGTTTAAGTCCCATTTGCCTGGATCCTTTGTCGTCCCCCAATACCACCTCGCAAATAATGGAAAATATTGACAAGTCCATGCATGTGTGCAAATGTAAGAGTTTAAATATAAATATTCTGTCCAACTCCAACAATGAAGTAGTCCAGACTTCTGAAAATCCTCTACAATCAACTTATTATTTCCCACCAGATCTGAAAAGAGGATTGGACATTCCTAGACCATAAGCAGTAATGCAGCATTACTTTTGCCACATCCAGTACTTGTTTTTCAGCAGTAGCTTTAACATGCACAACCCAAAGTAGTTTTCTGGATTTGACAACATCTTAAATTCTTGCAAAAGTTTTATTGGTTTTTATTCTTTCATAGGATGTGGGCATCACTGGCTAGGCCAGCATTTGTTGCCCATCTCTAATTGCCCTTGAGAAGGTGGTGGTGAGCTGCCTGCTTAAACCGCTGCAGTTCATTTGGTGCGGGTACACCCACGGTGCTATTAAGGAAGGAGTTCCAGGATTTTGATCCAGTGACAGTGAAGGAACAGCGATATATTTTCAAGTCAGGATGCTGTGTGACTTGGAGGGGAACTTGCGAGTGGTGGTGTTCCCATGCATCTGCTGTTTTTGTTCTTCTAGGTGGAAGAGGTTGCAGGTTTAGTTTAGTTTACAGATACAGCACTGAAACAGGCCCTTCGGCCCACCGAGTCTGTGCCGACCATCAACCACCCATTTATACTAATCCTACACTAATCCCATATTCCTACCGCATCCCCACCTGTCCCCATATTTCCCTACCACCTACCTATACTAGAGGCAATTTATAGTGGCCAATTTACCTATCAACCTGCAAGTCTTTTGGCTTATGGGAGGAAACCGGAGTACCCGGAGAAAACCCACGCAGACACAGGGAGAACTTGCAAACTCCACACAGGCAGCACCCAGAATTGAACCCGGGTGCTGGAGCTGTGAGGCTGCGGTGCTAACCACTGTGCCACTGTTTGCAAGTTTGGAAGGTGCTGTCAAAGGAGACATGGTGAATTGCTGCAGTGCATCTTATGAATGTACACACTGCTGCCACTGTGCATCAGTGGAGGAGGGAATGCATGTTTAAGGCAGTGGATGGGGTGCCAATCAAGTGGGCTGCTTTTTCCTGGATGGTGTCGAGTTTCCTGAGTGTTGTTGAAGCCACACTCATCCAGGCAAGTGGAGAGTATTCCATCACACTCCTGACTTGTGCCTTGTAGATGATTCTTGTAAAGGTCCCAAAATAAATGCATATCTTTTCTTCCTTGCAATAAATTAAAATCGTTACATTTCAGATGGCTCTTGTGATGGAGTCTATGGTTTCGAGGGTCCAGTGGGGAAGCATGTGCAGACTTTTGTTGGAACAGATGATTTGTTGAATTCTGTTAAGTGCACTGACTCTGGTTTCAAAGCTCGCTTTTTTGGAGACAGATCCTAACTGAAAGGGAAACTAAAACTTCAGGTTTGTGTGGAAACAGAAACTGGTTGGAACCAGATAAGACACAGTCATTTGATCAGAGGCATGTGACTAGAGCCATCCAAGCTCAAATTTCAGGCTTGTAGGGTTTAAGCAGGCTGCAGGTTTTTTGGCAGACAAGCTGCAGAGAGAAAACTGATTCTGGGACCTGGCCATTGGCAAATACGAGTTGCAGCAGCTGCTTTCAGTGACTTAAAGAAATGCTCGTGGAACCATGACATCGAGACTGTCATGAGTAGGGTCGAGGATGTTAAAATGTTAACAAGACCGAAACATTGATGGGAAGACTGCAACACTCTCTATCAACGAGGAGGTATTACATCAGTGCCTGCATCTTGGAGGACAGGAGCCGGAAATCTACCTGAAGTAGTTCAGAGTTTTGAAGAACTTTGTGGCTGTTCAGTACCTTCTTTGCTGAGAGGACGGCTCAGTAAATCTGAGAGATCTATCTGTTGCATCGTATAATTAATGTGTAATCTGCAAATGATATATATTGACTGTGATTTGTCTGTTATTTCATGTTTAATTTATGTTGATTTTGGTTTGATTGTTGGAGCAAATTCATAAAAGTGAAACCTTGTCCGTTTGTTTTTTCTATTGGGGTTGGTCGGTAAATTTGATTCTTTTGGTTTGTTGATCTCTACAGGGATAATAACACTCTGTAGTATCTCTTCACCTACTTGGCATGCATAACAAATTACAAAAGCTGATCTGAACAAATATCAGTTTCTCAAGTGTCTGTGATATAATAAAAAGATGAAGGAGAATTGCATTTTTATAGTGCCTTTCATGACCACAGGATGTCTGAAAGTACTTTACAGACAATGAAGCATTTTTGATTTGTAGTTGCTGTTGCAATGTAGGCAACATGGCAGCCAATTTGCACACAGCAAGGTCTCTGAAACAGCAATGTGATAATGACCTGTTGTTCTGATGTTGATTGAGGGATAAATGTTGGTGAGAACACCGAGGATAACCCCTCTGCTGTTCTTCAAAATAGTGCCATGGGATCTTTTACATCCACCTGAAAAGCAGATGGGGCCTCTGTTTAACATTTCATCCAAAAGATGGTACCCCCGACAGTGCAGCACCCCTTCAGTACTGCACTGGAGTGTCAGCCTTGAATTTAGTGCTCAAATCCTGGAGTGAGATTTGAACCCACAACCTTCTGACTCAAAGGAGAGACAGAGTGCTACCAACTGAGCCATGGCTGACGTATTTTAATCAGAAAGCAAGAGATGAGTTTCTGAGATTCATATTCCTTGTGTGGGTAGATTACTAATAAGGTTACACTTTCACTGAGGTGGTGATTCACCATCATGTTGATATAATGAAGCTTGAAAAGAAAAAGACTATGGGCAGGATTTTGTGCTGCCCTTGGAGGCTGGCAAGGAAGGAGGGAGCAAACAAAATGGCAGGAGGCAACATTCCCGACATTGCCTGGGCCCCCTGCCATTTTGTCTGGGACGGGAAAGGCCAAGGACGGCCTTCCTGCCCAGCCCAATTGATGCCTTAAGTAGCCAATTAAATAGCTACTTAAGGGCCTCTTCCCACCACCACCTCAATTTTGTTGAAGGCAAAGAGGCCTGCCATCATGGGGAGAGGCTGCTAGGTAAAGCCTGGTAGCCTCCTAGCGGGGTCAAGGGCTGGGTCCCTCCCTTGGGGGAAATCCAGGGCCCCCATCCCATTGCAGAGGCCTGCCTGAATGGCCCCAGCAACCCCAACCCCACTTACCTATCCTGGGGTCTTCTCCATTCTATTCCTCTGCAGGGCCTCTTGCATAATTGGCAGTGGCCACTGCTTCTGGTGGCGCTGCTGGTTCTGCAAAGCTACTGGCCTTCCAATTGGCCAACAGCTCTGGAGGCTGGAGCTCATCCCTTGAAGGGACAGCATCCCGAATGGCAGGTGGTTCATTGGCTGCTTGCAATTTCATTACAACGGGGGTCCAACAGAGGACAAAGGCGGGGTCTCCCCCTGCCTTCCAGCCCACCACCAGGATCCCCATCGTCAGAATAAAATCCGGCCCTATAAACATCAATTTCACATTATCAGAATATAATGCATCAGTAGGTGTTTCTATGACATGATGAGTAGTAACACAAAGTGTGCAGTCATATTTATAACTATCATTTTCAGTTTCTGTAATTTTCTAGATGCATTAAAAACAGTTCATCAATCTTCTCCCTTAATTTCCTCAAGTTTTATTCTAAATATTAAAATAGTTATGCTTTGATTACAACCCATCACAATATAACATCAAAGACCTTCAAAGATTGTGATAGGCAGGATTGTCATTATTTTATGAAATCATGAATAACTTTTTCCAAAACCAAACAAAGAACTTGCAACATTTGCTAATGAGTACTTATGAGAAATCAGAAAGTCTGAAATTAAGTGTCAGAATCCTGGAGTGAAAAAACATACTTATCTTGAATTTCCATTTCTTGGTTTTCAAAGATACTTTCAGGAACAGGAGGCAATGGCAAAATAGTTTTCCCTTCCATTTGGCCATGAACAACAAATATTTTGCCTTTTATCATTCCAATATGTTTCTTGATATCATGGGATACTGCCTGTGGCCACCCCAAATGATTACTTGTATTGGACAAAACAGGAACCAGAACCTGGAAATGCATGAATTACTTAAGTAAACAAAAACAATATAAAAGACTAAAAATGTAAAATCAAAGTAGAAATAAGTACAGTTCAACATTAAATTAACATATGTAACGTTAACCACCACCACCTTCTCAAGGGCAATTAGGGATGGGCAATAAGCGAGGCCCACATCCCATGAAAGAATTTTTAAAAAAATTAAGCAGCAGCTGAGTACACTGGACACAAGAAAAGCTACAGGCCTGGCTGTGGGCTCAAGACCTATAGAACAAAACTTATCAATTAGTCATTGAGCATGCTAGCCCAGTGCAGTTATGCTATATGAATCTACCAGATAACATGGAAAATTGCCCAGGCATGGCTGTCCCACAAAAAGCAGGATGAATCTAACCCAGCCAATTATTGCGCGAGCAGTCTCCTCCCAATCATAACTAAAGTAATGGAAGAAATAGTCAATAGTGTCATCACATAAAATCTACTCACCAATAACATGCTCAGTCAGTCAGTTCAGGTTCCACCAGAACCAGTCAGCATTGGACCTCAATATAACCTTGATCCTGATATGAAAATTTCAGAGCTGCATGCCAGAGGGAAGGTGAGAGTAACTGCCCTCAATATCAAGGCAGCATTCAACTAAGTCTGGCACCAAGGAGCCCTGTAAATCTGGTCAATAAGAGTTAAATGAAAAACACCCCAGTGACTGTTGTTATACCTGGTGCACAGCAAGATGCTGTGGTAGTCACAGCCAATCACCATAGCCCCAGCTCTTGGTCCACAGCCTTGTAGGTTCCACAAGGCTGCATTCTTGGCTCAACAATTTTCACATACTTCATCAATGCCCTTCTCTCTGTTATCAGATTGGGAATGGCAGCATAGTGATAATGTTACTGGACTAGTAATCCTACCATGGCAGCTGGAGAATTTAAATTCAATTAGCTAAATAAATCTAAAATAAAAGCTAGTGGCTGTAATGGTAACCATGAAACTACCAGATTGTTGTAAAAATCCACAGTTCACTCATATTCTTTAGGGAAGGCATTCTGCTGTCCTTACCCACTCTGGCCTACATGTGCCTCCAGCCACATAGGTATGTGGGTGACTCTTAACCACCCTCTGAAATGGGCTAGGAAGCTACTCAGGTGCATCAAACTGCTATGGAAAAAGAAACAGACATTGACCGAGGCATTGGATACAACAAAGGTACATGCACCCCAGTCAACCCTACAAAGTCCTCCTCACTAACAGCTGGGAATTTGTGGGAAAATTGGGAAAGCTGTCCCACAGACTAGTCAAGCAATAGCCTGACATAACCATACTCACAGAATCCTATCTACAGCTGTTGTCCCTGATGCCTCCAGCACCATCCCTGAGTATGTCTTGTCCCACCACCAGGGCAGACCGACCA
Organism: Heterodontus francisci; assembly: GCF_036365525.1. Lineage (NCBI taxonomy): Eukaryota > Metazoa > Chordata > Chondrichthyes > Heterodontiformes > Heterodontidae > Heterodontus > Heterodontus francisci. The sequence goes on from NC_090377.1 coordinate 74,810,330, forward strand.
GAAGTGGCAGTGATACACAGTTGGAAGGGAGTGGCCCTACCAACATTGACTCCTGACCCCATGAAATCTCATGGCATCAGGTCAAATATGGTCAAGGGAACCTCCTGCTGATTACCACCTACTGCCCTTCCTTAACTGATGAAACAGTACTCCTCCACATTGAACACTACTTGGAAGAGGCACGGAGGGTAGAAAGGGCACAGAAAGTACTCTGTTTGGAGGACTTCAATATAGCACCACTACTCAGCAAGCTGGCTGAGTCCTGAAGGATATAGCTGCCAGACTGGTCTTGTGGTAGGTAGTGAAAGAACCAACACAAGAGAAAAAACTATTTGACCTTATCCTCACCATTTACCTGTCGCAGATACATCTGTCCATGATAGAATCATAGAAATTTCCAGCACGGAAGGACGCCATTTGGCCCACTGTGTCCGTACTAGTCTACAAGGAGCTCTGCAGCACCCCACTGGAAACAGCCTTCCAGTCACAAAACACCCAACCATTACCCTTTGCTTCATGCCACTGAGGCAACTTTCAATCCAAATTGCCACTTTGCCTTGGATCCCACGTGCTTTTACTTTTGTGACCAGTCTTCCATGTGGGACCTTATCAAAGCCGTGCTAAAATCCATATAGACTATATTAAATGTATTACCCTCATTGACCCTCTTTGTTACCTTCCCATTACAAATCCATGCTGATTGTTTCCGATTAATCTGTGCTTTTCTAAATGAAGATTTATCCTGTCTCTCAGAATTTTTTCCAATAATTTTCCCACTACAGAGGTCAGGCTGAGTGGCCTGCAATTACTCAGTCTATCCCTTTCTCCCTTTTTAAACAATGTGTTACGACCAGGTGAGAAAGGGGTCTAGGGTTCCCTCTGAGCCTTTACCTGGTCTTACCGTAACAGGGTTTAATTTTCAACAGACTGCTTTTTTAGCTCCCCCGAGTGAATCCTTGTTCATTGCTTTCCAATTATAAGGCAAAGAAACCAGCCAAACAGGTCTTCTTAGATTTAAAGAAAAAAGCTTGAACTTTACTAAACTTAACTTTAATTTGGTTAACACCTATGGATACACAACGCACCCACGCTAGCTTGCATATGCGATACACACATGCAGATAGAGACAGAAAAGAGCAGAAGAAATAAAGTGGAAAAGCTTGAGGCAATATCTGAAGATGGTTTTGATTACTGTTCTTCGAGCTCCATGCAGGGTCCTTGATTGTAGGTAGGTCTTGCTTTTCATTGGCGCCCAGTATTCTTCTTAAACCTTGTTCGATGTAGGAGACTTTTCTCTCTTGTGGTTCACATCTACAGTGGATTTGGAGTCTGTGAGAAAGAGATGGGAGCAGACAGGAGAGGCTGTGGCAAGCCAGCCAGGAGAGGTCTTTACAGTCCAGGAGCAAACAGTCTCTCTCAGTTCAAAGACTCTGTGGCTAATTCAAAAAACCCTGGACCAGCCAGTTAGTCATGAGACTAGCTGGTTTAACCAGTCTTCACTTTTGTGGATTGTATCACCTTAGCAGTCTCTGGAATGCTCTTCCTTACACCTTCAATGTCTGGTGATCAAAATCCATTGTGGGCTAAGTGGACAAGGGAATAGCCCTTTGCCTCCACAAGCACTGTCTGTTAGTATGCAAATATCCTTCCAGGCAAGTGTCTGGTGATTTTTTTTTAACAAGTCCTTGCTTCACTCCAGCAACAGTTTAAAATCAATGTTCATATGACAAAATTAATATGCCTCATTCTTGGCAGATGGGGGCCTGCATGACACCTCCACTCCCAGCAGAATGAAATGTGATTTTTAAAGAGAGCATTTCATTAAAAGGGTCGAGAGATAAAATATAAGATACAGGGGGAAAAACACACGTCTCTCTCTCTTTCATTCATTCATATTCATTCATATATCCTAAATCTTATTACAGCCTGTCTTTTCTTGGTGCCCAGTGCTGTTTTAACTGCCCCCTTTTTGGCATCCCAGTAAACATGTGTTTTTTTTGAGGAAGCTCTTCTTCAGTTTGCCCATTTCCATGACTGCCTAGGGTCTTTGTTCCTGCTGAGGTCTGCAAAGGGGCGGGGGGAGGAGGGGGCGGGATTAGATTTAATTATCCCTGAGTTGGAATTTTTTCCAGAAGAGTCAGTAGCGGGGGGGCGGGCAAGTCTATCCTGAACTCTCAGTGCTTTGCTGAGTCATGCAAAGGCTTTTGACTTCAGGGGATGGGTAGTTCTCTTTTTTTCAGACTGTGGGGAGGATTCTTTGCTAATCTCCCCTTTGTCCTCTGGGAGACTCCTGCTTGCAGATATTTGTGCAGAGTCTATTGCACTCCCCTGTGGCACTTCGACTAGGTGAGACATCACCTTCACGGTTTCTCTGCCCCCTAGAGATCTTTCTTTGTTTCTGCAGGTTCCTGTAAATGCTGTTAGCAACTCTGGTAGGGTGCCTCTAGTGTAGGCATTTTCAATGCAGGAGGTGGGATCTACCTTTTCAAATTTTTCAGATTTGGCTGACCGGACAGTAACGGTTTTCATCCGGGATTCCTCCCGGACCTCCTTTAACCTGCCCTCTTGGTCGCTTTTTCCCCTTCCCTTTCTAACCTTTTGCCAGCCTTATGCCTGCCTGTCACATTTGGCTCTCGGCGGGGTCCCTTACAATTCACCAGCCTCTGCTGAAGGGTCTTCCTAACACCAGTACAGGACATTTCTCTGTAGGTTGGGGCTTCCCCTCAACCTGGCACATGTAGCAACTCCTGCAGTACTCCACCACATCTTTGTGGAGTTTTGGCCAGTCAAGCTGCTGTCTTATGCAGGCTTTTGTCTTTCATATGCCAGCATTTACAGTCACTGTAGTCTCATGGGCCCTACTTAATATTTCTCTCCGGTACCTTTGCAGCACCACTAACTGGTGAACTACTGCCCACTCCTTGCTCTCAAGTCTGTGAGCAGAACTCCACTTTCTCATCAGTACCTCATCCTTTAGGTAGTAGCAATCAGGGACTCCCTCTGCTTCAATTTCAGACTGGGCAGCCTGTGCTAACTCTCACAATAATGGGTCAGCTCACTGAGCATCAGCTAGGGAAGATTTATTTAACTCATTCCCTGGGTCTTCTAACTTTCCAAAGAAAGTGTCAGAGAGACAGCCCTCATGGTCATCTGCCTGCAGTGCTAATTCAGTCTCCTCTGGGGGAGCTGGTTTGATCATGGCCTCACTCATTAAACATTCAGGGTAACTTCAGGGAACTGTCTCCTGCCACTGCCCTGTCTCTCTTACCTCCTGCAGTCTCTCTTTCACTACTGGGGGGGGCTACCACCTTCACTCCTGCCAGATCATTACCTCGCAGCAGGTCAACCCTTTCCACAGGCAAACTAGGGACAACCCATACCGACACCAGTCCCGAAACTAGGTTGCACTCCAGGTGCAACCGGTGCACAGGTACAGGCATACACTGCCCTCCAATACCATTCACCACCATTCTGGTGTTCACTGCACTCTCTGGGGGAAAGGTCAGGACTTTTCCCAGTAAAAGGGATCAAGTGGCCCCTGTGTCCCTGAGAATTACTATTGGGCTTACTTGCCCCACTCCAGGGGTATGGGATTACTTTCCCTTCAAACATAAAACCCTGATAGCCTTCAGGAATCCTATTAACTTTTCCTGCACTTGCAGTTGTCATCCTGCCAAGACTGAGGCATACATTATTTCGCCTCATGAACATTAAAACTTAAAATTGTGGCTGGGAAGAAAAGAGAGCCTATCACAAGGAATTGTCAAGCCCCTGACTGGAAAGACATTTGCATGCTAGCAGACAGTGTTGGAACAAAGGACCCAGTCCCGGCTTCTCCAATACACAGAAGACCTGGTCAGGCCAGTTTAGTCACATGACTAACTAGCTGTTTGAATTTGAACTTGCAGAGAGAAAGAAAGTCAGAAAGCTGTTTGCTCCTGGACTGAGAACCCCTCTCCTGTCTGCTCTCATCTCATTCTCACCAGCTTCGGAAACCACTGAAGACACATAACCTCAAAGACAGAAAGGTCTCCTACGTGAGCAAGAATTAAGAAGAATACTGGGCCCCAACGAAAAGTAAGAGCTGTCTACAATCAAAGACTCTACGTCGAGCTGGAAACACAGAAACAGTAAAAAGAAACCCCCTTCAGAGACTGCTTCAAACCTCTCTACTTTATTTATCTTCTGCTCTTTTCTGTCCCTATTTGCATGCGTGTATTGCGTGTGCATGCTAGTGTGCACGCGTCGTATATCCGTAGGCGTTAACTGAATTAGAGTTTAAGTTTAAATAAATTTCACTTTTCTTCTTTAAACCTAAGAAAACCTGGTGTGCTCATTTCTTTGCTTTATAATTGGAAAGCGGTGAACAAGGATTCACCAAGGGGGAGCTCAAAACACAGTGTGTTTAAAAATCAAACCCTGTTACAATAAGACCAGGTGAAGCCAGTAAAAGACCCCTAGACACCTTTCTCATCTGGTCGTAACAGAGTAGTAAACTTCCTGGGTTGTACTCTTACTGCAGTTAAAGCCACAGCTTGTTTTGTTGTGCTCTAATCCAGGATTCCTTCTTCACTGTGCGGATGTGCGCTGATTAACCCTACAGGTTTTCCCTTCAGTTTCCAGCAGTCAGCTTTTAGATGACCTGCCTTGTTACAATGGAAGCACACAGGCCTCCGGGTCTCACTCCTGTTCACAGCACCTTCCTTTTTGACTAGAGGAGGACCCCCTGTGTCTCCTGCTTTTCTTTCTCTCCCAGGAATGCTTGGGCTCCTATCACATTCCCACCCTTTATCCTTTTCGGATTTGTGGGGGTGATTAGGGAAGGTTCTCCCCTGGGAAACAACTTATAAGTGAAAACAAACTCATCAGCCAGAACGGCTCCTCTACTTGGGTCTTTATGGAGAGTGGGAGAGAGTGTTTAAATTCCTCTGACTGAATTACTCATAGCTGAGATGTACATTAAAAGCCCTCAGCCACTGGTCAAAAGCCAGCTGCTTACTTCTTTCGTGACTCCTCAGATACTGAAGCAGTCCGTGTAGAAATGCAGCAAGACCTGGACAATATCCAGGCTTGGGCTGATAAGTGGCAAGTAACATTCGCGCCACACAAGTGCCAGGCAATGACCATCTCCAACAAGAGAGAATCTAACCATCTCCCCTTGACATTCAATGGCATTACCATCACTGTATCCCCCACTATCAACATCCTAGGGGCTACCATTGACCAGAAACTGAACTGGAGTAGCCATATAAATACCATGGCTACAAGAGCAGGTCAGAGGCTAGGAATCCTGAGGTGATTAACTCACCTCCTGCCTCCCCAAAGCCTGTCCACCATCTACAAGGCACAAGTCGGGAGTGTGATGGAATACTCTCCACTTGCCTGGATGGGTGCAGCTCCAACAACACTCAAGAAGCTCGACACCATCCAGGACAAAGCAGCCCGCTTGATTGGCACCCCATCTACAAACATTCACTCCCTCCACCACCGACGCACAGTGGCAGCAGTGTGTACCATCTACAAGATGCACTGCAGCAATGCACCAAGGTTCCTTAGACAGCACCTTCCAAACCCGCGACCTCTACCAACTAGAAGGACAAGGGCAGCAAATGCATGGGAACACCACCACCTGCAAGTTCCCCTCCAAGTCACACACCATCCTGACTTGGAACTATATCGCCGTTCCTTCACTGCCGCTGGGTCAAAATCCTGGAACTCCCTTCCTAACAGCACTGTGGGTATACCTACCTCAAATGGACTGCAGCGGTTCAAGAAGGCAGCTCACCACCACCTTCTCAAGGGCAATTAGGGATGGGCAATAAATGCTGGCCTGGCCAGCGACACCCACATCCCATGAATGAATTTAAAAAAAAACTCCAGATAAGTTTGATTCGCTCGCTTCTTACTTTTGGCGATAGGCTTTGGGTACTAATTCATATACCCCAAGGATAGCATTTGTTGTCAGTTCATAACTTGATGAACTCTCATCTGGCAACAGGGAATAAACCTCATGGTCTTTTCCGGTTAGAACTTCAAAGGTAATAATCTCTGGATTATTACCTCAGCCACATGCAAATTGGCATAGGGCAAATAAGATTCGAGAAATTAATGCGTGGCTCAAAGACTGGTGTGGTAGAAGTGGGTTCCAATTTGTGGGGCACTGGCAACAGTACTGGGGAAAGTGGTGGCTGTACCGTGGGATAGTCTACACCTGAACCATGCTGGGGCCGGTGTTCTAGCGAGCCGCATAACTAGAGAAGTAGAGAGGGCTTTAAACTGAATAGTGGGGGAAAGGGATCAAATTTGGGAAGATGTGGTAAATCAAGGAGTAGAGACAAGGCAAGAGAGAAAGGTATTCATATGGGAAATGATAAACAGACTGTGAAAGGAAGGGAGAGAGCGTACAAATCTATGAGTAAATCAACAGGTAAGGCTAGAGGTTACAAAAATAATAAAAGGACAAAACTAAAGGCTCTGTATCTGAATGCAAGTAGCAATCGAAACAAAACAGGTGAACTGAGAGCACAAACAGAAATAAAGAAGTACAATCTGATAGACATTACAGAGACATGGCTGCAGGATGACATAGAATGGGACCTGAATATTGAAGGGTACATGGCATTTAGAAAGGATAGGAAGCTAGGAAAAAGGTGGAGGGGTAGCTCTGTTGATTAATTATGGTATTAGCGCAGGAGAACAGGGTATAGAAGCAGTTTGGGTAGAGATGAGAAATCATAAAGGCAAGAAGTCACTTGGAGTGGTGTACAGGCCACCTAATATTAACCACACTGTAGGACGGGGTATAAAGGAAGAAATAATGGCAGGCTTGTCAGAAAGGTACAGCGACAATTATGAGGCATTTTAACCTACATATAGATTGGAAAAATCAGATGGGCAGAGGTAGCCTAGATGAGGAGTACACAGAATGTTTTCGGGGTAATTTCTTGGAACAATACGTTCTGGAGCCAACCAGAGAGCAGGCTATTTTAGACCTGGTATTGTGCAACGAGAAAGGATTAATTAATGACCTCATAGTTAAGGTGCCCCTAGGTAGCAGTGATCATAATATGTTGAATTTTACATTCAGTTTGATGGAGAGAAAAGTGGGTCCAAGACTAGTATTTTAAACTTAAATAAGGGCAATAATGAGGGCATGAAAGCAGAGCTAGCTAAAGTGAACTGGCAAATCAGGTTAAATCAGGTCAACAGAGATGCAGTGGCAGACAATTAAGGGGATATTTCACAATACACGGAATAGATACATTTCATTTCAACGAGAAAGAAAAATTCCAAGGGTGGGACCCGCCATCTGTGGTTAACTAAAACAGTTAAAGATAATGTCAAACTTAAAGAAAACGCCTATAATTGTGCAAAGATGGGAGGCAGGTCAGAAGATTGGACAGAATATAAAAAACAGCAAAGAATAACTAAAAGATTGATAAGGAAAGTAAAATTAGAGTACAAGAGAAAGCTAGCTAGAAATATAAAGACAGACAGTAAGTGTTTCTTTAGATGTTTTAAAAAAAGAATTAACAAAGTGAGCGTTAGTCCTATAGAAAGTGAGTCTGGGGAATTAATAACGGGAAAAGAAGGAGATGGAAGATGAATTGAACAGATATTTTGCATCAGTCTTCACTATTGAGGATTCAAGTAAATGCTGTAAGGCAGGAAATGGAAGGGAGGGAGGAACTCAAGAAAATTACAATCACCAGGGAAGCAGTACTGAACAAATTGTTGGAGCTGCGGGCTGACAAGTCCTCGAGTCCTAATGGACTTCATCCTAGGGTGTTAAAAGAGGTGGCTAGTAAGATAGTTGATGCGTTAGTTTTAATTTTCCAAAATTCCCTAGATTCGGGGAAGGTTCCGTTAGATTGAAACATAGCAAATATAACTCCTTTATTCAAAAAGGGAGGGAGACAGAAAGCAGGAAACTACAGGCCAGTTAGCTTAACATCTGTCTTAGAGAAAATGTTAGAAGCTATTATTAAAGACAGTATAGCAGGGCATTTAGAAAAATTCAAGGTAATCAGGCAGAGTCAACACCGTTTTGTGAAAGGGAGATCATGTTTAACCAATTTATTGGAGTTCTTTGAGGGAATTACATGTGCTGTGGATAAAGGGGAACCGGTGGATGTATTGTGCTTAGTTTTCCAGAAGGCATTTGATAAGGTGCCACATCAAAGGTTATTGCAGAAAATAAAAGCTCATGGTGATGGAGGTAACATATTGGCATGGATAGAAGATTGGCTAGCTAACAGGAAAGAGAGAGTAGGCATAAATGGGTCATTTTCTGGTTGGCAAGATGTAATGAGTGGTGTGCCACAGGGATCTGTGCTGGGGCCTCAACATTTTACAATTTATATAAATGACTTAGATGAAGGGACCAAAGGTATGGTTACTAAATTTGCCGATGACACAAAGATAGGTAGGAAAGTAACTTGTGAAGAGGGCATAAGGGGACTGCAAAGGGATATAGATAGGTTAAGTGAGTGAGCAAAGACCTGGCAAATGGAGTATAATGTGGGAAAGTGTGAAATTGTCCACTTTGGCAGGAAGAATAAAAAAGAAGCATGTTATCTAAATGGTGAGAGATTGCAGAGCTCTGAGATGCAGAGGGATCTGGGTGTCCTAGTGCATGAATCACAAAAGCAGGTACAGCACATAATTAGGAAAGCTAATAGAATATTATTTATCACAAGGAGAATTGAATACAAAAGTAGGGAGGTTATGCTTCAGCTATACAGGGCATTGGTGAGACCACATCTGGAGTACTGTGTACTGGTCTCCTTATTTAAGGAAGGATGTAAATGCGTTGGAGGCAGTACAGAGAAGGTTTACTAGACTAATACCTGGAATGGGTGGGCTGTCTTACGGGGAAAGATTGGACAGGCTAGGTTTGTATCCACTGGAATTTAGAAGGGTAAGAGGCGACTTGATTGAAACATATAACGATCCTGCGGGGTCTTGACAGGGTGGATGTGGAAAGGATGTTTCCCCTTGTGGGAGAATCTAGAACTAGGGATCACTGAATAAAAATAAGGGGTCGCCCATTTAAGACAGAGGTGAGGAGAATTTTTTCTCTCTGAGGGCCATGAGTCTTTAGAATTCTCTTCCTCAAAAGGCGGTGGAAGCAGAGTCTTTGAATATTTTTAAGGCAGAGGTAGATAAATTCTTGATAAGCAAGGAGGTGGAAGGTTATCAGGGGGTAGGTGGAAACATAGAAACATAGATAATAGGAGCAGGAATAGGCCATTCAGCCCCTCGGACCTGCTCCGCCATTCAAAAAAGATCATGGCCGATTGTCTAACTCTGTACCCTGTTCCCGCTTTCTCCCCATATCCCTTGATCCCTGTGCATTAAGAAATATATCTATTTCCTTCTTGAATATATTTAATGACTTGGCTTCCACTGCCTTCTGCGGTAGAGAATTCCACAGGTTCACCATCATCTGAGTGAAAAAATTTCTCCTCATCTCGGTTTTAAATGGCATACCCCGTATCCTTAGCTGTCATCCAGTCCTCTGTCACCACACTTGCAGTCAGAGAGGATTGGAAAATGATGGTCAGATCCTCCACTATTTCTTCTCTTGCTTCCCTTAACAGCCTGGGATACATTTCATCTGGGCCTGGGGATTTATCCACTTTCAAAGATGTTAAACCCCTTATAACATCCTCTCTCGCTATGTTAATTTCATCTAATATTTCACATTCCTCCTGCCTGATTGCAATGTCCATTGTCCTCCTCTTCTGTGAAAACAGACACAAAGTATTCATGAAGAACTATACCATTGTCCTTCGCCTCTACACGCAGGTTACCCTTATGGTCCCTAATAGGCCCTACCCTTTCTTTAGTTAACCTCTAGTTTTTTATGTATTTATAAAAAAATCATTGGGTTTTCCTTGCCAATATTTTTTCATGCCCTGTACTTGCTTTCCTCATTTCCTTTTTGATTTCACCTCTACACTTTTTATACTCCTTTAGGTTTTCTGCACTATTGAGCCCTCTGTATCTGTCATAAGCTTCCCTTTTTTTCTTTATCCTCTTCTGTAAGCCCGTGACATGCAGGGGACTCTGGATTTGTTAGTCCCACTCTTTTTCTTTAAGGGAACATACTTGCTCTGAACCCTTCCTTGAATGCCTCCCACTGATCTGGCACTGAGTTACCTTCAAGTAGCTATTTCTAATCCACTTTAGCTAAATCACATATCAGCTTAGTAAACTTAACTTTCCCCAATTGAGAACTTTTATTCTTGGTCAATATTTGTCCTTTTCCATAAATCTAACTGAATTATGATCACTTCCACCAAGGTGCTCCTCAACTGATACCCCTTCCACCTGCTCAGCTTCTTCCCCTAAACTAAGTCCAGAACTGCCCCCTCTCTTGTTGTGCTTGCTCTTATACTGGTTAAAAAATTTCTCCTGAATGCATTTTAAGAATTCTGCTCCCTCTGTGCCTTTCACACTAGTTCTATCCCAGTTAATACCAGGGAGTTGAAATCCCCCACTATTACTGCCCTATTGTTTTTGCACTACATATCTGCTCTTCTATCACCCTCGGGCTGTTTGGGGTTCTATATACACTCCCAGAAGTGTGATTGTCCTTTTTTTGTTATTCAGTTCAACCCATATGGCCTCATTTAATGATCCTCCTACCATATCACCTCTCCTCACAGCTATAATTGTTTCTTTAATCAATATTGTGAACCCCCCTCCTTTTTATCCCCTTATCTCATTTAAAAACCATGTGACCAGGAATGTTGAGCTGCCTTTCTTTCAACCATGTCTCAGTAATAGCTATATCCTACTCCCACGTGTCAATCTGTGCTCTCAGCTCATTTGCCTTACTCCCTAGACTTCTTGCATTGAAGTATATACGTACATATGAACATACCATTAAGCTCCCTTGTTGTCTGTTTTCTAGCCTTTGTTTCCTCTCCCATCTAAACATGCTTACTAATTTTCTGCCTTCCATTTCCAACTTTTTTTCTCTCTCTTCTGAATCTAATCTCTGGTTTCCATCCCCCTTCCAAAGCTAGTTTAAACCCTTCTCAACAGCACTAACAACATCCCACCCCCACCCCCCCCAACCCCCGCAAGGATTTTGGTCCCAGTCCTGTTGCTGTGCAACCCATCTGGATTGTACAGGTCCCAACTTCCCCCAGAAGTGGTCCCAATGCCTCAGGAATCTAAAACCCTCCCTCCTACACCATCTCTCCAGCCACGTATTCATCAGCTGTATCTTACTGCTTCTGTGCTCTCTCGCACGTGGTACCAGGAGTAATCTGGAGATTACTACCTTTGAGGTCCTATTTTTCAGTCTCTCTCCTAGCTCCCTAAACTCTGCCTTCAGGATCTCATTCCTCTTTCTGGTGCTGATATGGACCATGACCTCTGGCTGGTCACCCTCCGCCCTGAGAATTCCCTGCAGCCGCTCAATTACATCCTTGACACTGGCATCAGGTAAGCAACATATCATCCTGGAAATGCGTCTGCGGCCGTAGAAGTACCTGCCTGATCCCCTTGTTATTGAAACCACTACTATTATTGCTCTTCCACTCTTCTTCCTCCCACCCTGTGCAGCTGAGCTACCCATGGAGCCGCAGTCTTGGCTCTGCCTGCTCTCCCCAGAGGACCATCACTCTCACCAGTATTCGGAACTGAATATCAATTGGAGAGTGAGATGCGTTCATGGGGTCCCTGCCCTGCCTGCCAGTTCCTCCTTGTCTTTCTGGCAGTCACCCATTCCCTCTCTGCCTGCGCATTTTATGCTGCAGGGTGACCACCTCCAGAACCGTGTTATTCATGAAACACTTAGCCTTGTGGATGCCCTGTAATGACTCCAGCCACAGCACAAGCTCCAAAACCTGGAGCTCAAGCTGTTCCAGCTGGCAACACTTCCTGCACATGTGGTTGTCCAGACCACGAGAAATGTCCAGGATTTCTCACGTGGAACAGAATGTGCATTCCACGGGGCTTAGGCGCCCTGCCATGCCTTTACTTTCTAGACTATTAACTAGAAACACTTACCAACTACTCACCAATCAGCTCCTTCACAGGTTGTGATAGCTGTTTTGCAGCTGTTGTTTTTGTTGCTGGTGATTTTTCTGGAGGCTGTCTCTCCCACTTTAACTCCTCCGTCGCTGCGCTAGGTCTCCCCCCATGTCCACCACCTCCACTGCTGCCATTGGTAGGAGTCACGAATGCACAGTCCTTATGGAGACAATGTCCCATCTTCACACTGAGCACACCCTCCATTGTATTGTGTGGCATTACCACCGGACTAAATGGGATAGATTCAGATCATAACTGGGCATCCATAAGGCACTGTGGGCCATCAGCAGCAGCAGAATTGTATTCAACCAAAATTTGTAACCTCATGGTCCAGAATATCCCTCATGCTACAATTAACATTAAGCTATTGAAAACCTGGTTCAATGAGGAGTGTAGGAGAGTATGCCAGGAGCAGCACCAGGCACACCTAAAAATGAGGTGCCAACCTGGTGAAACTACAACACAGGACTACAAACATATTAAGCAGTGGAAGTGGCATATTATAGACAGAGCTAAGCAATACCACAATGGATCATATCAAAGCTCTGCAGTCCTGCAACAGCCAGCCATGAATAGTGGTGCACAATTAAACAACAAAGGGGAGGAAGAGGCTCTATCAACATCCCCATCCTGAATTTTAGCACAGCCAAGAATGTCAGTGCAAAAGACAAGACTGAAGCATTTGCAACTATCTTCAGCCTGAGGTGCCGGGTGGATGATCCATCTCGACCTCCTTCTGAGGTCCTCAGCATCACAGGTGCCAGTCTTCAGCCAATTTGATTCATTCCACATAATATCATGAAACACCTAAGTGCACTGGACACAGTAAAGACTATGGGCTCTGATAGGATCCCAGCTCTAGTGCCAAAGACGTGCTCTAGAACTATCCGCACCCCTAGACAAGTTGTCCTAGTACAGCTATAACATTGGCATCTACCCGACAATGTGGAAAATTGCCCAGGGATGTCTTGTTGATAAAAAGTAGGACAAATCCAATCTGGCCAATGACTGTCCAATGAGTCTACTCTCGATCATCAGCAAAGTGATGGAAGGTGTCATCAACAGTGCTATCAAGCGGCACATATTCAGCAGTAACCTGCTCACCGATGCTCAGTTTGGGTTCCTCTAGGGCCACTTGGTTCCAAACCTCATTACAGCCTTGGTCCAAACATGGGCAGAAGAGCAGAATTCCAGAGGTGAGGTGAGAGTGACTGCCCTTGGCATCAAGGCAGCATTTGACTGAGTTTGGCATCAAGGAGCCCCAGCAAAATTGAAGTCAATGGGAATCAAGGTGAAACCGCTCCACTGGTTAGTCATACATAGCACAAAGGAAGATGGTTGTGGTTGATAGAGGCCAATTATCTCAGCCCCAGAACATTGCTTCAGGAGTTCCTCAGGGTAGTGTCCTAGGCCCAACCATCTTCAGCTGTTTCATCAATGACCTTCCCTCCATCATAAGGTCAGAAGTGGAGATGCTTGCTGATGATTGAGCAGTGTTCAGTCCTATTCATAATGCCTCAGATAAGGAGGCAGTCTGTGCCCATATGCAGCAAGACTTGAACAACAGTCAAGCTTGCGCTGATAAGTGGCAAGTAACATTGGCACCTCACAAGTGCCAGGTAATGACCACTTCCAACAAGAGATTTCTCCTTGACGTTCAGCAGCATTACCATCACTGGATTGCCCACCATCAACATCCTGGGGGTTACCATTGACCGGAAAATGAATTGGAGCAGCCACATAAATACTGTGGCTACAAGAGCAGGTCAAAAGACTGGGAATTCTGCAGTGAGTAACTCACCTCCTCACTCCCCAAAGCCTGTGCACCATCTGCAAGGCGCAAGTCAGGAGTGTGATAGTCTCCATTCCACTTGCCTGATGAGTGCAGCCCCAAGAACACTCACGAAGCTTGACACAATCAAGGACAAAGCAGCCTGCTTCATTGGCATCCCATCCAGCACCTTAAAAATTCATTCCCTCCACCAACGGCACATAGTGGCAGCAGTGTGTACCATATACAAGATGTAATTCAGCAATTCACCACGGCCCTTTCAACAACATATTCCAAACCAGTGACCTCTACCACCTAGAAGGACAAGGGCAACAGACGCTAGGGAACACCACCACCTGCAAGTTCCTCTTCAAGTCACATATCATCCTGACTTGGAAATATATTGCTGCTCCTTCACTGTCACTGGGTCAAAATCCTGGAACTCCTTCCCTGACACTACTATAGGTGTACCTATGCCTCAAGGACCTCAGCGGTTCAAGAAGGTGGCTCACCACCATCTTCTCAAGGGCAATTTGGGATGGGCAATAAATGCTGGCCTTGTCAGGGATGCTCACATCCTGCGAATGAATAAAAAAAAGGAATGGGCCTGTTGGCTGACAATCCTGTAGTGTTCAGCTCCATGCACAATTTCTCATATAGTGAAATGGCCCATTCAGATTTACAGCAAGATCCAGGCTTGAGCCAAAATATGCCACAAATATTATCTGTCACTGAAGTATCAGGCAATGACCATCTCCAACCAATAAGGCACAGTGGCGCAGTGGTTAGCACCGCAGCCTCACAGCTCCAGCGACCCGGGTTCAATTCTGGGTACTGCCTGTGTGGAGTTTGCAAGTTCTCCCTGTGTCTGCGTGGGTTTCCTCTGGGTGCTCCGGTTTCCTCCCACATGCCAAAGACTAGCAGGTTGATAGGTAAATTGGCCGTTATAAATTGCCCCTAGTGTAGGTAGGTGGTAGGGAAATATAGGGACAGGTGGGGATGTGGTAGGAATATGGAATTAGTGTAGGATTAGTATAAATGGGTGGTTGATGGTCGGCACAGACTCGGTGGGCCGAAGGGCCTGTTTCAGTGCTGTATCTCTTAAAAAAAAAAGGCCCAGTCATCTCTGCCCCCCAACACTGACCTTCAATGGCACAACTGTCAAGTGTCCCACTATCAACGGGTTCACCATTGACCAGAGCTAAACTGAGCCAGCTAGATCAATAACATGGCTGCAAAAGCAGAGTACAGACTGATTGCCCTGCAACAGATGGCTCACCTCCCAATCTCTCAAAACACTTCCCATTATCTCCCAGGTTCAAATCAGGAGTGTGATGGAATACTCAGAGTTCACCTGGCGCCACTGCAATATGCAAGAAGCTCAAAATCACCTAGGACAAAGCAGTCCACTTGATCAGCACCTCTTAGCTTGATATCCACTTCACACACTGTGGCTGCAATATGTACCATCTACAAGATACACTGCAGCAACTTATTAAGCTTACTTCAGCAGCATTTCCCAGTCGCATGACGAGAGCAGTAATGTTAAGGGAGAACAATCAGCTCCAAGTAACACTCCATCCTGGCTTGGATGTATACTGCTGGGACTAAATTGTAGAATTCCCTCCCCAAAACCATCACCATCAGGACTATGGCAGTTTAAGGATAACACTCACCCCACCTTTACAAGGCAACTGGGGATGGACAATAAATGCATCTTGCCACGGCTGCCTACATCTCAAGAACAATTTTTTTTTAAAGTTACTTTCCTGCTTTTTTATTACCTTCCCTATACCCTTTGTCCCTTCTGTTTTATTTTCTGCTGCTTCATCTTTTTTACTCCCCTATCTCCCTTTCATATTAGTTTAAACTCTCTCTACAAAACTCTAGTTATTCTTCCAACAATTACTTTTTAAATAAAGCCTGCCTGTTTTATACAAACCACCTCTGTCTCAAAACTGATCGCAGTATCCCACGAATCTGAACACTTGCCTGCTACACTGATTCCCCAGTTCCATATTTATTCCTTTTATTATATTCCTTTATTAACTAAGGCATGACAAGAGAAGTAATTGAGATTACTACTATTGAGGTCCTGTTCTTTAATCTATTCCCTAACCTGAAATTCCTGCATCTGTTATCAACAATGTGTAATTTTGCATTAGAGTAACATAACTGTGGCGGCACAGTGGCGCAGTGGTTAGCACCGCAGCCTCACAGCTCCAGGGACCCGGGTTCAATTCTGGGTACTGCCTGTGCGGAGTTTGCAAGTTCTCCCTGTGTTCTCGCCGGGTGCTCCGGTTTCCTCCCACAGCCAAAGACTTGCGGGTTGATAGGTAAATTGGCCATTGTAAATTGCCCCTAGTGTAGGTAGGTGGTAGGGAATATGGGATTACTGTAGGGTTAGTATAAATGGGTGGTTGTTGGTCAGCACAGACTTGGTGGGCCGAAGGGCTGTTTCAGTGCTGTATTTCTAAATTTAAAAAAAAGATATGGAATCAGAAAAAATTAAGATTATCTGATGGATCATCCTGCGAGCACTGTATGTGAAAAGAGTTGCAATTGCTTAATGAAGCCTGTTTGTTCAGACACAATATACATTATTCACTGTTATTTGATGAGAGTCATATTAGATTACTTTGCAATACAATCTTAGAATTGGTCATTCTTTTTGACAAATGATTGACATGAAAGTAGCTCAGCTTGTTCAATATATCAACCTTGCTGCTGGTGACATGTGTAAATTTAATGCCTTGGAATGTTCTCACATATAAATTGTTACCAAGTTAATTTTGATATTTAGCTGGCTACAATTTATGTCAGATGATAGGGTCACTAAATTTACCCTATATACACAAGTTATTTGGGATCTTATGCAGTACTATTACAAATGGTAACACAATTGTAAAGTGTTACGTTTACTTCATGTGGAGTCCAGATCACATTTAAACATCATACTGTGTATACGGCAGTCCATCAAGAAACCCACATCATATGAATACCCCAACTACACTGCACAAAGGAATGCAGCACCAAGATTATCTAGATCAGTGGTGCAAGTAATATTCACTCACATTGCAGTGCTGGAGTTCTGCTTGCTGACTGGATGAAATTTCTAAAGCTTGAAAATAGCAGATAAGGTAGATAGTCCGTTATGATCAATAGAGTTGAAAAGGTAGCAGAACAGGCTGTATAAGCTGAATTAAAAAAACTACAGCCACAGAGCTGGATATAGGTGTTGGGTGCACGAGCTGCAAATTTGCAGAAAATACGAAGATCTGTGTAAGTGTTAGGATTGTAGACAATGCACATCTGCTTCAGGCAGATCTTAATGTGTTGGGAGATTGGGCTCATGACTGGCAAGTGATGTTTAATTTGGCTAAGTGCAGTGTCACACATATGGGCAAGGCTAATGCTCAACATTCATACACTCTTTAGGGAAAAGCATTCAAGCAGAAAGAAAGAGATCTGGGTACTCTAAAGCATACATCTCTAAAGGTACATGAGCAATGCCATGAAGCAATAGCTAGAGCAAATAGGGTGTTGGGGTGCATTCTTAGGACAATTATTTGTAAGATGAAGCATGCTATTTTGTCCTTATACATGACCTTGGTCAGGCCTCACTTGGCATAATATGTCTAGTTTTGGATGATATTATGGCTTTGGAAAGGATGCAGAGGAGGGCCAGTAGACTAATTCCCAGTATAAAAGCATCTTAGGTTAAAAGAGTTGGGACCCTACACTTTAGAGAATTATAGACTTAGGGGTGATCTGATCAAGGTTTATAAGGTAATGAAGGGACTAGATTGTCAAGTTGATGGTTTACTCCAATTAAATAGGTTAGAGAGGAAAGGAGTCACAATATGAAGATGTGTAAGGCCAGATCTAGGTTAGATGTCAGAGAATACTGAACTTCTAGAACAGGCTGCTGTCTCATGCAACGGGCACTGACTTGATAAATTGCTTTAAATTAAAGCTGGACGTGTTTCCAGTTGGGGTGGGCACCACCTCATACAAAAGTTAGGTCTTCTCTTCTTTGGCCTCCTTGTCTCGAGAGACAATGGGTAAATGCCTAGAGGTGGTCAGTGGTTTGTGAAGGTAGGTACATGAGAGAATTCAGGGCCAGAGGGATCTCCTTGATTAGTTTTGATTGCCTAGATGGATTGGAGAGGAATTTCCCAGATTTTTTCATCCAAATTGGCCTGGGTTTTTCACCTCTCCCAGAAGATCACCTGGTTTCAGAAGGGGTGGGGAGTGTACGTATTGTGATACACAAGGTAATGTAATTGTGTTGGACAGACTGGATGGACCAGATGGTCTTCACCTGTTTACCACTGTCTGTATGATTGGTCAGTTTCTGCCAGTCATGATTATCAAATGGATGGGGTACAAATGTGACCGGAGGAAATGGAGATGCAACCACTAGTCTGATCGGCAGATGCTATTCACCAATAGAAACATTACAATTGTGCTTCTTAAAGGAGAAGAATATATTATCTAATCTGTTGTCAGTGTGTTATTGGGTTGCTTTACCTCACTGATTAAAACTGTAAGGTGTTCCACTGGGTGCTGCAAGATCTCGCCGAGCATCAGTTCATTTTTGTGGTCATTACTTGACAATTTTCCACTACAGTTTTTGAAAATATAAAGCATTTTGCTTTTTGATGGGAAGGACAGCTTTAGAAAAAAAAATGAAAATGATTAAAATTATACTGGTCAGAAAAATGGGCTTATTTCACTTTTCACACATTGAAATCACTATACAAAATTTAAAGCTTACTTATTTTTTAATTTAATGTATACCTGATAACAATTAATTAATTGGGTTGAATTTAATTCTCCCGCCGCCAAAAGCGGCAGCGGATGAAAAAATGGCGACCCGCACGTGCAGGCCGTGATGGCCCACCATGATCTAGCACACGGTGGGCCATCTGCATACGCTGGGCAGCCCAGTTCCTCCCCCCACCTCCCATCACATGGCAGGGGCGGACTCTGCGACACTGTCAATGGCATCAGCTGCCTCTGCGCAGGCGCTGGTGCCATTTGTAAAGGGCTGCCAGGCCTGCAGTGACAGATGAAAGTTGTCCTTGTACCCGCACCCTCCACCAACTGCAACAAAAATTGAAGTTTGACCCAC
Source organism: Heterodontus francisci (assembly GCF_036365525.1). Classification (NCBI taxonomy): domain Eukaryota; kingdom Metazoa; phylum Chordata; class Chondrichthyes; order Heterodontiformes; family Heterodontidae; genus Heterodontus; species Heterodontus francisci. The sequence continues at coordinate 74,829,289 of NC_090377.1, forward strand.
CACCTCCCCACTAACTACACCAGAAAAGCCCAGATTAACCCTTTGCCATCCCAACTGCACCAAGTGCAGAGATGAACCCTTTCATCGCCCTGCAACTGACCTATGTGCAGAATTCAACCCTTCTCCCCCCCCCCCCCCCACTACACTGAAAATGCAGAGATGACGCTTTCCCCACCTCGGTGAACTGGATGGGAAAGTGAAGTCTTGGGAGTGCCAGCTGTCGCTCGGAAGACTGTGGACAGCCTGCAAGATCGCAGTGAAAGGTATGTAAATATATGCATTTCCTTTAATATGTAAAGTTGGGTCCCATCGCCGAGCGGCTAGTTGGGGCAGGGAGGGCACCACGGAGCCTTGCTGCCAGCAGAAAATTCGGCGGCAAACCCGGCGTCGGGCTCCGTGGTGGACCGCTACCGATGCAATCTTCTGGCCCTCCCCCCGACTTGGGGGCCGATGTCGGGACCTCAACAAAATTCTGGCCATTGTCTTCATAATTACGGATATTTAAAATAAGTTTTTAATTAATTTCGCCTGATAAAATTCCCAATTTAGTTTTTCTAAAAAAAGGGAATAAACGGATGTTTAAACTGGCAATAAAAACTGACTTTATAAAGGTCCTATGATACACCATGTAAACATTTATACAAATACGGTACTTTTTTCGGAGGTTTTTTTTCGTACCTGTACGTCAGCATGCAAGGCTCCTCCTGCTTCAGTAAATAACAACAGTCTTCCATGTTGCCTCTTATCGACAAAGTCCAGCAGCAGTTTTTTGTTTTCATCCACAGCAATGAATCTATTCCACCTTTCAGATTTTACTTTTAACGATTTAAACGCCTGCTCCTTTATAAAATCTATTCGCTTGTCTTCAACACGAGCACTGGGTGTGCGAACATACGCGCCAACTTTTTCTTCAGTCATTGCATCAGTCTTAAAGGTAATACTAGGGGAGAAAAACAGATATGACTGAAAACTGAACAAATAAGTTAGCAGCTTTTTAAAGTTCCGTTTAGTAGGATTCCATAATTAAAATGCCAGCAACTGTTTGCCACCTCGCTTTGCAACTGAAATAACAACAAAAAATACTGGAAATACTCAGCAGGTTGGTGGCATTTGTGGAGAGAGTTAACGTTTCAGGTCGACGACCTTTCATCAGAACTGGAAAAGGTAGGAGATGTAACAGGTTTTGAGCAATTCCAGAGCAGGGAAAGGGGTGGGGAGGAAAGAACAAAAGGGAAGGTCTGTAATAGGATAGAAGGCAGGAGAGATTGAATGACAAAAGGGGTGATTGCCAAAGCAAAAGGAGCTAATCGTGGTAAATATCAAAGCAAAATACTGCAGACACTGGGAATCTGAAACAAAAACAGAAAGTGCTAGAAATTCTAACCTTTACCACTTCTGATGAAAGGTCACAGATGTGAAATGTTAACTGTTTCTCTCTTCACAGATGCTGCCAGACGTGCTGAGTATTTAGAGCTAATAATGAGTGGTCATCACACGAGAGTGACTCCCTGGGACAGTCACCATTTATAATTTAGCCAATATGGATACACTGGGATGCCCCAGTGATATCAATGGAAAACCAAGTAATAAATGTGCCACCTTTTTAAAGGGGCACAAACAATAAAAGAACAAATGGAAACTTGTCAAACTAAATACTATGCCAGGGGTCGGGCAACAGCTGGTACATTAGCCGTGGAGGTTGCTCATGGTAACTGGCTGCACTCCTCTCTAGCTGGATAGCCTGGCACGAGCAAAGCGCTCTCCTGCTCCAGGAGTCTGCTCACATTAGTACTCGACTGAGTGCGGATAGGTGTACAACGTGCCATCCTAGGATCAATAACAGATGAATAAAGATAAAATGTAAATGAAAGAACTAAACTATCAAATTTAGATTATGAAACAATCAGGCAATGTTGGGTCTCCAAGAATAAATTGTATTGTTTAAATTGGTGACAATGCCAATTTGTCATTTGAAGGGTACATGTTGCAAAATAATACTTGTATTTCATGGATAATTTATATGCTAGTTGATATCCTATGGTGTTTGTTTGCATGTCTCTACTGCCTCTTAAAATTTTGTGTCAACCTGTAACTTTCTGAATTGTTTTGGACTGGTAAAAGGGCAGGGTGGATCTTGAGTCAGGGGAGATTAAGCTCTGGCAATGTATTTCAAGTTTGTGTATCTCTTGCCACTGCATCTTCTTCTTAACCCTACTAGGTTGTGCATCTTTGGTATTTTCCTCTTGCTGTTTTGCCTATATGCAGTGCACCCATCACCTCTACCTCATTGATATATCAATTTCCTTTAGGTTAACTGGTTATTCATCTCATTGATATTGCTAGAGGCAAATTGTTTGCTATATTTGGCAATTAAAACATTGATACACTTCAACTGCAATTGGCTGTAAATTGTTGGCAGGACAGGAAAGGCACTTTGTAAATCCAAGGTCTCTTCCTCACATGACCCCTCCCCTTTCACAACTGACAATTTGTAAGGCATCTGTAACTGAAAATGGCCCAAGGCATTTGACAAAGCTATAATCGAAAAATATACCCAAAGCCAAAGGACGTATTAGCAAGGGTGACCAAAATCCTGGCCAAAGAGATGGGTCCTGAAGAGAGGAGTTTAGGAAGCGAATTTCAGAACATGGGGCCTAAGTGGCTGAAGACAAGGCCACCAATGATTTGGTGAAAGGAAGGGGAAGGCACAAGTAGCCAGAATCATAGGAATCTAGAGTTTGTGGGGGTGGGGGTGGGGGCGAGTATTATGGGGCTAGATCAGTTACAGAAAGAGGAAGGTGGGGTGATGAATGGATTTCAACACAAGGCTTTGAAGTTTACATTTGAAATGTTAAGGGACAGAACCAAATTTCATGAAGATGCCCACCTGTAAAGAAGGAGGCATATTAATTTTGTCATGAACATTAATGTTAAACTGTTGCTGGAGTGAAGAAATTACTTGTTTAAAAAGAGATCACCAGACACTTGGCTGGAGGACATTTGCATACAGAGAGACAGTGCTTGGAGAGACAAAAGAATTACTCACTGATTCCATTAACAGAGATTGGGCTGGGCAATGGTGATCCACATCTTGTCAGGGCAAGAGACAGCACTACACCCCTCCCCACTGAGAGCTTTGGAATCCACAAATGCAGGACTGGTTAAGCCAGTTGGTCACATGACTAACCGGCTGGTCCAGGCTTTTTGAACTAGACACAGGACAGTTTGGGTCAGACTGCAGATTGCTGGAACAAAAGAGCCTCTCTCCTGGCTGTCTCTCTCTTTCACTTTCTCACAAGCCTCCGGACCCACTGAAGTCGCTAAAACCTCAAGAGAGAGAAGACTCCTACATTGAAACAAGTTAAAGCGTGCACTGGGCCCCAATGAACAGTAAGACTTACTGGCAACCAAAGACTCCACATTGAACTCAAAGGACCTGTAAATAACTACCAGATATTGCTTCAAACTTTTCCCCTTTATTCTTTCTACCTTTTCTGTCTGTATCTGCATGTGTGTTTATCGCATATGCATGCTAGCGTGGTTGCGTTGCGTAGTCATTAACTGAATTAGAGTTTAAGATTAATAAACTTCCACCTTTCTGAATTAAATCTAAGAAAACCTGTCTGATTTCTTTGCCTTACAATTGAAAAGCAGTGAACAAGGATTCACTGAGGAGGAGCTAAAACACGGTGTTTTTAAAAATTAAACCCTGTTATGTTAAACCAGGCAAAGACTGAGAGGGGACCCGTCTCACCTGGTTGTAACAAAAATTTGGGGGTTCGTCTGGGATTTGACCCACAGACAAACGAGGAATTGGAAGTGGGAAGTCAAACTGATCCCAAACAAAAAGAGAAAAAAATTAAATACATGTTTTCTTGTGGTTATGTGTGCTAGAATACTAACATGTCTGTGACTGAAGCTAGTAGCTCCCCAACCCAGGGTAACTTGGGATAAGTTAAAAGCACTGTCTATGGAGGAGTTGAGGAAAATGGCTGAGCAGTGTGGGATCACTGTATGTGGCAAGGCTAGGAAGTCTAAACTCCTAAGACTAGTGATCAACCATTTTTTCCTTGAATCTGAAGAAGCAGAAACAGGGTTAGAAGTAGACTCCGACAGGGTATTGCTAGCAAAGTTACAATTGGAACAGAGGAAACTTGAATGAGAAGACAGGGAAAGAGAAAGACGAGAGAAAGAGAGACAGGAGAAAGAACCTTTCAGAAGAACCTGAAGAAAAAGAGAGGACAGAGAGAAAGAAAGAGCCTTCCAGAAGGAATGCGAAGAGAAAGAGCTGAGGCAGCTTGAGTTAACTAGCGGGCGACAGAGTAACCCCAGTGAAAGCATGGCCAATATGGAGGAGCGTAATTCAGGACTGGATACAGAATTGATAAAACTTTCCCAACTGTTCCCAAAATTCAATGAGGGAGACGTGGAAGAGTTTTTTCTGTCTTTTGAACTTGTTAACTCAAGCCGTTTCAGCTCTTTCACATTCTTTCTGGAAGGTTCTCTCTCTTTCTTGCCTCTCTTTATGTTCACATTCCTTCTGGAAGGCTCTTTCTTTCTCTCGCTCCTGTCTCTCTCTTTCTCTTTCCCTGTCTTCTAATTCAAGTTCCCTCTGAAGCTAGTACTTTTGGTAGCAATACCCTGTCAGAGTCTACTTCTAACCCTGTTCCTGCTTTTTCAGATTCAAGGGCAAAATGGTTGGCCACTAGTCTTAGGAGTTCAGACTTCCTAGCCTTGCCACATACAGTGATCCCACACTGCTCAGCAATTTTCTCAGCTCCTCCATAGACAGTGCTTTTAACTTATCCCATGTTACGTCACCCTGGCTTGGCAAGCTACAAGCTTCAGTCACATACATGTTAGTATTCTAGCACACACAACCACAAGAAAACCTGTATTGAAATCTTGCTCTTTTTGATTGGGAACAATTTGGCTTCCCACTTCCAATGTCTCTCATTTGTCTGTGGGTATAATCTCGGACGATAGCCCCCAAATTTCTGTTATGACCAGGTGAGAAAAGGGTCTAGGGTTCCCTCTCAGCCTTCACCTGGTCTTACCGTAACAGAGTTTAATTTTTAAACACACCGTTTTTTAACCACCACTTAGCAAATCCTTGTTCACTAATTTCCAAAAATAAGGCAAAGAATCTAGCCAAACAGGTTTTCTTAGGTTTAAAGAAAAAAGGTTGAACTTCATTAAACTTAAACTCTAATTTGGTTAAAGCTTACGGATACGCGAGGCGCCCACGCTAGCATGCATACTCGATACACACATGCAGATAGGGACAGAAAAGAGCAGAAGAAATAAAGTGGAAACGTTTGAGGCAATATCTGAAGATGGTTTTGATTACTGTTCTTCGAGCTTGCTGTAAAGCCCTTGAGAGGTCTTGCTTTTCGTTGGGGCACAGTATTCTTCTTAAACCTTGTTCCATGTAGGAGACTTTTCTCTCTTGAGGTTCATGTGTCCTGAGTGGGTCCAGAGGCTTGTGAGAAAGAGATGGGAGCAGACAGAAGAGGTATTCTCACTCCAGGAGCAAGCGGTCTTTTTTTTTCAAAAACTCTGTAGCTAGTTCAAAAAACCCTGGACCAGCCAGTTAGTCATGTGACCAGCTGGTTTAACCAGTCCTGGCTCCTGTGGATTGTATCACCTTAGCAGTCTCTGGAATGCTCATCCTTACACCTTCAATGTCTGGTGATCAAAATCCATTGTGCGTTGAATGTGTCACGGAATTGTCATTTTGTTTCCACAAGCACTGTCTGTTAGTATGCAAATATTTTTCAGCTGAGCGTCTGGCAGCCCATGTAACAGGCCTTCTCTTCCCAGCAACAATTTGAAATTAATGTCCATATGGTGAAATTAATATGCCTCATTCTTGGCAGGTGGGGGCCCAGCATGACAGCATGTTCAGGTGTCAGTCAAGGGGAGCCTGGGCAAAATTCGGGATGGGAAGCAGCAGAGGCAACTGAATGAATGGTTTCAATCCTCCCATTTGGAAGGTGAGGATGGAGAGGGTTTTAAAGAGATGATTGCTAGTGCAGAAAGGAAACCAGTGTTTATTTTTACTCTCCAGGGTGATCCTGGAGCAGAGAAGTTTTGCAAAGTAGAATGAGGCCTGATAGCATTTGATGGAGTCCAGACAGAATATTGGATGGATAAACCAGTTGTGTACTAAATAAGTCTGTACCCCTTAGACTTGGGGGCGGTGAGATGGGGATCAAACCAAGAGGTCGCAGCAGGATTTGAGAAAGCAAAGTTTTTGCTGCAAAGACATCAGAGGTGCAGGTAAGGATGGTGATTGTTAATGCAATTCCTAACCGCGGAGTCTCATTTCTTCGAGATAAATCATTCTTAGATTTTGAAAATGCCAAATTTTATTTTTTCCCCATACTTTTCCTTTTTCTACTCTTTCTTAATCCAATCTTTCTGTACCTGATCTGACTCCAATATACCCTCCTTCTCTGTTGTTCCTCTGCTCCTTTCTCAATCCTTCATAGAATTACATTGGGCTGTTTCTGTGCTGTATATTCAATCAGTCCATGCCCACATTTATGTTCCACTCAAGCCTCCTCCTGTCCTTCCTCATCCAACTATCAGCATAACCCTCTATTCCCTTCTCCCTCATATGCTTATCTAGCTTCTCCTTTAATGCATCAATACTATTCACCTCAACAGTTTCCTGTAGTAATGAGTTCCACATTCTTAACACTATGGATAACAAAGCTTCTTCTGAATTCCCTATTTGATTTCTTGGTGCCTATCTTATAGTGATGGCCTCTAGTTTTGCTCTTCTCGACAAGTAGAAACACCCACTCTGTATCTACTCTATTAGAGAACTTTAAAAAAATGAAATGTTTTATTAGGTCACCCCTCAACCTTCTCTTCAAGAGAAAAGAGACCCAGCCTGTTTATCCTTTCCTGATAGATATAACCGTGTAGTTCTGGTATCATCCTTGTAATTCCTTTTTGCACCTGCTCCAGTGCCTGTATGTTCTTTTTATAATACAGCAACCAGAACTGTGCACAGGTACTCCAAGTGTGGTATAACCAAGGTTCGATACAAGTTAAGCATAGCTTTTCTATTTTTTAATTGTTTGCTTTTGTAATGGCCTTATTGACCCCCGTCACGACTTCTAGTGATGTGTATTTGTACTCCCAGATCCCTTTGCTCCTCTACCCCATTTAGATTCTTATTTTCCAAGTAATGTCTTACCTCCTTATTTTTCTTATCAAAATGCAATATCTCACAGTTGCTTATGTTGATATTCATTTGCTAAATCTCATCGGTTAAGGAAATGCTGTTGGTCCCACCATTCACTGAGGTACCAGATGCCCCATTGTCCTTGTGTTACAACTGAGTCGGGAGGAGTGCACTGTTAATTCAGTCCCACTTTTCCACAGGTCACAGCATATCAATAAATTTTCCCACTTACTGAAACAGCCAATTAGATACTCCATTTGTCTCCAGAATAAAGCACACCAACCAGGTTTCTTTAATCAACAACAACAGTAACCATTTCCTATAAAACCAAGTCTTAACCAATAATGAACTTAGATATAAAAGCTCCTTATTTTTTCCTAACCCTCATGCACACGCACATACATCCAAAAACCAGTTAACCTGGAAAAAAAGGGATTTTGGTTTACAACTGTTTCATGGAATAAAAGGAATAAAAAAAACTTAGACTGCCATGATCTGGAAGGAAGTTCTTCGGTTTGGCGAGGTGCCCCAAAGTAGAGTAGTTGAATGCCACTCGGTCATTCTAGGTGAGGTTGACGAACAGTCTGTGATGTGTAGGCAAAGAATTTCAATGGTAGAAGGCTTCACATAGGTCTTCCATCAGGGGTGTGGCAACTGTTTTCAGTTCTCACCTTCGATGCAAAAGTCCTTTTTTAAAGATGCAGATTTCTGCAAATTCAGAGTTTCTTCAGAAACGCAGGAGGCAACAGTACCACTTCATACAAGCTTTTGCTTTTCGAGAGCAAGAATTCTTTACAGAGAGGTAATACTTTTCTGGTTCTTCGTCTGATCTCCAGGCAGGTCAAAATCAAATTCCAAATGCCTGCTTGAGTCTAAATCCACTGGCTTTTAAAGTTCAAAAATGAAACTAAAATTTTCCAGAAACAAGTCACATGCTAAGTCATAAACTCTCTTTTGTCACACAAAAGGGTAGCTCTTAGGTCAAACCCCCTGCTGGTTTCCTTGAAATTGCCTGGTTTCCAGTATTTGTTTGCTGGTCAAAACCGGAAACCTCTTGTTGACCTTGCTTTTTTTTTAAAAAGCATCCATAAAGTTCAGCTATCTTCAGATGTTCCAATGTCCACTGAAATCATTTTCAGTTTTTAAAAATATAGAATCCCAAGTATTAATACAAAAATGGCAATCCTCATAACACTTGCCACACTGCTTCAAACTTGAAATGTTTTTTATAAGCTGCTATGACAGAAAGCTAAAACTTCTAACCTTTAGCTGCAACTTGTTTCATTTATGCATTTTAATTTTTTTTGCCCTCAGTGTTCCCCAAAAACTGGTATGGGAATTAGAGGTGCCGGTTTCTGACAGGTTGCAATTTTCCCACAATCTGGCATGTTTTACCAAACAGCACCATGTCCTGATAAAGAACTGGCCAGTAAAAATGTTGACTGATACAGGATTGGGTCTTCCAGATTCCCAGATGTCCTGCCATAGGAATTTCACGGGCTATCGTTAATATTTCCTGGCGATACTTGGGCAGTACCACTATCTGGTGAACTACTGTCCTTAGGTCTGGGAGGAGGTCTCCACTTCATCAGAATCCCATTTTTAATATAGTAGCCTTCCGGAATTCCCTTTACTTCATCTTCAGTCAGAGCCGATTGTGCCACTTAATTTAACTCTGGATCGGCTTGCTGAGCATTGATCAAAGAAGACTTATTAAACATTTCCTTTGGATTCTCCAAATCCCCCCAAAAAGTTTCAGATATTCGGCTATTTGTCTGTGCCGCCAATTTGACCTCCAACAATGAAACTTGTTTAACCATTGCTCGGGTCACTACACATGAAGGAAAAATTCCTGGAACCTTTTCCTGCAACTGCTCTGTTTCTTTAACTTCACTTGGTCTTTCCGTGACTACTGGAGAAGCTACTACCTTTTCTCCGGCCAAATCATTCCCCAGGAGTCAATTCGGTCTACAGGCAAACTATGGACAACTCCTACAGTTACTGTTCCAAACATTAGGTCACACTCTAGGTACACCTGATACCCAGGGGTCAACTCTGCCATTACCATTCACTAAAATGAATTCAATGTGCTCTCTCTGATGGAAAAGTCATGTCTTTCACCAGTAAACAAGTTTGGATGGCTCCTGTATCCCCACGTATAACTATGTGTTTACCTGCCTCACTTGAGGGATAAAGGAATTACATTTCCTTTTGACAAGAATTTCCTATAACTCTCGGGTAACTTGTTCATGGCCCCCGCACTCACAGCGGTTTTTGTACTTGGCCTTACAGCTGCAGTTCGAGCTACAGCCTGGTCTGTCATACACTCGGTCAGGGCCTCTTTCTCTGCATTGGCCTTGTGTACCCCCAATAAGTCCCATGGGTTTAGCCAGCAACTTCCAGCATTCTGCACCAAAGTGTCCTAATCTTGTGGCAATGGAAACTTAGGCTTTTAGACCTTACTTGCACTTTCAGCACCTTCCTTTCTGGCCAGAGTAGGAGATCCCTGGGCATTCCCAGCTATCCCTTCTTGCCCCCAGCTACTTGCCTTCCTTTCACCCTCCCACCTTTTTTCCTTCTCTGGTTTGTGCGGGTGACAGACCAAGGATTTGAGCTTGTAAACATCAAAAAGCTCGTAATCACCAGCAATGTCAGCAGCCTTTCGAAACCTTCTGGTTCTCTACATGGGTTCTTACCAACGGAGGGAATGAATTTTTAAATTCTTCTGTAAGAATTATTTTGCTGAGGGTCTCATACGTGGCCTCTACCTTTAGTACCCACATCCAACGATCAAAATTAATTTGCTTTACCCTCTCAAATTCTATAAAAGTCTGCGATGGCTGTTTCCAGAGCTTCCAAAATTTCTGCCTGTAAACTTCAGGGACTAACTCAGCTAACTCATAAGCTGTGAGAATAGCCTTTTTTGCCATCTCAACCTGCAGAAGCCTCCTCAGAAAGCATGGCATAAACTTCATAAGCTTTGCCCATCAACCTGCTTTGCATAAGTAGTGCCCAGCTTTCCTTCAGCCACTTCATCTGTGAAGCTATCTTTGCAAAAGAAATGAAAAATGCCTCAATGTCCCTTTGCTCAAACTTTGGGAGAGCTTGCATAAATTTAAACAGCTGTCCACTGAGTCCTGGGCTGGAGTCAGTTTGTTCAGCACCAGACTTCTCATCAAGGTCAAGGCCACCCTGTTTTTCAAGTTCTAGCTTTTTTAAAAATTTGAATACCATTTCTTCTTTTGCTTTTATTTTCTCCTGCTGCTCTATTCTTTCCTTTTGAAATTGTAGTTCAAGTTTTTTCATTTCCTTTACCTGTTGTCACAGTCCTGTAGTTTTTTTCCCCCCAGGAATATGCAGTTTGCCTTTAAGGCTTGCAAAGGATGAGTATTGCTTTAAGAACCAGCAAGCCTCAGGAGTTATAGGAAGGTGCATTTTTGTTGCCTTAGAAACAGCCATTTGGAGACTGTGATTCAAAGGGTGCATTCTCAATACCATGGAAACAGCCACTGGGAGTGAGCCTGGTGTGATGCATTTGTTACAATTCAGTTTGAACTGGCAGTTAATAACACAGTTTGAACACAGACAGAAGACACAGAGGACACATCTGTGATTAGCACACCTGAAAAAGAGCTCTCTACCATTTAAACTGAAGGAATAGGATTTTAGTCTGTTTATTATCTCAAAATTCTAAAAAAAAAGTCAAGCCAAAACACAGCTCTCTGGTAATTTAGATTGAAGAAAGGGAAGTTAGACTGTGATAATCTTTTATCCCTCAAAAACTCTAAAGTCAGATTCATTCTATCGAAAGTGTTTGCAAGTTGTTAATTGTTGAAATTTGCTGGAGAAGGAAAGCAACATTAGACTGTAAACTTGCAAGGACTTTAATTTTTTTCTATTTTAAATGTTGTTTATATCTTCATAGTGTTTAAGAATTTAGTTCTTCTAATTAAAAGTTAATTTATTGATTTAAAGACACCTGGTTTGGCTAGCCTCATTCAGGGGTTAATAGATGGTACAATTTGGTTAGGTCTTTCTTTAATTTGGAAAGTTTTAAATGATAGGTTAGCCGATCTGTGGAGTGACGGAGTTGAATTAATAGTGCCTTAGTCCCATCATAATCAGAATCATATATTTTGATTGGGGGCTTTGACAGGAGCGGGCGGTCGCAACACCTTTCAAGCTCAAGTTTTTTAATTCCAATTCTCTTTCCTGTTGAAGTTGCTTCATCTGTAACTGAATTCTAGCTAATTCAACTGTATTATCATCTGAATTGCTTTTTCCTTCTTCCAATTTCAAATGCTGTGCTATTATCTCAATAATATCTGCATTCTTAGCCTCTGGCTTTAACTTTAACTTTTCTGCCATTCTTTTAGACTAACCTTGGTTAAGTTTTTCAAATCATTCAGGGATAAGTCCTCTCTCTGCCCAGAAAGGTCATAGCAACTAACAAATCCATTCTGGTAGTGCAAACTTTACTCTAATGCACAAGAAACATAGTGTTTTCCTTTTCCCCATTTCAATTATTACCACCTCACTTGTAATTGCACATAGTCAGCTTTGGGTTATCCCGCACAGAGCCACCAACTATGTTATGACTGAAGCGGGAGGAGTGCACGATCTTTCTCTAGTTGCACTTCTCCATAGGTCACAACATATATTTAAATGTTTACCCAGAAACTCTACTCTTTATTCCTGAAAATACACCAACCACGTTTCTTTAATAAGCAACAAAATAATCTGTTTATCAAAACAAGACATATCCAGTAATGAAGCAAAGCATTAGCAGATTGAAATATGAAAGTTCCCTTTTTAAATTGGCCCCTCACTCTCACTGGGAAAAAAAAATTCTCTCTTTGCAGAGGTTTGTTACAAAAAAAAATACTTAGGCCAAATACTTGATAATTCTTGAAGAAAAAAAAAGACATGAAGAGATGTCGGTTGTCCCTTTTTTGTCTGGCATCCCAATTACGCGTAGACAGCTGTCACTGGGATCTTCCTAGAACAGTTCTTTTCAGGCAATGTTGAGGATCGGTTTGGCAGGCCTTTCAGGAGAAATGCAGCAACAGTTTGTCTGTTCCTTACACTTGCTTCTCAGGGCTTCGATAAGAGATCGAAAAGCTGGCAGGCTTTTCAAAGAGATGGAACAAGCGGAGTTGGGATTTGCTCCCTTGGCAAGTTTTCTCCAACTGTTTTTTTTTTTAAAAAACTGTCCACACCCCCAACTCTGTCCAAAGTGAAACCAAAAATAATCTCTCCAAAAGCAAAACTCCAAACAGGTCAAAAAAAACCATACTCTCATAAATCTTGCCTTGTTGCATCTCTGTAAATATCTTCCCTTAGTCCAAGGTTTCTTTTGTTTATTTATCTTAAATCATATGATTTCCAGCAAAAGGTTTTCAACATCTCAAGTGTCCGCTTGTTGAACTTTAAATAGAGTCCAGTAACTATTAAATCTTCAGCCTCCAAAAAAATGTAAGCACTGTCGTAATAATATTTAAATGTTTACCCAGTTACCAATATGGTCAATTATATATGCTATTTTTATTTCAGAATAAAATCCACCAACCAGGTTTCCTTAACGAAATCAATTTATTTTAAAACAAGACGTATTCAGTAAAGATGCAAAGCATTAACACAGATTGAAAGATAAAATTTCCCTAAGCCCAACACGCACACACATACAAGTTAAAGAAAATAAGTTATCTCTGCAGAGATCCCTTACAAAAAAAAATGGCCAAATACTGGTTATTTCTTGAAGGAAAAGGATAAGATATGGAATATCAGTTGTCCCTTTTCTGGCATCCCAAATACGCATAGACAGCTGTCACTGGGGTCTTTTTGAGGCAGTTCTCTTCAGGTGATGTCAAGGATTAGTCTGGCAGGCTTTCCAGAAGAAATGCAGCATCAGGGGTTTTAGCTATCACACACTGGATTCTCAGAGGTGGAGAAAGGATGAGCAGGGTGCTTCTCTCAGCAGGCTGCAAACCCAACTGACTCAAAAGAATTTGCAAACCAAAACCAACTTGACCACCATAAATCTTGACATGTCACTTCTCTAAACAACTCCCATAGTCAGAAGACACCTGCTGTTTACATATGACTTCCAGTAAGTGTGTTTTTCAAGTCCCCAAATCCTTCCAGTGACCTTTTAAAAAGAAAACCAAAGTCCAGCATCTATGGAATCACTTCAGTCCTCCAAAGGAATCCATTTCCACAATTTTAAAACATGAATCCTCACAATATTAAAAAATGGAAGTACTTTCATAATAGTATAATCTTACTTTATTAGCATTTAATTTATATTTATACATTTTGAAGGAACATGTATGACTAGACACAATTACCACATGGCAATGTATATATTTTTATTGAATTTTAAAATCAAGTTTCATCATTGTTTTAAAATACCACGTTAACTTTTTTGGGAGGGAAGAGGTAGGGAGAAGAGTATGATCTATATTAGCTCTAAAACGCAAAGAAAACTGCTCAAACAACCTATTTAAAACATTAACAAAAAGTTTAAAAAAAGATGCAATAGGTCACTACAAAATGGTACTATCCATTATATATTTTCACATGTAACATACACTTTACCCCCTACTGTTGGCACTTCCACATATAACACATCTTAGTTTGAGGCCCATTTTTCCAATGCAAGTTGACACACCTTGAGGAAAAAATTTACTGCAATAAAGGAACTATAGTTGAACTGCAAATATCACTGTGGGAAATCCTCAAAGGTCTTGAGTCCTATGTTGAAATACAATGCGTAATGTATGCTTTTTGGAGAGTACTAGACAATCAACTCACTTTTACTAAAGAGTAACTGGATTAAAAATAGAAACAATGATCAAATGACTCATAGTATAAATGTTTTTCTATATTTGTGTCTTTATGTACACAATACTACTTTTACTATAGGAATAATGCTACATCACGTGACACTGAATCCCTTCATAGTAGCGGTTCCTCAAATGATTAGAACCAAAAAAAAATTGAAACCACAATTCATTTCAGTTGGTTCATCAAAGCTGGTTTATATTGTAATCTGAATGTTTATTCTGCGCATTTGATTTCATTACAAAAAGGACAAGACAGTTAAAAATAAATTTCAATGGGGTACAAACCACGAGGTGATGCAGTACTTAAAAAAACAAACTGGCACAAAATGGCTCTAGGAAATTCTGGAGCAAAGTGCAACAGCGATATTTAATAGTACTGCACGTCTGGAGGCAATAGTGGTCACCCTAGGGGTTTGGGAAGAAAAGTCAAATGGTAGCATCTTTACCTCAACTTCTATGGTGCTGAAATAATGATGGGGATTAAATAGTTAAGCATTACCTCTGTAGCCTTAATACATAATAAAAATACAAACCGAATATATATATATATGCGCAACAAATAGTTAAGGTAAAAACTTGTATAGAAAATTACAAAGTGTAGATGCATAAGGATCTGCAATGTGTCAAAGAAGCTTTATGTATTAGTTACTTTGAAACCAAGGTTAATTATAATCAACACAGTCATTTAGCAGATGACCCTTAACATTAGCAAAAAAAATGGCTTTTAATAAATTGAAAAAATAGATTAAGACTTCAGATCCCATTTTTACAATATTCCTCTTTTATAAAGAGCTTAATGATACACAGAAATGCATACTTTGACATTTAAATTGCAAATAGCTAGTTTACTATGAGCTTATAGAATGCAGACCATCAGTGACCCTTTATGGTTGAAATATGCTTATTTGTATCAGAAAATGCAATGCACTGAATTAGAAAATTGCTGTGAAATTTAATAGAAAACAGATTTATCACAATAAATTGTGTTCAAGATGTACATACCAATAACTTTCCCATTCTGAACTGCATCATCCCCAAACCTTTTCATTTTCAAGATTTCCCCATCAGTCTTGCATAGCTATTTCCCTGTGTTTATAATCTTATCATGAGTTCTGTTTTTGAAAAATTGCTACATGTGGTGAGTATCTGCAAAATGTACATGCAACATTGCCAGTGTTCAATAGATATATGAATACTGTATTACAAATACATAGAAAATAAGGCATTTTAGTGACATTTGTCACTTTTCCATAATACATGAATTTTTTTTTTAAACCACACTGATAAAAAGACTGCAGAAAAAGCTTAAAATTTACTAGCCTTTTGCTCCATTATAAAATCACTAACATTTTTTCTATAAACTGCATTTTTCAGTCCATACAGTCATCTCCACCAATAGTGACTAACTGTATATCAGTATTATGTAACATTTCTTCAGTATTTGCACCATCAGAATGATCAGTTCCAATCCCTTCCATGTGGCCCTGCTGAATGCTTGCTATTACAGGTGACATAATAGTTCCTCCTGAAGTAAGGATACCAACATCAGAGGCAGATGTCACTTCCATTGATGATATAGCTGCACTGTTGTTGCTGGAAAGGTTGCCCCTCTTGTTCTGATGTGTTTTGATGTGCTTTGAAAGGTGGTCGCTTCTTATAAAGCGCTTGGAGCATTCTGGACAGACAAATTTTTTCTCACCTGCATAGTATAAATTCACATTTTAAAAAATTCTGAAAGCAATACTTGCATTTATATAGTGCCTTTCACAACCTCAGGACATGCCAAAGCACTTTACTGTCAATGAATTGCTTATCATGTAGGAAACTCAGCAGCTAATTTGCGCAAGATCTAAAGATTAGTCATGTACAAAGTATATGAAAGTTAATTTGTGAAATCCTTTGCAGCTTGGTGCGCTTCTGTATAACTAATTCAGAGAAACTAAACATTAATCTCGACAAAAATATTACATTAACATACTAAAAATTTTACATCTGCATGCAGTTCCCATCAACTGTTTCCATTATAAATTATTATGCCCATATACCTTCTACTCATGGTGACACTGAAGTGCCAGTTATGTCTTCCAACTTCTCAGCCTAGACTAGAGAAATTTGTGTTCTAACCAACTCTTTCCCAAATTACTGTGAATTCTGCCATTTATCTATAAATTTAAAAGTAAATGTAAAAATAGGCACAGAATGTATGACATTAAAATGGCACCTGAGTTACATCTGTGTGCTCACCAACCTCTAACCCTGTTTCATCCAAAGATTACACTTGTCTTGCCTCAGTGCGCAAAATAGGAAAACTACTAGTGTTTACTGCCTTACATGAACGAGAACATTCATGTATTTTTATTTTAAGGTTAATAGGCAGAGAAAATGTGGTTAAAATGAAGATAAAGAGACGAATTTAAACACTAGCCTTTTAGCTCAAATCTGGGTTCAAATTCAGCTCAGACTGACATGAAAGCATCCTGTATTTTGTGTGAAATATTGTCACTAATTCAACACTAAATTGGCACTTGTTTTCAGACTACATGGGAAATGGAGAAATGTGACACTAATGTATTTTTAAGACTGGGATTGAAAACAAATTGTTGGGGCAGGCTAGAGGAAGTTTTGTTCGGCTATGTGTGATCAGATAGGGTTTGAAGCTGACATGGAAGTGGAAAGTGTTGCATTTTCCTTAATAAACAGACCGATAACAACTTAACAGAACAAATACAAGTGCATTCGAAATACTTTGCCCCATTCAGTAAACTAGCTAGATTGAATAGCTATCATGTTCATAAGCTAGACTGTATTTGGATCGGAGAGTTAGATTACCTATTCTGTAGAATCATTAATTCTTCAAATGATATGGATCGTTTGTTCTGGACAAAACCATTTACTATGCACACACAAACTGACTATCATGACATTGCAGATAGGCAGTACTACACAGCTGATTCCAGTTCCACACTACATTCGTTCATTGTGACCTGAAGCTTAACAGAAACTAATTACTTCTACATAATTTGCCCCCTCCCCCAAATAAGTAGACGCAGGGTTTGTGGGAATGCATTGGTGGGATTATAATCTTCTTCTTAGGCAGTCCCTCGGGAACAAGGATGACTTTCTTCCATTATAGGGTTGTGGGTCCTGAGGTGACTGAATAGTATAATTCTGAATCCGCACACTCTGCCACAGGTGGGGCAGGTGGTGTTTGCTGAGGCGAGTGGATGGGATGCTCGGATTTCCGAACTCTCCTTCCACTTGGTCGCTGTCTGGGCATGTCGAGGTTGTTCGAAGTGGTCGGCACCTTCGCAGATGCTTCTTCTCCATTTTGGGCTGTCTCGGGCAAGAGATTCCCACAAATCAGTGGATATATCACATTTTTCAGGAAGGCTTTAAGGACACCCGTGTAGCGTATTCTCTGCCCTCCTGGTGACCTCACTCCGTGACAGAGCTCAGAGTAGAAAGCTTGTTTTGGGAGTCGTGTGTCAGGCATGTGGATGATGTGGCCTGCCCAACGTAAGGGTGTTGACCTTAGAGAGGACACTGATATTGCAGCGCCTGTCCTACCACTGAATTTGCAGGATCTTGCACAGGCACCACTGGTGCTATCTCTCCAGGGCTTTGAGATGTCTGCTGTACCATGTCCATGTTTCCAACGTATCCAGGAGGGCAGATAACACTGCTGCCCTGTAGACCATAAGCTTGGTGCCAGGTTTGAGGTCTTTGTTGTCAAACACTCTTTTCCTCAGATGACCGAAGGCTGCGCTGGCACATTGGAGGCGATGTTGAGTTTCATCATCAATGTCTGCCCTTGCTGAGAGGAGGCTCCCAAGGTATGAGAAGTGATCCACGTTGTCCAGTGGTTCGCCGTGGATCTTGTTAGTCGGGGGGCAATGTTGTGCTGCGGGAGCAGGCTGGTTGAAGACTTTTGTCTTCCAGATGTTTAGCTTAGATCCATTCTTTCATATGCCTCCATGACGAGGGTTTGAAGCTCGACCTCAGTGTGCGCTTATGCAAGCATTGTCAGCGTACTGCGGCTCAATGACAAAGGTTGGGGTGACCTTGGTTCTGGACTGGAGGTGATGTAGGTTAAATAGTTTCCCGCTCATCCAGCAGAGTAGATCTACTCTGGCAGGGAGCTTCAAGGAGATGAGGTGGAGTGTTGTGGCAAGGGAGATGGAAAAGAGCATTGGTGCAATGACACCGCCTTGCTTGACCCCAGTTTGCACTCTGAGTCACTGGCAGATCCGTTGGCAAGGATTACAGCTTGCATGTCGTAGTGCAGCAGGCGGAGGATGGTGCTGAATTTCTCTGGGCAGACAAATTTGAGGATGTTCCATAATCCCTCATGGTTGATAAGAGTTGAAGGCCTTTGTGAGGTCAAAAGCGGCCATATATAAAGGACGCTGCTGCTCCCTAAATTTTTCTTGGGAGTTGTCTTGCTGTGAAAATCATGTCCACTGTGCCTCTTGATGGACGGAATCCACATCGTGATTCCGGTAGCAGCTCTTCAGCCATGGGGAGGAGGCAGTTGAGAAAATTTGTGATGACCTTCCCTGTGGCGGACAGCAGGAATACCCCTCTGTAGTTGCCGCAGTCGGTCTTGTCGCCTTTTTTGAAGATGGTCACATTACAGCGTCTCGGAGATCCCCTGGCATGTTCCCCTTCCAGATGAGGGCGATGAGTCCATGTATTTGTGTTAAGAGTACCTCTCTGTCATATTATAGAATTTCGGTGAGAATTCTGTCTATCCCGGCAGCCTTATTGTTGTTTAGCTATCAGATGGCCTTTTCAAACTCATGTTGGGCTGGGATTCTGCTGAGGTCGTGGCGGGTAGCATGCTGTGGAATGTGGTTGAGGGCATTCGCATCAAGGACTGAATCGCGATTGAGGAGATCTTCGAAGTGCTCCTTCTAACGAGTGCTCACTGCCTCTCTGTCCTTGATCAGCGCCACTCCATTCTTTGCTCTCAGTAGGGTAGGTCCTTGGCCATAAATGGTCTTGCCTCTGCTGAAGAATCCACACGTCATGCCTATCAGCGAGTTGCAGTACCTCCTGTGAACTTTCAGCCCACCAGCTATTCTTTAGGTCACAGGTTTTTAAGTTGGACCTCTGCCTTCAATTGTCTGTATACCTGCTTTTTTTTGCCTCAAATTTGGTGATGCTTCCAGTTCAGGAATGCCTTGCATTTGCGATTTAGTAGCTCCTGGATCTCCTGGTTGTTCTGGTCAAACCAGTCATGATGTTTCCTGGTCGAGAAACCAAGAGTGTCTTCGCAAGTGCAGATTATGGTAGCTTTGAAGGCAGACCAGGCATTGGACATTCTGTGGTTCTGTTGAGCGTCGCCAAGTTGCTTGTAAGACCCTGCCCAAGCAGGTCTTTCTTCACAGCATCCTTGATACCATCGACATTGATATTCCTGCTTTTGGACTGGGTTTATGGAGTTGGTAGCTTAGATTGGACAACAAACCCAGAAATTATTGATATCTGCAGAGGGTTCCCACATAAGTTTGAAAACCACTGTTAGATAATTTGGTGTCCTGTTTTATGTAAACTGTTCAAGTCTATTGATTTAGGTCTTGTTACAATTTCTGCATTTCAGGCTTGTTTAAACATGAAACACAAACAAGAAAAGCTGGAAATACTCAGCAGGTCTGGCAGCATCTGTTCTGATGAAGGGTCAGTGACCTGAAATGTTAACTCTGCTTCTCTCTCCGCAGATGCTGCCAGACCTGCTGAATATTTCCAGCATTTCCTGTTTGTGTTTCAGATTTCCAGCATCTGCAGTATTTTGCTTTTATTTTATTGTTTAAACATGAATTGAAGGCAGTTCTGAACTGTTAGTAAAGTTGAACTGTTAGTGAAATACAAGCACTTACTGTAGAGCAGCTGTGTGATCTGGCATTCTTGCAGCTTAACCAGAGGTTTTACTTAAATAAAGTTTTCCCATTTCCATTTGGCTCCAGAAGTTGTGCCATTGTTTTATCTGCACAATGCAGAATTGGATATTGGTTCCACTGTATTGGAGGCCTGCTTTAAGTCGGGGAAAAGAACCCGACCGACCCACAGCGGGCCCGAGCCCCTCCGATTTTGCCCCGAGCCCAACCCAACCCGCCACTAGTCGGCCCGACCATTCCCTTTACTTACATTCCTGACATCGAACCTGCAAGAAGCTGCAGCGCATGCGCGAGACGTCAAAGTGTCGTCACTCGTTCACTGTGCAGACTCGGTTTTGTCCCAGACTCCAGCTAAGGTAAGTTTTTTTTATTTTTAATACTTACCAGCAGAACACTTACTGTGCATGTCCGGCCCGGCCCGACCCGGCCCGGCCCGACCCCGAAAGCCAGCCCCAGAAGATGGGCCCGACCCGACCCCAACACATGTCGTTGGGTCCTGTCAGGTTGGGGTCGGGTAGCAGGCCTCTACACTGTGTAAATGTCTATTCTCTTGTGTGGTTATAGTGAGCAATTTATGAAGAATGGATCGACAGTTCACATTGTTCTGTAGTACAAAGACTTGTGGCAAACTAATAACCAAGTAGCAGCTAGCTAAGTGTGTAGTTGGGGCCATTCTGCAGTGTTGAGCCATTTTCCTGAGGGAAGGTCCTTGGGCAGGTTAAAGACAATACCATCAATTCCACATAGTTCCTGGCACTTTTAGTCGGGTTTTAATTGATGCCATCTGTGAGGCTTCACAGTCCTCGCACATTTATTAAAGATTACCATCTAGCTTTAACTTCAGCACTTCACAACATATTTAACAAATTGGTCCTGAACACAGGTGTTAAAATAGCTTCATAGGGGCCACACCAACTGAATTAGTCACTCACGCAAAAGCAAAATACTGCAGATGCTGGAAATCTGAAACAAAACAGAAAATGTTGAAAATACTCAGTAGATCAGGGAGCATCTGTGGAGAGAGAAAGAGTTAATGTTTCAGGTCACACAGACCTGAAACGTTAACTCTTTTTCTTTCTCCACACAGACACTGCCTGACCTGTTGAGTATTTCCAGCATTTTCTGTTCTTGTACCAACTGCATTAGTACTTCTTTGATATGTTTAGTGTGTGGCGGATGTTTTATAAAGATGAAAAAAAAGGTCTGTATTCTCCATTTAAGTATCCTTTCAAGCATTAAGTATCCTCTTACTACAAGGCCAGCTCAAGGAATAAGGTGTTGGATACACCTTCTTCTGGAACGGTAAACCAGAAGACCGCTGATTCCATAGGCATGGTTTAGTCATAAAAAATGAAATTGCCGACTGTCTCAGCGAGTCCACTTGTGGGATAAACGAACATCTCATAACCCTCCGACTCACCCTAGCCCAGAAACAGCATGCCACAGTCGTCGGCGCGTACGCCCCAATCCGAGAAACAACGAATGAGGCCAAAGAGGAATTCTACTCCAGCCTTGATCACTTGCTGTCTCAAGTCCCTAAGGAAGACAAGCTGATCCTCCTCGGAGACTTCAATGTCAGAGCTGGGAGGGACACAAACCTTTGGAAAGGTGTGATTGGCAAGGAACGCGTTGGAAGGGCTAACACCAAGGGAGTCATTCTTCTGATGAAATGCTTTGAACATGGTCTGATCCCCTCTGTTCTTGCAAACCACTGGGTTATCTCCAACCTTTTCCTCTCCTCCAAATTCTTGAGCATACGGTCACTCCCCAGATGCACAGCCTTCTCTCCCACAACTCCATCTGAATTTCTCCAGTCAGATTTTTGCCCCTTCCACGACAGTGAAACCGTCCTAGGAAATCACAATTGACAGCTGCTGACAGTGACCATGCTGCATTATCTCCCCTTATTCTACATTCTTATGCAACCTTTGACTCAATGAACCACACTACCCTCCTCCAATGCATCTCCTCCATTGTCCAACTTGATTCAGCCTCCCTCACCTCTCTTCCCACTCCATGCTGTCACCTTGGGAGTCTCCCAATGATCCCTTACTCTTTCACATTTACATGCCTCTTGGTGACAACTATGCATACGGGGTCAGCTTTCACAGTACACTAATGACACTCAGCTCTACCTCTCCAATACCTCCCCATTGCATGTGTAGTCTGCCTGTTTGACATTCAGTCATGAACAAGCCAAAATTTCCTCCACACTGGCAACACCAAAGCCAGCAAGGGCTTGATGTGCCAGAAGGCCACCTTCTGAGCTGTAAATGACACTATCTTAAGGCCCTATCACAATCCCCGTACCCTTCCCAGCCACAGTCTCAGGCTAACTCTGACTGTATGCAACCTCTGTTCAAAATGACTCCAAGTTGAGCATCTGACCCCATATTCTCTTCATTACAAAGACTGCCTATTTCCATTTCTGTTCTATCTTAGCCAATTGCTGTTGAAACCTTCATCTACATCTTTCAGCTCCAGACTCAACTCTCCTGGTCCGCCTCTAAACAGGGGTCCAACCTTTTCATGTGTGTGTGTGTGTGTCTGTGTGTGTGTGTGGGGTGGGGAACATTACAATTTTGTCTTACATAGAGGGCCGTTGAGACAATTTCAGTAAGATAAAGGCATTAAGAAGTATTCTTACTATGAATCAAATCAACAAATGTGCATTTTTGTGAAGAAGCTTTAAATGAGAAGATTAATTTATTGACTTACTTTCTCTTCACTATGTTGGACACTGATTTAGTGAGATACCTGGCACTTTTTTTTGCAAAAGTAGTTAATGTTTGACCGCACACTTCTTGTAGCGATGCGGAGTATTCCGGATAGATGTCAGTCTGTCAGGAGTGATCTTGATCACTCACTCTCTTCCACCCACACTGTCTCCCCCTCCTTCCCTCTGTTCCCTTCCTGCCGCCCCCCACACACTCCCCTCCCCCCTCTCTGTTGCAGGGAGCGGGAGCACTCTGCAGTCGTTTTGTGGTTGGTCAGGTTTTTTTTAAAATAAAGCCACGCTGTCAGTTTCACAGCTGACAGGGGCTGACATCGGGAACAGCGATTTCCCAACTTCGAACAGATTCAGGGTTTTAAAAAAAATTCTGAAGCCGCTGGAAAAGCCCGAATCTGTCCAAAGTTGTAAAACAGCTGTTCCTGATGTCAGCACCAAAACTGACAGCGTGGCTTTATTTAAAAAAAAAGCGCCAATCTGAAAGGAGAGAGTGAAAAATTTCTCTTCTCCGAAATACATCCACGGGCTGCATGGAAACCTTTGGCAGGCCAGACCCTGGCCGTATGTTGGACAACCCTGCGCTAAACTTTAGCTCATCTACAGTTCTGCTTCCCATATCTTATCCTCTCACCTATCACCCGTTCTCACTGACCTATGTTGGCTCTTGATTCCCCCTCCATCAACCCCCACAAAAGACCCAAATTTTTTTAAATTTTGTGTTCAAACTCCAAGGATTCATCCCTATTTCTGTAACCGTCTCCAGTGCTACAATACGCTACGCCCAAACAATCTATTCCTGGCTCCAGCCTCTTGTGCATTTCCCTTTCCTTTGTAACCAAAACTGGCTCCCATCAGTTCTTGGCACCAACCTCTGGAATCTCCTGTCACATTCCAGCTCTCCTCCTCCTTTAATACCCTCCTTAAAACAGAGTTTTTGTCATCCCATCTAATGTTTCCTTCTTTGGCTCTGCATCCATTTATTTTCCCCTTATATCTCAGAATACACTTTGGTCCACTTTTCTATGTTTAAGATGGTACGTAAAAGCAAGTTGTCAAAATAGACACAAGAACCGAACAGAATTACAAAGCTCCAATTGCACAGAAAGAAGTCATTTGGCCCAACTGGTCTTTGCTGGCATTTATGCTCCACATGAGCCTCTTCCCATCCCTCTTCATTTAACGCGGTCATATCTTTCTATTCCTCTCTCCCTCATGGACTTATCTTGCTCCCCTTTAAATTCATCTGGTATTCACCTTAACTACTCCTTGTAGTAGTGAGTTCCATATTCTTACTGCTGTTTGGGTAAAGTATCTCCCGAATTCCCTATTGGATTTATTGGTGATTATCTTATATTTATGGTCCCTAGTTGCAGTCTCTCTACATCTATCTTATCAAAGCCCTTCATAATTTTAAATACCTCTATTAGGTGATTCCCTCAGTCTTGTCTTTTCCAGAGAAAGCAGTCCAGCCTGTTCAGCCATTCCTTATAAGTATATTCTTAGTGCTGATATCCTTGTGAATCTTTTTTGCACTTTCTCCAGTGCCTCTATATATTCTTTTTAAAATATGGAGACCAGAACTGTGTAAAGTATTCCAAGTGGGAATAGATTTAGATTTTAAACTGTCAAACAAATGCTGAAAATACTCCAAGATGCGAAGAAAATCACGAGACAGGACTAACCAATTTAAAAGCTCACTGCAGAAAGTTATTCTTTTGTGTTATAATCTCTATTAGTATAGAAAAGGGAAATTCTTGAACAGACATGTCAATAACTAGGACGTCATCTGGAACCTTCCTGGGTTCAGGTTTAGAGACTGCCCCTAATTAAGGAAGGAGCTCTCTCCTGCTTGACAATGGAATCCTACCCCTGCTCATCTCAAGGATATCCTAGAACCAGTTTTCATGGTTAGCAAAGAGCCACCAACATATTTCTTTTATTTAGAGATACAGCACTGAAACAGGCCCTTCGGCCCACCAAGTCTGTGTCGACCATCAACCATGCATTTATACTAATCCTACATTAATCCCATATTCCCTACCACATCCCTCAATTCCCTTACCACCTCCCTACACAAGGGGCAATTTACCTATCAACCTGCAAGTCTTTGGCTGTGGGAGGAGACCGGAGCACCCGGCGGAAATCCACGCGGTCACAGGGAGAACTTGCAAACTCCGCACAGGCAGTGACCAGAATCGAACCCGGGTCACTGGAGCTGTGAGGCTGCGGTGCTAACCACTATGCCGCCCAATATTTTGCCCTCTCCACTTACACCTTTTGAATTACTCAAGATCAGTTCAATCGGAAAACAGATGTGTACATTTATTTGTTCAGAATAAGATACCGCCCAGCATCTGATAATTAGAGAAAACCTACAGGACTATTTAGCCATCCAGGGAAATAAACTGATCCATCTCTGTGCAGTCCCAGAGCTGAAAATTTCTTAGGCAACCCACAATGCATGTTCCACTTGTAACAGTAAATTGTGCGATGACCATATCTGAGATTACATTGCCTGTTCTAGCTTAATAGTGCAGCAGTGTACCAGTAGGATTATGCCCTGGCAAAAAGAGCACACAAACTTGCCCTGTGCTAGGAGATGGAAATGTTCCACAGCTAATCTCACTGCCCATATTTCCAGATAACGGATTGTTCTATTGCCGATCAGTCGTGATCCCGATCCCCTTGCAAGTCAGTGCCCAGTCCTGTCAGGTTAGAAGAGGAGAGCTCTTAGTCCATAGCTGGGCAGGCTCAGCTGCAGTGATCTTAAACAAGTAAGCACAAACATTGTAAGGGGAGCTGGAGGCGTAGTGGCAATGTCACTGGACTAGTAACCCAGAGGCCCAGGCTAGTGCTCTGGGGACATACCACCATGACAGATGGTGAAATTTGAATTCAATTAATAAATCTGGAATTAAAATCTAGTCTAATGGTGACCATGAAAACCATTGTCGATTGTTGTTTCAAAAAAAATCCATTTCATCACGAATGACTCCAGACCCAGAGCAATGTGATTGACTCCTAAATGTCCTCTGAATTGGCCTAGCCAGTTGTATCAAACCTCTATGAAGTTTAAGAAAAGGAATGAAAATACATCGACCGAGGCACTGGAAATGACAATACGAACCCACCACTGTTGACCTGCAAAGTCCTCCGTACCAACACCTGGGGGCTTGTGCCAAAACTGGGAGTGCTGTCCCACAGACTAATCAAGCAATAGCCATACTCTCAGACACCACCATCACTATCCCACCAGAGGTGGTGGCACAGTCAGAAGGGAGTGGCCCTGGGAGTCCTCAACATCGACTCCGGACCCCAATAAGTCTCTCAGCATCAGGTCAAACATGGGCAAGGTGGTGATTACCACCTACCTCGTCTGATGAATCAGTGCTTTTCCATGTTGAACACCAATTGGAAGAAGAACTGAGGGTAGCAAGGGCACAGAATGTACTCTGGATGGGGAACTTCAGTATCAAAGAGTGGCTCGGTAGCACCATTACTGACTGAGCTGGTCGAGTCCTAAAGGACATAGCTGCTAGACTGGGTCTGCAGCAGGCGGTGAGGGAACCAACAAGAGGGAAAAACCTACTGACCTTGTCCTCACCAACCTACCTGTTGCAGATGCATCTGTATAGTATCGGTAGGAGTGACCACCACTCAGTCCTTCACATTGAGGATACCCACCATCATACTGCGTGGCACTACCATTAAATGGGATAGATTTGAACAGATCTAGCAACTCAAAACTGGGCATCCATGAGGCACTGTGGGCCATTAGCAGCAGCGGAATTGTATTCAACCACAATCTGTAACCTCATGGCCTGGCATATCCCCCACTCTACCATTATCATCAAGCCAGGGGACAACCCTGATTCAATGAAGAGTGTAGGAGGGCATGTCAGCACCAAGCACACCTTAAAATGAGGTGTCAACCTGGTGAAGCTACAATACAGGACTACTTGCATGCCGAACAGTGGAAGCAGCATGCAATAGACAGGGCTAAGCGATGCCACAACCTACGGATCAGATCTAAGCTCTGCAGTCCTGCCACATCCAGTCATAAATGGTGATGAGCAATTAAACAACCATCAAGAGGCAGCTCCACAAATATCCCCAACCTCAACGATGGGGGAGCCCAGCACATCAGTGCAAAGACTAGGCACTTACATCCATCTTCAGCCAGAACTGCTGAGTGGATGATCGATCTTGGCCTCCTCCTGAGGTCCCCAGGATCACAGATGCCAGTCTTCAGCCAATCCGATTCACTCCACGTGATATGAAGAAACAGCTGAAGGCACTTGATACTGCAAAGGATATGGGCCCTGCCAAGATTCCTGCAATAGTACTGAAGACCCGTGCTCCAGACCTAGCCAAGCTTTTCCAGTACAGCTGCAACACTGGCATCTACCCGGCAATGTGGAAAATTGTCCTTTGTACAAAAAGCAGGACAAATCCAACCCGGCCAATTACTGCCCATCAGTCTACTCTCAATCGTCAGCAAAGTGATGGAAGGGGTCAAGGGGCATTTGCTCAGCGACGCTCAGTTTGGGTTCCGCCAGGGCCACTCAGCTCCTGACCTCATTACAGCCTTGGTCCAAAGAAAAGAGCTGAACTCAAGAGGTGAGGTAAGAGTGACTGCCCTTGCCATCAAGACAGCATGCTACCAAGCATGGCATCAAGGAGCCCTAGCAAAACTGGAATCAATAGGAACAAGGGAGAAAACACTCCGCTGGTTGGAGTGATACCTAGCACAAAGCAAGATGGTTATGGTTGTTGGATGTCAATCCTCAGTCCCAGGACATCATTGCAGGAGTTCTTCAGGATAGTGTCCTTGGCCCAATCATCTTCAGTTCCTTCATCAATGACCTTCTCTCCATCATAAGGTCAGAAGTGGGGACGTTTGCTGATGATTGCACAATGTTCAGCACCATGCGCGACTCCGCAGATACTGAAGCAGCCCAAGTCCAGTTGCAGCAAGACCAGGACAACAACCAGGCTTGGGATGAGAAGTAACATTCCTGCCACATAAGTAACAGGCAATGACCATCTCAAACAAGAGAGAATCTAACCATCTCCCCATGACATTCAATGGCATTAGCATTGCCGGATCCCCCAATATCATCCTGAGGGTTACCATTGACCAGAAACTGAACTGGGCCAGCCACATAAATGCTATGGCCACATGAGCAGGTCAGAGGCTGGGAATTCTGCAGCAAGTAACTCACCTCCTGTCTCCCCAATGCCTGTCCACCATCTACATGGCACAAGTCAAGAGTGTGATGGAACACTCTCCACTTGCCTGGATGGGTGCAGCTCCAACAACACTCTAAGCTCAACACCGTCCAGGACAAAGCAGCTCACTTGATTGGCACCCCATCCACCACCTTCAACATTCACTCCCTTCACCAGCGATGCACACTGGCAGCAGTGTGTACCATTTAAAAGATGCACTGCAGCAACTCACCAAGGCTCCTTTGACAGCACCTTCCAAACCCATGACCTCTACCACCTAGAAGGACAAGGGCAGCAGATGCATGGAACACCACCTGCAAGTTCCCCTCCAAGCAACACATCATCCTGACTTGGAACTATATCGTCGTTCCTTCACTGTCGCTGGGTCAAAATCCTGGAACTCCCTCCCTAACAGTACTGTTGGCGTACCTACACCCCAAGGACTGCAGCAGTTCAAGGCCTTCTCAAGGGCACTAAGGGATGGGCAATAAATGCTGGTCTTGTCAGTGATGCCCACATCCCACAAATGAATATTAAAAAAAAGACCTACTAAACTTAAATATCCTTTCACTGGGACACATGACCCTTCTTGTGAGCTTCATTTCAATTCCTTGAGTACTATTAACTGACCTAAAGTCAGAAAAACCTTTTATTGAGCAGCCAAAATGATACTAAAAGTTATGCCTTGCCCAAGTTGTAGCTGTGCTTCTTGTAACCAATTATGAAGTTTAGCTCTTAGACTATATTTAACTCAATAGCTCAAGACTTCAGGAACAAAGCTCTGTTGGAGGATAATTGGGAATTGATGAGGGAAAAACAGCATCTGATATCAAGATAATGACTGAAATGTGCTATATTAAAGGTAGAAATATGAAATTAACCTGTATGTGTTTTTCTGTGTCGCTGCAATTCATCACTGCGAGTGAACCGTTTTCCACAAAAAACCCAGTTACAGACAAAAGGCCGTTCTCCCGTGTGCCAGCGAAGATGAGCTCTAAGGTGGGACGTTTTTCCATATGTCTTTCCACAACCTGGAAAGTGGCAAATGTGCTGTTTCTTCTTGCCTAAATTACTGGAGGATCTGAGGAAAAATATGAATACAAATACTGTAAGCATTTTTAGTTTTATCCTCAATCCTGTAAACGTTTAATAGTTTCAAAATTTTCTATAGAATTAACTGTCAATTGAATTTAAAAAACACAACAGCAGCCACTGAAAATATTAACTTTGTAAGTACTTCTAAACAAGTCATGACTATTCTGAGGAATTGCAAAATTATACTTAGCAAGCTTTGCAAAACAATAAGATTGGAGGAAAAGCACTGTGCTTTTGATTTTTGCAGTCGGATTTCTTTGAATTTCATAGACTAGGTTCCATAGTCTGTAATTATTCTGAAAATCACTGTCACTCACCTTATTTCACATTTCTAAATATTATGCAAATACAGCTGTATAAATGAATACCTAATAAATTACATTCAATTTTTAAATAACTAGAACCTGAAAACAATGAGGTATTTGCTGTCCACATCTCTAACAAATTTACTTATCCAGATAAATAAAATTCAGGCTTTCATGGTTGCAATGATGCAGCTTACAGCAACTTGCATTTACACAGTGACCTTAATGTCCTAACAGGAAAAATAGACACTGAGCCAAAAGGAGGAGATTAAGAGATATGACCATAAGCTTGACTAAAGAGGTGGGTTTTAAGATGAATCTTAAGGACAGGGTGGTGGAAAATAGAGCAGCAAAAGCATAAATGTCAAAGTCAGAGCAACAAAGAATTAAGAAGGGAGTGCAGGGATGGATAAAGTTAAGAGTTAAGAGGCAAAACCATGGAGATTTGAACATAGGACTGAGACATTGGAGGACAGGGTGCAAGCACTGGGCAACGAGAATGGAAGTGGGGCAGCAAAGAACAGGATATGGGCAGCAATATTGGGTGATCTGAACAGTGAAAACCAGGTGCGCATTGGGGTCATTTATTTTTATATTTATTTAGAGATACAGCACTGAAACAGGCCCTTCGGCCCACCGAGTCCGTGCCGACCAACAACCACCCATTTTTATACTAATCCTACATTAACCCCATATTCCCTACCACATCCCCACCGTTCTCCTACCACCTACCTACACTAGGGGCAATTTACAATGGCCAATTTACCTATCAACCTGCAAGTCTTTGGCTGTGGGAGGAAACCGGAGCACCCGGCGTAAACCCACGCGGTCACAGGGAGAACTTGCAAACTCCGCACAGGCAGTACCCAGAACTGAACCCAGGTCACTGGAGCTGCGGTGCTAACCACTGCGCCACCCATGTAAGCAACAATGTTAGAGGTGGAAGTAGGCAGTCTTTGTGATAGAGGATAAGAGGTCAAAAACGCAGCTTGAGGTTGAACTGGGCAGTTGAGCTGTGAATAGTCTGGTTCAGCTCAAAATAGTGGAGTGTTTGTGGTAGGGGCCAAAGACAATGGTTTCAATCTTCTCAATATTTAGCTGCAGGAAGTTACAGCTCATCCAGAACTCAAATGTTGAACAGCTAGACCAACAGCACAAAAGCTGTAGAGGAGTTCAGAAGGTGGTGGAGATATAGAGCTGGGTTTTATTAGCATATATGTGGAAGCTGACCCCATGTCTGCAAATACTTCCAGCATGGGGCTACATGGAGCAGGAACAGAAGGGACAAGGATGCATCCTTGGGGGACACTGAATGTGACAGTGCAAGGGTGGGAAGAGAAGTCCTTGCTAGAGATAGTGCACCTATGACAGATGAGTGAAACCAAGAAAAGCTGGAAAAAAAGAGGACTGGCACTGCAGAAGGATGATGTGGTCAGCCTTGTTGCAGGCTGCAGAGCAGTCTGCAATAAGAGGGATAATGCATAAATTAGTAAATATTGTTCCTTGCTTACAACATTTTGCTGCTGTGGGAGGGATGCAAACTTGATTGGAGGAATTGAAACTGGGAGTTAGGCGAGAAATGGGCACAGATTCAGAACAGATCTAGCAGCTCAAAACTAGGAAACCATGAGGCTCTGAGAGTCATCATCAGCAGAATTGTATACCACCACAATCTATAACCTCCTGGTCCAGCATATCCCTCACTCTACCATCCCATCAAACCAGGAGAACAACCCTGGTTCAATGAGGAGTGTAGGAAAGCTTACCAGGAGCAGCACCAGACATATCTAAAAATGAGATGCCCACCTTAGCGAAGCTACAACACAGGACTACATGCATGCTAAAGAGCGGAAGCAGCATGCTATATACAGAGCTAAACAATCCAACAACCAACAGATCAGACAAAGCTCTGCAGTCTTACCACATCCAGTCACAAATAGTAAACAATGAACCAGAGGAGGAGGCTCCACAAACATTTCTATGCTTAATGATGGGGATGCCCAGCATATCAGTGCAAAAGACAAGACTGAAGCATTCGCAACCATCTTCAGCCAGAGGTGCCGAGTGGACGATCCATCTCAACCTCCTTCTGAGGTCCCCAGCATCATAGGTGCCAGTCTTTAGCCAAATTGATTCACTTCATGAGATATCAAGTAACAGCTAAAAGCGCTGGATAAAGCAAAGGCTATGGGCCCCAACAACATCCTGGCTGTAGTACTGAAGGCTTGTAATCCAGAACTAGCCCTGTTCCTAGTTGAGTTGTTTTAGTACAGCTACATCAGTGGCATCTACCCAACAATGTGAAAAATAGCCCAGGTATGTTCTGTCCACAAAAAGCAGGAGAATTCCAATCTGACCAATTACCACCTCATCAGTCCACTCTCAATCATAAGCAAAGTAATGGAAGGTGTCAACAGTGCTATCAAGAGGCACTTATTCAAATAACCTGCTCACCAATACTCAGTTTGGGTTCTGCCAGGGCCACCGGGCTCCAGACCTCATTACAACTTTCATCGAAACATGGATACAAGAACTGATTTCCAGAGGTGAGGTGTGAGTGATTGCCCTAGACATCAAAGTAGTATTTGACTAAGTGTGACATCAAGGAACCTGAACAAAACTGAAATCAATGGGAATAAGGGGGCAACCTCTCCACTGGCTGGAGTTATACCTAACACAAAGAAACATACGAACATGGAGCAGAAATAGGCCACTCAGCCCTTCGAGCCTGCTCCGCCATTCAATAAGTTCATGGCAGAACGGATTACTCCACATTTTCACCTACCCCCAATAACCTTCCACCCCCTTGCTCATCAAGAATCTATCTACCTCTACCTCAAAAATATTCAAAGACTCTGCTTCCACCGTCTTTTGAGGAAGAGAATTCCAAAGACTCATGACCCTCAGAGAAAAGATTTCTCCTCATCTCTGTCTTAAATGCGCGACCCCTTATTTTTAAACAGTAACCCCTAGTTCTAGATTATCCCACAAGGGGAAACATCCTTTCCACATCCACCTTGTCAAGACCCTGCAGGATCTTATAAGTTTCAATCAAGCCGCCTCTTACTCTTCTAAATTCCAGCGGATACAAGACTAGCCTGTCCAATATTTCCTCGTAAGACAGCCCGCCCATTCCCGGTATTAGTCTAGTAAACCTTCTCTGTACTGCCTCCAACACATTTACATCCTTCCTTAAATAAGGAGACCAGTACTGTACACAGTACTCCGGATGGAGTCTCACCAATGACCTGCATAGCTGACGCATAACCTCCCCACTTTTGTATTCAATTCCCCTCGTGATAAACAATAACATTCTATTAGCTTTCTTAATTACGCTGTTCCTGCAGACTAACCTTTTGCAATTCATGCACGAGGACACCCAGATTCCTCTGCATCTTAGAGCTCCACAGTCTCTCACCATTTAGATAATATGTTTCTTTTTTATTCTTCCTGCCAAAGTGGGCAATTTCCCACTTTATTCTCTATTTGCCAGGTCTTTGCCCACTCACTTAACCTATCTATATCCCTTTGTAGCCCCCTTATGTCCTCTTCACAACCTACTTTCCTAACGATCTTTGTCTCACCAGCAAATTTAGCAACCATACTTTGGGTCGCTTCATCTAAATCATTTATATAAATTGTAACAAGTTGAGGCCCCAGCTAAGATCCCTGTGGCACACCACCCATTACATCTTGCCAACCAGAAAATGACCCATTTATGCCTGTTTCCTGATTGGCTAGCCAATCTTCTATCCATGCCAATATGTTACCCCCTACAACATGAGCTTTTATTTTCTGCAATAACCTTTGATGTGGCACCTTATCAAATGCCTTCTGCAAATCTAAGTACAGTACATCCACCAGTTCCCCTTTATCCACAGCACATGTTACTCCCTCCAAGAACTCCAATAAATTGGTTAAACATGATTTCCCTTTCACTAAATCACGTTGACTCTGCCGGATTACCTTGAATTTTTCTAAAAGCCCTGCTGTAACGTCTTTAATAATAGCTTCTAACATTTTCCCTGAGATAGATGTTCAGCTAACTGGTCTGTAGTTTCCTGCTTTGTCTTCCTCCCTTTTTGATTTTTTTTTATTCATTCATGGGATGTGGGTGACGCTGGCCAGGCCAGGCATGACGTGCCTTCTTGAACTGCTGCAGTCCATTTGGGGTAGGTACTATTAGGAAGGGAGTTCCAGGATTTTGACCCAGCGACAGTGAAGGAACGGCGATATAGTTCCAAGTCAGGATGGTGTATGACTTCGAGGGGAACTTGCAGGTGGTGGTGTTCCCATGCATTTGCTGCCCTTGTCCTTCTAGTTAGTAGAGGTCACGGGTTTGGAAGGTGCTGTCTAAGGAGTCTTGGGGCATTGCTGCAGTGCATCTTGTAGATGGTACGCACTGCTGCCACTATGCGTCGGTGCTGGAGGGAGGTGAATGTTTGTAGATGGGGTGCCAATCAAGCGGGCTGCTTTGTCCTGGATGGTGTCGAGCTTCTTGAGTGTTGTTGGAGCTGCACCCATCCAGGCAAGTGGAGAGTATTCCATCACACTCCTGACTTGTGCCTTGTAGATGGTGGACAGGCTTTGGGGAGTCAGGAGGCGAGTTACTAAATAAATATAAAAAGGAGTTACATTCGCTATTTTCCAATCTAACTGAACCTTCCCCGAATCTAGGGAATTTTGGAAAATTAAAACTAACGCATCAACTATCTCACCAGCCATTTCTTTTAACACTCTCCGATGAAATCCATCAGGACCCGGAGACTTGTAAGCCTGCAGATCCAACAATTTGTTCAGTACCACTTCCCTAGTGATTGTAATTTTCTTTAGTTCCTCCCTCCCTTCTCTGACTTACAGCTATCTCTGGGATGTTACTTGTATCCTCAATAGTGAAGACCGATGCAAAATATCAGTTCAATTCATCTGCCGTCTCCTTATTATCCATTAATTCCCCAGACTCGCTTTCTATAGGACCAACGCTCACTTTGTTAATTTTTTTTTTTTTAAAGAGATACAGCACTGAAACAGGCCCTTCGGCCCAAGTCTGTGCCGACCATCAACCACCCATTTATACTAATCCTACACTAATTCCATATTCCTACCACATCCCCACCTGTCCCTATATTTCCCTACCACCTACCTATACTAGGGGCAATTTATAATGGCCAATTTACCTATCAACCTGCAAGTCTTTGGCATGTGGGAGGAAACCGGAGCACCCGGAGAAAACCCACGCAGACATTCTTTTTAAAATATCTATAGAAACTCTCACTATCTGTCTTTATATTTCTGGCCAGCTTTCTCTTGTACTCTACCTTCTACTCTTTTACTTTCCGGATCAATCTTTTAGTTATTCTTTGCTGTTTGCCCAATCTTCTGACCTGCCTCCCATCTTTGCACAATTATAGGCTTTTTCTTTAAGTTTGATACTATCTTTAACTGTTTTAGTCAACCACAGATGGTGAGTCCCACCCTTGGAATTTTTCTTTCTTGTTGAAATACATCTATTCTGTGCATTGTGAAATATCCCCTTAAAATGTCTGCTACTACATCTCTATTGACCTACCCCTTAACCTGATTTGCCAGTTCACTTTAGCTTGCTCTGCTTTCATGCCCTTATTTAAGTTTAAAATACTAGTCCTGGACCTACTCTTCTCTCCATCAAACAATGTAAAATTCAATCATATGATCGCTCCTACCTAGGGGCACCTTAACTATGAGGTCATTAATTAATCCTATCTCGTTACACAATACCAGATCGAGTATAGCCTGCTCTGTGGTTGGCTCCAGAACGTATTATTTCAATGGAATTATCCCAAAAACATTCTATGTACTCCTCATCTAGGCTACCTCTGCCCATCTGATTTTTCCAGTCTTTATGTAGGTTAAAATCCCCCATAATTATTGCTATACCTTTCTGACAAGCTGCCATTATTTCTTCCTTCATACCCCGTCCTACAGTGTGGTTAATGTTAGGTGGCCTGTACACCACTCCAAGTGGCTTCTTGCCTTTATGATTTCTCATCTCTACCCAAACTGCTTCTACATCCTGGTCTCCTGAACTTCAGTCATTCCTCTCTATTGCGCTAATACCATCAATAATTAACAGAGCTACCCCTCCACCTTTTCCTAGCTTCCTGTACTTCCTAAATGCCATATACCCTTCAATAGTCAGGTCCCAAGGTGGTTCTGATTGTTGAAGGCCAATCATTTCAACCCCAGGACATTGGTCCAGGAGTTCCTTAGGGTAGTAT
Organism: Heterodontus francisci; assembly: GCF_036365525.1. Classification (NCBI taxonomy): domain Eukaryota; kingdom Metazoa; phylum Chordata; class Chondrichthyes; order Heterodontiformes; family Heterodontidae; genus Heterodontus; species Heterodontus francisci. The sequence goes on from NC_090377.1 coordinate 74,864,849, forward strand.
CCTAGGACTAACCATCTTCAGCTGCTTCATCAATGACCTTCCCTCCAACATAAGGTCAGAAGTGGGGACGCTTGATTGGCGCTGAACATCGTACATTCACAACTCCTCAGATACCGAAGCCGTACGCATCAGCCATGCAGCAAGAAGTGGACAATGTTCAGGCTTATGCTTATAAGTGGCAAGTAACACTCTTGCCAGGCAATGACCCATCTCCAACAAGAGAGATTCTAATCATCTCCCCTTGTTGTCTAAGTGCATTACCATCGCTGAATTCCCCCATCAACATCCGGGAGCTACCACTGACCAGAAGCTTAACTGAAGCAGACATTTAAATACTGTGGCTACAGTAGCAGATCAGAGGCTGGGAATTCTGCAGTGAGTAACTCACCTCCTGACTCCTCAAAGCCTGTTCACCATCTACAAGACACAAGTCAAGAGAGTGATGGAATACTGTCCACTTTCCTGAATGAGTGCAGTGCCAACAGCACTCAAGAAGCTCAACACCATCCAGGACAAAGCAGCTCACTTGACTGGCACCTAATCCACCACCTTCAACATTCATTCCCTTCACCACCAGCACACAGAGGCAGCAGTGTGTACCATCCACAAGATGCACTGCTGCTACTCACCAAGGCTCTTTCGAGAGCACCTTCCAAACCCAGGACCTCTACCACCTAGAAGGACAAAGGCAGCAGACGCATAGGAACACCACCTGCAGGTTCCCCTCCAAGTCAGACATCATCCCGACTCGTAATCTTGTAAACTTCAGTGCTTCTTCCATGTGGTTATCAACGGGGAGGAGCAATGATTCATCAGCGAGGAAGGGCGGTAGATGCTAATCAGCAGGTTTTTTTCCTTGCCCGTGTTTGACCTGATGCCATGAGACTTCACAGGGTTCTGAGTCAATGTTAAGGACGACCAGGGCCACTCCCTCCCACCTCTAGTGGAACAGGACATACCGAGGAATCGTGGAGAAGTCTTGGACATTGGCTGCAAGGTTTGAGTCGCTGCATACGACTAAGTCAGGCTGTAACTTGACGTGCCTGTGGGACAGCTCTCCCAACTTTGGCACAAGCCCCAGATGTTAGTAAAGAGGACTTTGCTGGGTTGACTGGTCAGGGTGTGCCTTTGTCATTTCCGATGCCAAGGTCGATGCCAGGTAGTCCATCCAGTTTTCTTATTTGACTTTTTTGTAGCAATTTGATACAACTGAGTGTCTTGCTAGGCCATTTCAGAGGACATTTAAGAGTCAAATACATTGCTGTGGGTCTGGAGTCAGATTTCCTGCCAAGGACATTAGTGATCTAGCTGTGGTTCTTTTTATGACAAGCCGGTAGAGTCATAATCAGTATTAACTGAAGTCTGAGAGCAATTGCAGAGTTTTTTTTTAAAATCAGGGCAGATTGGCTGGCAGAGGACAGCAAATGTGGTACCATTATTCAAGAAGGGTAGCAGGGATAGACCAGGTAATTACAGGCCGGTGAGTCTAACATCAGTGGTTGGGAAACTATTGGAAAAAATTCTGAGGGACAGGATTAATCTCCACTTGGAGAGGCAGGGGATAGTCAGCACAGCTTTGTCAGGGGAAATCATGTCTAACAAACTTGATTGAATTTTTCAAGGAGGTGAACTAGATGTGTAGATGAGGGTAAAGCAGTTGATGTAGTCTACATGGACTTCAGTAAGACTTTTCATAAGGTCCCGCATAGGAGATTGGTTAAGAAGGCAAAAGCACATGGGATCCAGGGCAATTCAGCAAATTGGATCCAAAATTGGCTTAGTGACAGAAAACAGAGGGTAATCATTGAGGGTTGTTTTTTTTGAGTGGAAGCCTGTGGTGTACCACAGGGATTGGTGCTGGGACCCTTGCTGTTTGTAGTGTACATTAATGATTTAGATATGAATATAGGAGGTATGATCAGTAAGTTCGTAGATGACACAAAAATTGGTGGTGTCGTAAATAGTAAGGAGGAAAGCCTTACATTACAGGACGATATAGATGGGCTGGTAAGATGGGCAGAGCAGTGGCAAATGGAATTGAATCCTGAGAAGTGTGAGGTGATGCATTTTGGGAGGACCAACAAGGCAAGGGAATATACAATGGATGGTAGGACCCAAGAAGTACAGAAGGTCAGAGGGACCTTGGTGTACTTGTCCATAGATCACTGAAGGCAGCAGCACAGGTAGATAAGATGGTTAGGAAGGCATATGGGATACTTGCCTTTATTAGCCAAGGCATAGAATATAAGAGTAGGGAGGTTATGATGGAGCTGTATAAAATGCTAGTTAGGCCACAGATGGAGTACTGCGTACAGTTCTGGGCACCACACCTGGGAAGGATATGATTGCACTGGAGAGGGTGCAGAGGAGATTCACCAGGATGTTGCCTGGGCTGGAGCATTTCAGCTATGAAGAGAGACTGAAAAGGCCAGCGTTATTTTCCTTCGAACAGAGAAGGATGAGGGGGCATGATTGAGGAATACAAAATTGAGGGGCATTGATAGGAAGAGACTTTTTCCCTTCGCAGAAGGGTCAATAACCAGGGGGCATAGACTTAGGGTAAGGCGCAGGAAGTTTAGAGAGGATTTCAGGAAAACTTTTTTCATCCAGAGGGTGGTTAGAATCTGGAACACTTAGCATTTAGTTTGTACAGACCAGGTGATGTCGGGAGCTGAGATTAATGACGCTAGATAATTTAGTGACCTGCCCAACAGGTAAACTATGAAAGGTGTTTTGGTCTCCACATTTAAGAAAGGATATACTTGCAATGGAGGCAGTACAGCGAAGGTTCACTAAATTGGTCCCTGGGATGACGGGTTTGTCCCATGATGAGGGGCTGAGTAAATTGGGCCTATACTCTCTGGAGTTTAGAAAAATGAGAGGCAATCTCATTGAAACACAGAAGATTCTGAAGTTGCTGCGTAGAGTAGACACAAATTGTTTCCACTGGTCAGGGAATCTAAAACACAGGGGCACAGTCTCAGGCTAAGGGGCTGATCATTTAGGACTGAGATGAGGAGAAATTACACCACTCAAAGGGTTGTGATTCTTTGGAATTCTCTATCCCAGAGGGTTGTGGATACTCCATCGTTGAATACATTTAAGACAGGGTGAGACAGGTTTTTGGTCTCTCAGGGAATCAAGGGATTTGGCAAGTGGGCAGGAAAGTGAAGCTTAAGCCAAAAGTCAGCCATGACCGTACTGAATGGCAGAGCAGGCTCGATGGGCCATATGGTCTACTCCTGCCCCTACTTCTTGTGTTGTGTAAAATGCACTAACAACTGCGTAGAAAAGCAATTTCGCCTGACTAAAGATTTTGAATACCAGATATTTGTTCTATTACAATGAAGAGGGGAAAATAACAAGACTAAAATCCAACCATGCAGGGGAGATTCAGCAGCAGAAATCATAGAATGCTGGTGCCCCTAACTGTAGGGAGGGGAAAAAGGCAAAGAAAATAGGACCATCTGGATAAAAGCCTGACATTAGTAAATCTGTCTTGAGATTTCCTCAATATGATGAATGCTTAATGGATTATAAGCCTCACTGTCACTATTGTCTCCTGGAACTCATTTTAATCACCTTCAAGAATCAGACGAATTTGCCAGAATTCTTTTCCCCCTGAACTGGCCTAGGTTTTTAAAATATCTCTCACTTTGTGTCTCCCAGGAGATAACATGGCTTCTGGTGGGTAGAGGGCATTATTGGAAGTCATGAACATGACTGTATGGAACAGCCTTGGTGAACCAGCAGGTTGTTTCCTGTTCATATTGTTTCTATCGTATATCAAAAAGTGAAATTTGTCAATTAGATACATGGTATTAAAAATAGACTAAGTTAAAATGGAACATTTCACAATGTAAAATGGAATCAGGCTACCGTCAGGAAAACAGACCAGACAGATAGTTTGATCTCAAAATTAGGAAAATAAGGGGCTTTGTTTTTGTTTTAAGGCCATGGCAGAGAGCCATTTGCAAGGCGGCAAATCTACTGCAGCATCAACCCCAGAAAGTTAGGGTTCTGTTCTCCTCTCAGTGGAGTGTCGGAGTCTCTGGACTTCAAAAGGCATGACTGCACCTTGGGGAAGAGGGGTGGGGAATAAATCCCATGGCAATAAATCACAACTCTTAGCTTCACTTCTATCTAGAGACATGAACTCAGTGAATTGGTTATTCACATCACCTACATACAACCTTACGTAATGAAAGTCTACAGAAGACTAGCATTCAAGAGTTCAATCACTTATCAGGCGAAGAAAAAATAGTCTTGAAAATGATTTTAACCCTTTGGGGATGGACTGTTTTAAATACTGCAGTTTAAATGACACGTGTCTTACTACTTCTGAGGTCATTTATAAATAAATCTGAATTTTTGACTGAACATAATAGTCTGACTGATATTTTCATCTTTCAAAAGCAGCTGGGAGAAGTTGGAGAGCAACCCATGGGATCACCAGTAACTGATTTATAATATGATGCAGTTTTTGTCTGTCCAGCTGTTTTGATTGGTCAGTTTAAGGGGTGCATCTGTTGGTCGGTAATTTGGTTGGTGTTTTATTGTAACAGAGTATAACAATTTTTTTGATCCATCTGATACAAGGTACCTGGTGAAGGTGTGGTTCTTCTAATCTCTTTGCAGCTGCTAACTGAAATTTTTAAAACTTCTCACTGTAGTTTGTGGAACTTTGCTGTGCACAAGGGTTGCCACTTTATCTCTTGGAACTGCACCAGATAATTAATACTGTAGGAGATGCTGTGAGATATTCAAAAGAGTGAGTGAATAGATGCAAATCTTTTTTGTCTTTAGGAAGAATCTGCAGTGTAAACTACAGGGGATTAATGGCCTTTTCTTATTCCATCATCTCTCATGCAGCCAAGAATCTTATAAGGAAGTTACTGACTGGCCAGCTGAGTTCAAAATCTGTAGAATTACTTCAGAATAATGCATTAAACCAACAGAGATGAAGAATGTTGTTCCAGTGAAGTGGCTGCTAATTTTTTTTAAAATCCAGTTCAGTTTATTGCATCCAATAAACTTTGAGCAATGTGAGCATGATCCATGTGGGGCGCATTTACTTTTCGGCGCCATTTTAAACCCAATGTTTTTATATAAGCACAGCTTTATGTAGGATTTCCCTCATCCCCGCCCGCACTCCCCCACCCCACCCCCGTCAAGCTCAGAAGTTTTGATTTTGTTAAAGTCTTTGGAGAAAGAATAACTAGAAATCTTGTATTTAATAGAGTGCTGTTGCAATAAAAAAATACTATTTGACTCCAAATATTTTGCCAGTCTCTCCATGGTGCATGCAGAGGAGCAGAGTGCATTTAAGCCCAATTCTATTTATTGTGTCTAATTAAAACACAGATATGACAGTCTTGGCCATGTGGGGCATGTTTAGTTTTCGGCACCACTGAAATTTTTTTTTTAAACCCAATTCCATTTATTGCATTCAATTAAACTTTGAGATATGATGTGTTTCAGGGAAGTGATTGCTAACTGCAATTTATACTAGACCTAATGTTTTCACACATGCACAGCTTTATGTGGCTTTTTCCAGAACCAGAAGTTTTGATTCTGTTAAAAAAAAACTTTGAAATACAGAAATTCTAGTTATTGCAAAGTGCTGTTGTAATGAAGATAATACTTTGACAGCAAAGTTTTTGCTGGTCTCTATGACACATGCAGAGACTCGTGGAATGTGCCGAGAACCAGAGCCAGTGATGAATGCAAGGCTGCTAAATGGTTGGTGGTGGTGACAAAACAGCATAAGGGTGTGACCATTATGTGGACTGTAATATAATTGGCATCTGGAGGAGTTTCATCTCTAGACCAATTTAACATGCACTGTAGGCAAGATTGTATGAAACCCAAAATGTTTCCAAACGTGTTTCAGCGTTACACCACTTTGCTATTCCTGCTACTTACATTAGGTGAGAGATATACAACCACCCATCCTTCCAGTTTCCACCACCACCAGTTTCTCCAGATTTAATTTAAGCTTGGAAGGACAAAATCTATAATTATCCACTTGAATACTGAAAGTCAGCAGTACAAAATTTTACATGTCCATTGTCAGGCTATGTTGAAATCTCAATGACATCATTTGTTTTTTTTAAAATTCATTCATGGGATGTGGACAGCATTTATTGCCCATCACTAATTGCCCTTGAGAAGGTGGTGGCGGCTGGAGACTATTTCCACGAGGGATGAGATTGATGGTGCAACGGGGATGGCAGGAGAGGAATGGAAGGAATGGATGAACTGGTGGAAATGGTTATGTGTGGCAAGAAACTCTCATTTTCTATTACTATAAACAAGCCACAAAGGCCAGACTCCTGACAAACTTTGTATTTGTATTCCTAGGCTTGTTTTTTTTTCCACATGGACAGCTTTATGTAGCTTTTTCCACAGTGAGAAGTTGCGATTCTGTTGATGTCATTGGCGACTGAAACTGAAAGTACTGCTGTAATCTTTTTGAAATGCCTAAACAGCAAGAAATATATCCAACAAATGTAAAAATGGAGAGAAGGGCAAGCAACAGAAAATGAATTGGCTGAAGAGAGAACATTTTGAAGCTGATCGAAAATGGCACCAACAGCAAATAGCTAATGAATCAACTGAGCCTCGACATAGATGTTTAGAAGCTGAAAGAAACAGACATCAATTTGAATAGAAAGACGAAGAGATAGCCAAGATTTATTAGCATTCATAAATGGAGATGTACAAGCAGATGAATTCAATTGTGGCAGAACAGAAACAGACAATTATTGTGGAGTCAAATATTTTCAAAAATAATTAAATACACCAGACTGTTATACTGACTGTTGTTATAGTGCCAAACTGAAGTTAAAGTAGACTCAAAAAATTTGCTGACTACACCAAACTTGGAGGTGAGGCAGTGATATGAACTGCCAGCAACAGGACACACAGACTAGCAGAATGGGCAGAGAGGTGGGAGATGAAATTTAATACTGACGAGTGCGGTAATGCATTTTGAAAGCAGGAATAGGGAGAGGCAATATATTCTAAATGGCACAGTTCTAGAGAGTGCGCAGGAACAGAGGGACCAGGGGATGCATGTGCGTCCATCTTTGAAGGTGGCAGGACATATTGAGAGGGGTTAGTAAAGCATATGGGATTTTGGGGTTGGTTTATAAATAGAGGCAGTGAGTAGAAAAGCAGAGAAGTTATGCTGAACCTTTATAAAGCTCTGGTTAGGCCCCAACTAGAGGTCTGTGTCCAGTTCTGGTCACCACACTTTAGGATGTGAGGGCCCTTGACAGGGTGCAGAGGAGATTTACTAGAATGGTTCCTGGAATGGAGGATTTTAGTTACAAGATTAGATTGGAAAAGCTGGGTTTGTTCTCCTCAGAACAGGCGGTTGAGAGGAGATTTAATAAAAATGTACAAGATTTATGACAGGCTTAGATAAGGAAAAACAGTTCCCATTAACAAATGGTACAAGGACTATGGGACAAAAGATGCAGGGGAATATGAGGAAACACTTTAAAAAAAAACAAACAGTGGGTGGTAATGACCTGAACTCGCTGCCCACAAAAGGGGGGGCGGGGGGAAAGGAGAAGCAGAGACAAAATCAGTGACTTCAAGAGAAAGATGGATGGTCACCAGAGAAGACGACTTGCAGGCATACAGGGAGCGAGCCAGGGAGTGGGACTGACTGCATAGCTCAGTGAAGAGCTGGCAAGGACTTGATGGGCCGAATGGCCAGCTTCTGTGCCATAAATGACTATGATTCTACCAGCATTACAGGAGTCTCCTGATTTGATAAAGACATTGTTAACTTAAGCCTCCCCAAAAGCCAGAAACAGGAGACCAAATAAGGTCTATAACAGCGCTCTTGCTTTTGCCTCCAAGAGCGAAAGCAGTGTTCTCTCCCAGAACTGTACTATTTGTTCAGACAAGTCTATCATACAGTTTCTTTGTTGCATGGTTCAAGTAGATAGTGGTTCTTATGATCAACTTTATATACTTGATGGATCAGAAGCACTAGATTTACAAAGAGAAATACAAAATGCATAAAGTCCTACTCAAGAAAGTCAATCCACCCATGCTTACAAGAACAAGCTTGAAGTTAAGATTGAAAACAAGGCAGCGATTAAGGAAGGCAACCGAGCAGAATGCATTTTAAAGCTGACAACAGGAAAGATCAGACTTTACAATAATCCAATCGCAGGTGGGTCATCAGACATAGCAGTAGCATTTGTAGGAGAGGACAGGAACCCTCCACTACATAGAGATATATGTATCGAGCCCGTGGAGATACGTGCCAGAATATTAATGTTTTAAGTCCTAACTGCTATCCCATGGCTTATCCTTTACTACTTCCGCGTGGGAAGCAAGGATGATCGGTTCACTGGGAACATGAGGAAAAGCGAACAGCAATTAAAAATAAGGTAACAACCCTTCAATTTTTATACAGACTTGCTGTAAGGGAAGCCATTAGCATACTCCATAGTTGTGCAAAACTGTTTTGGCAGTATGTTGACGATGCTTATGTTTCAGTTGAAGGCAACAGGGTTAATTATATCAAAAAAAAAATCAAATGCTTTAGCAGTTGAGCTTTATCAAGGCCAGTTATACAAGGGATGGTAGGACCCGAGGAAGTAGAGGGGCCTTGGTGTACTTGTTCATAGATCACTGAAGGAAGCAGCACAGGTAGATAAGGTGGTTAGGAAGGCATATGGGATACTTGCCTTTATTAGCCAAGGCACAGAATATAAGAGCAGGGAGGTTATGATGGAGCTGTATAAAATGCTACTGAGGCCACAGCTAGAGTACTGGGTACAGTTCTGGTCACTACACTATAGGAAGAATATGGGTGCAATAGAGATTCACCAGGATGTTGCCTGGACTGGAGCATTTCAGCTATGAAGAGAGACTGAAAAGGCTAGGGTTGTTTTCCTTAGGGCAGAGAAGGCTGAAGGGGGACCTGATTGAGGTATTCAAAATTATGGAGGGGCATTGATAGGATAGATAGGAAGAAACTTTTTCCCCCTTAGTGGAGGGGTGAATAACCAGGGGGAATAGATTTAAGGTAAGGGGCAGATGGTTTAGAGGGATTTGAGGAAAATGTTTTTCACCCAGAGGGTGGTTGGAATCTGGAATACACAGCCTGAAGGGATGGTAGAGGCAGGAACCCTCACAATATTTAAGTAGTATTTAGGTGAGCACTTGAAACGCCATAGCATACAAGGCTACAGGCCAAGTGCTGGAAAATGGGATTAGAATAGATAGGTGCTTGAAGGCCGGCATAGACACAATGGGCCGAAGGGCCTGTTTCTGTGCTGTGTAACTCTATGACTAAGATATGGGGAGAACAGCATAACATTCCCAAGGGGGTCATACAGAAGTTAATAGACACCACAGATATTTCTAAGCTGATATGAGGGAGTCTTCCAGTGCCTAGTGCACCCTCTTATCTGTACAAGTGTCTAATGAAAGCTAACATTTGGCCTCCAGTATGAAGCAAACAAAGATGATCTTGAGTTGAAGTGATGGACAAAGGGGAGGTGACGATCAGTCAGCTCGGGTACCTGTCCTGTATTTATTGGTTAGAAGGGTTCTAACAAGGTTAGACTCCCAACTCCTAGAAGTATATAAACAGGCGCACGGGAGGAAAGTAGTCAGTCAGTCTTCTTCAGACAGAAGGAGAGCCTCCCAAAGCTCAGCTTTGGCCGAGTGTTAGGCTTCAGCCTAACACTTCGGTTAGCTTAAGACGACCGAGGATCCAGAGGACTGAACAGCCCACCTATACCTCGCCTATTTCATCCATCGAGGAGATTGTCATCATTCTGTCCCACTGTATGATCTGGGATTGGTGCTCCGTTCAATCGGTTATGGGTCGTATGTCTTTTCTCGCTATTCAGCTTATGCACATCATATTTAAACTGCTGCTATTTAATATACGTTATATTTAAATTACTCAAACTATAAGCTATTTTAAAAATCACATTATAAGGTCAACTCCCTTCTTTGGGTATCTGGTGACTCCGAACCTAAATCTTAGATTACAATTCTGAATATGAAAATACTTTTAGATGCAACTCTACATTCAATGCCTTCTAGGCTTTGAACACTTTTTGCTACCATTTGCATTTTTTGCAATCCTAAAGATCCTCCAGCGCTAGGAAATAAATTTAAGCAGGCAATGTGTGAAGACTTTTTAAAGACTTAGACGAAACAGCTTATTCTCATTCACTATTGAAGAATTTTTAAAGTGTAATAATACAAGTTTACAAAACCTCAGATTGCCAGCTTGCACTTTGACTAATGCATTACTCTGACTCCAGCGCAGCCTTCGGTCATCTGAGGAAAGGAGTGTTTGACGACAAAGACCTCAAACCTGGCACCAAGCTCATGGTCTACAGGGCAGCAGTGTTACCTGCCCTCCTGTATGCGTTGCAAACATGGACACTGTACAGCAGACATCTCAAAGCTCTGGAGATATATCACCAGCGGTGCCTCTGCAAGATCCTGCAAATTCAGTGCCAGGACAGGCACTCCAATATCAGTGCCCCCTCTCAGTCAAACTTTCCCAGTATCAAGACACCCAAAACAAGCTTTCCACTCTGAGCTCAGTCATGGCAAAAGGCTACCAGGAGGGCAGAGAAAACACTACAAGGATGCCCTTAAAGCCTCCTTGAAAATTACATTGCCACTGATTTGTGGGAATCTCTTGCCTGAGACCACCCGAAATGGAGAAGCATCCACGAAGGTGCCAGTCAGTTCGAACAATGTCGACATGCCCAGGCAGCGACCAAGTGCAAACAGGAGGAGCATTCGGAAATTCGAGCATACAATTCACTCGCCTCAAACACCACCTGCGGTAAAGTGTGCGGATCCAGAATTGGACTATTCGGTCACCTAAGGACCTATAACCCTGGAGTGGAAGAAAGTCATCCTCGTTCCTGAGGGACTGCCTAAGATGAAGACTCGAAGAAGATAACTTTGACAGAGGTAATCTTGATCAAGAAAAGCTAAACCATGATCAAAAGGCAATTGTTGATGAGGTCTTCCACACTATGAAACCAGTCTTTTTGGATGATTTCATGGAAACAGGGGAAACCTTGGTTTCCAACACTCTCATACGCATGACATAAGGCAAGCAGATGTAGTTTTGCAATGCACTTCAACTGGCACAAACTCAACTCTTCTCACTGGAGGCTGAACAGCACATTTGCTTTTTAAAATTCCAATACCAACTCATGAGTCTTCAATGTGCAAATTGAAAGCAAATTCTGGAGAAGCAGAACTGATTAGAAAGTCAAAGCTTTTTTTTATTCTTTCATGGGATGTGGGCATCGCAGGCAAGGCCAGCATTTGTTGCCCATCCCTAATTGCCCTCAACAATTGAGTGGCTTGCTGGGCCATTTCAGAGGGCAGTTAAGAATCAACCACATTGCTGTGGGTCTGGAGTCACGTGTAGGCGATACCAGGTAAAGATAGATTTCCTTCCCTAAAGCACATTAATGAACCAGATGGGCTTTTACAATAATTGATAATAGTTTCACGGCACCATTACCTTTAGCTTTCAATTCCAGATTAGCTCAATTTAAAATTACAGCAGCTGCCGTGGTGGGATTTGAACCAGTGTCACCAGGGCATTAGCCTGGGCCTCTGGATTACTAACTCAGTGACATTAGCACTATGCCACTACCTCCTCCATATGGGATGAAGCTCCAAAGATGCCAACATATTGCTTCCTGGCAGTGGATCGTTCACTTAAGTTTTCATAAATAATGATATAGTTGGAGTGAAAATTGTTTTGCTGGGAGGTGATTCTTGGCAGCTTCTACCAGTTATTCCTAGAACGTCGAGAGGCTATATTTCAGGAAGTTGTATTAGCAAAAGCAATATATGGCCACAATTTAAACTTAAAGAAAACTTAAGAGTAACACCCAATGAAAAAGTGTTTGCAGATTAGCTTCTTAAACTAGACAATGGAAAATTAGGAGATTCAACTGAAATACCGGTTAATTGTTTTTCCAAGGAGTCAAACTGTGTTGATTTCCTATTTCGTGCAAGTTACTATGTGAAAGCTATTCTTTGTGCTAAAATTGAAGATTCACTCGATTTGAATGAAAATGTTTTCAGAACAGCTGTCATGTGAATTAAAATACACCGTCGTCACCTCTATAGATGATAACAGTCTGTACCTTAGAGTTTCTGCACAGTCCAACTCCAATGGGCATGTCAGTGCATAAGCTTAGACTCAAGGAAGGCGCACTTATAATACTGCTACGAAACTTGAATCCTAAACAAGGACTGTGTAATCGAACAAGATTGGTAGTTAGGAAGCTTCTTTTTTCAATGATGGATGCTAAAATTATAACAAGCAGATTTCAAGGAAATAATGTTTACTCCTTGAATAATATTGAGCCCATCAGATGTAAACCAGCCTTTTCAATCAGTTCCCAATTAGACTCTAATAGTCATTGACTATAAACAAGTCACAAGGCCAGACTTTTGACAAATTTGTATTTATATTCCTAGGCCTGTTTTTACACATGGACAGCTTTATGCAGCCTTTTCCAGAGTGAGAAGTTTTGATTCTGTTAACATTTTTGGTGGAAGAGTAGCAAGAAATCCTACATTTGAAGGACTGTTGCAATCACGATACCAATATGACCACAAATGTTTTACGGATCTCTGCTAGTATTACAATGGAAGTGTCACTGTCAACCTGTGGCACGTTATCTCAGACATTGCATGCACAAGAACTCAGGTTTTGGCTCTTAGGAAATCTGGCTTACAGAAATTGTTGCCATTTTTTACTGTATAGAAATGTTGGGAGAAAGTTTTAATTTACATGCAATTGGTTTGCCAAGCTTACCCATGGTTTACAACAGATAAAGGCTATGGAAGCACTTATTTACCATTGTACATTTCCCCTTATGAGACATTTGATTATGTAGTAGATCTGGTGCTCACAGAAGCTTTACAGCACTTAAAAATATTTAATTTATACAAAACAGAAACATACCTTCCCAAAACATCCTTACAGTTAGGACAAGTACATGCTACTCGACGGAGTCGTTTTCCAGGTTGATACTGATCATTGCCATCCTCATCCAGGTTCACAGACACTTGTGCTAAATCACTGGAACTAAGGACAGTCGCAGTTCCCACATTAGTGACGGAGGAAGGCTGTGATGCTAGCTGCCAGGATTCAGAATCATCCTCCTCTTCTTTTATCTGTACACCTGAAATAAGTAAAAGGCATGTTCAATCCTCATCTGCAACTTCGAGACTATAGCAATTCTTTTGTTTAATCCTTCCAAACCATTGTGCCACGGAAATACAAAGTAAGTTTAAAATGTAACTTTATTGTATGTAATAAGGCTTAGTTACCCAGTTTTCAGAATGTATTAGGAGATTTTATTCAAAGTCTTTATTCAGTTTTACTAAATCTGGTGTTTTTATAGTATTTTTTTAAAATCAAAACATCAAGTAGTGCTGCAAAATCAAGTTTAAATATAGGTATCTAGCTCCAGAAGAGGAAACCAATTTCCTGGTACAACTGTGCAAACAGGATTTATGGACAACTTCTGCTAAGAACTCTTATACTGAAAACACTGAAGATTACAGGGTAACAACTCAGAAAAATGTTCATTTCAATCTGAAATCTCAGAACATTAGATATAGCCTCAAGATAATCAATGTAGTATTCAAGGTAAAGCAACTTAGTTGGCCATACAAGGTACATTACCAAATCCTAATACATAAATTGTTACAAGACTAAGAGATCCCCACGGAGAGTGAAAAAGGGAAGTAATTTGTACACTGATACTACCAATCTAATACAAATAAAGTTACTGAAATACAAAAATGGTCCTTTTCAACCCATTTCCATTTGTGAAATATGGATTACACCATAGTGAAATATCCTACTGAAGTGGCTATTCTCCTTTAACACATACTTGTAAGTTTAATCAGCAGCCACATCATTGCCAACTACCTCAGGACTCAAAGGGCTGCAGCTAAACCAGTGTAAGGAGATCACAGACTGGGGGCTACTGGGACTGAGCGCATCCAACGACGGCCGTCAGCCAGATGGGAAGGCGGGCAATAAATGAGCAGAAGTTTCAGCAGGACCTTGGGCAACATGGGGTTTTTTGTTCCTCCCAAACAAAGCAATGAGAAACCCTGAATCATAAGTGAATCTAAGCCTCAAAAGGAGAAAGAATAATCTCTACTCAGTGCATTGATGCGTTTTACGCTCTAACAACCTCTACCAAACTGATGGGACACCAGTATAACTAGTGAAGGTGCCCTGAGACAGCAGCGATTATAATATGATCGAATTTTACACTGTTTGAGGGAGAGAAGAGTGGATCTAAGACTAGTATTTTAAACTTATGAAGGCATGAAAGCAGAGCCATCTAAGGTGAACTGGTAAAATAGGTTAAGGGATGGGTCAATAGAGATGCGGTGGAAGATGTTGAAGGGGATATTTCAGAATACACAGAATAGATGCATTCCAACGAGAGAGAAAAATTTCAAGGGGAGGACCCACCATCCATGGTTAACTAAAGAAGTTAAAGATAGTATCAAAAAATTAAAGAAAAAGCATATAATTATGCAAAGGTGGGTTGTAGGTCAGAAGATTGGACAGAATATAAACCGCAAAGAATGACTTAGATTCATGAGGGAGAAATTAGAATATGCGAGAAAACTAGCTAGAAATAAAAACACATAGTAAGAGCTTCTACAGATATTTTAGAGTTAACAAAGTGAGTGTTGGTCCTATAGAGAGAGAGTCTGGGGAATTAATAATTGGGCGGCGCAGTGGTTAGCACCACAGCCTCACAGCTCCAGCGACCCGGGTTCGGTTCTGGGTATGTCTGTGCGGAGCTTGCAAGTTCTCCCTGTGACCGTGTGGGTTTCCGCCGCGTGCTCCGGTTTCCTTCCACAGCCAGAGAATTGCAGGTTGATAGGTAACTTGGCCGTTGTAAATTGCCCCTAGTGTAGGTAGGTGGTAGGAGAATTGAGGGAAGGTGGGGATGTGGTAGGGAATATGGAATTAATGTAGGATTAGTATAAATGGGTGGTTGATCGGCACAGGCTCGGTGGGCCGAAGGGCCTGTTTCAGTGCTGTATGACACTATGTAATCACTATGAAATTAGCTTTGAGGAGCTAAACACATTGTCACTCAGCATGGCCCACGAGATAACAAAAGCAGTCTCCATCACAACGCACTGCCAGTGCACAGAGCGACTTTCCTTCAGTCACTGTGGCTAGCTGAACAACCAAGGGATGACTGCTGCTGGAGCCACATGAAGTTGCTGGCGCATCTCGATTTTATCAAAGCAGAAGTTGTCAGCAACCAGGTTCTGGAAGTACTTGCAGAAGCGCAAGTGGCTGAAGAGTCTGGACATCCCTAAAGCAGTGTGTTGACAAATGCAGACACTGAGCACGTCCAGTTGCTCCTCCCCAAGTTCACCAGCATCCAGGATAGATACTTGGGCAGCTGACCTGTCTCAGGACTGGATGGCAAGTCAAACATGGGCCTGGAAGACACCGCTCCTAATCCCCAAGCAGTCAAAACCAGGCTTTGAAATACTGACTGAATGGGTGTTGGGGCCCGTGAGCAAAGTCTAACTTCAGTAACGTGATGCCCAACTTTTACTTCTGACGCAGCTCACGCATTACTGCAGGTAGTTTAGCAAATGTTACTAGCATTAGATGAAGTAGTTTGGGACTAGACTCATATGGAGTATAAACATCTAGTTGGGCTGGCAGGCCTGTGTTACAAATTCGACGTAATCAGAATATAGCAGAACAAAAACAGACAAATTCAGGTAAAATCATGTGGAAAAGAGATTTTCTTTTCCTCTCAGTCCTCACCTTCGAACATCTCCTCAAATCCTATCTCCTGAATTAAGTGCTTGCCCTCCTCTCTAACCTTTGCCCAATCATAGGAACATAGGAACATGAGTAGGCCATTCAGCCCCTTGAGCCTGTCCCGCCATTCAATGAGATCATGGCTGATCCACGGCCTAACTCTATATACCTGCCTTTGGCCCATATCCCTTAATATCTTTGTTTAACAAAGATCCATCTACCTCAGATTTAAAATTAACTGTTCTAGCTTCAACTGCCGTTTGTGGGAGAGTGTTCCAAACCTCTACCACCCTTTGCTCGAAATGCTTCCTGACATCTCTCCTGAACGTTTGGTCCTAATTTTTTTTTAGACTATGCCCCCCTAGTTTTAGAATCTCCTACCAGTGGAAATAATTTATCTTTATCTAGCCTGTCTTTTCCTGTTAATATCTTGAAGACTTCAATCAGATCACCCCTTAACCTTCTAAATTCTAGCAAAAACAGACCTAATTTGTGTAATCTCTCCTCATAACTTAACCCCTGTAGACCCTACTCTATCCTTTTTTGGTCCAAAATGGATAACCTCACACTTGCCTGCCTTGAAATCCATCTGCCACAGTTTTGCCCATTCACCTAGTTTGTCAATATCGCTTTGCAATTTTATGCCATCATCTAGACTGTCTACAATGCCGCCTAACTTTAT
The DNA here is from genome assembly GCF_036365525.1 of Heterodontus francisci. Classification (NCBI taxonomy): domain Eukaryota; kingdom Metazoa; phylum Chordata; class Chondrichthyes; order Heterodontiformes; family Heterodontidae; genus Heterodontus; species Heterodontus francisci. Next base: position 74,881,396 of record NC_090377.1, read on the forward strand.
ATCAGCAGCAAATTTGGATATGATTTACTATGCCATCATCCAAGTCATTAATGAATGTGAATAATTGAGGCCCCAACACAGATCCCTGCGGAACACCACTAGTTACATCCTGCCAATCTGAGTACTTACCCATTATCCCCACTCTCTGTCGCCTACCACTCAACCAACTTTCTAAGCATGCCAATAATTTGCCCTCAACTCCATGGGCTTCTACCTTAGTTAACAGTCTGTTATGTGGGACTTTACCAAATGCCTTCTGGATGTCCATATAAATAACATCCATAGAAACTCCCCTGTCCACTACCTTAGTCACCTCTTCAAAAAATTCAATGAGATTTGTCAGGCATGACCTTCCATAGCAGCTTTGTAGTTGGGGTACCTTGGAAGTTAATGACTATATACTATTGGTGGTAATTGCTGTTTAATGCTAAAATGTTTGCACCAATGGCTCAACAGAGCCACTGAAGCAATAAACAAATAAGTTTATTCACCTTGCATACTAATGCCAAGTTAACCTACAGCTTGACAGATTACACAGGGAGCAGATAAAAGCAGGTGCAAACAGAATGATATTCACAGTGGATTTTAACAAAATATAAATTGAGTAATCCAACCAAACTAGAATTTGAACTAGCAAACATAATGCATGGTCATTTTCTAATTCCATTTGTCACGGATGTTGAGATGTTTACCATTACTGTCAAGATGCTGGGTAAGTTAGAAACAAAGTATAATGGAGGTAAACTGGGTAAAGAAGAGTGTATCTATTAAAGAGACTCCTACTGAACACTGAATAATCTTAATTGAAAGCCTTGATTAAAAAAAAAATCATTGTACTAGGAAATAACAAAGCTAGCAAAAGTCATCAAATGTTCATGTCAACTAAAAAGAAACCTAGACCATATATTTTAAGACACAGGGATTCGCAATAGAAATCAGCAACCTGCCCACCTGAACAGGGATCAGCAACCAGGCAAACACACCTGGAAACAACTAAAGATGTCATGCTCCCTGTAAACCAAACAGGAAGCAGCTCAAAAGTGGCACAAAAATCAACTTGCAACAATCATTCCTCCAAGTAAAATCCCCCACAAAATTAAAAAGATTGCAAAACTTTTAATTTTAATTATATTAGAAGTTCTACATTTGCATGCACTTTTCTATTTTAAATAGAAATGGTCATTTGGTAGTACAGAACTTGAGTATTGCTGAAAATAGAGACATTATGTCGAAGCTTTTCGTCTTGCACTAATCAGGACACTCTGCAAGAATAGCAATGCAAGGGAAAACAACATTTATACTGTATGAGATCAGTGCGCTGACTGGTTGGCAAGCGAACTCTGATTGGTGAGGGGGGGGGGGAGATGAAAAAAAGAGCATTTTAAGGAGGAATTCTAGTGTTCATGCTAGTAAGTGGGGATGCAAAAGTGTTGGAGGAATGAAAAGTTCTTTGAGGTCTGTAGGGATTGCAGAGACAGGGAGGGGCAAAGCCATGGAGAGATTTGAACAGGAGGAAAAGAAATAAAGCATTGCAGGTCTGGGAGCCAATGTTGATCAGCAAGCACAAGAGTGTTGGGTCTTGGCATGAGTTACGTTACGGCCAGCAGAGTTTTGGATGAGCTTCAGTTTATAAAAGGGTGAAAGACAAGAGGGTCAGTTCGGAAATCAATGAAATAGTTGATGGTATCAGAGTTAGTGGCAGCGAGTAAAGCCAACGGTTTCAGCCTTCCCACCGTTTAAATGGATGGAGTCAGACAAGCAACCTGACAACAATGAAGCAGTGGATGGGTCGAGAGGGGTGCTGGTGAGGCAAATCTGGATATCGTCAGCTTGTGTAGAATTGGACATGCTTTTACATACATACGAATTAGGAGCAGGCAGCCATTCGGCTCTTTGAGTCTGCTCCACCATTTAATAAGATCATAGCTGATCTGAATGTGGCCTCAACTCAACTTTCCTGTCCTCCCCCCCCCCCCCCCCATAACACTCGACTCCCTTGTTTATCAAGAATCTAACTCAGCCTTGAATACATTCAATGCCCCAGCCTCCACTGCTCACTGGGGAAAAGAATTCCACAGACTAACAACCCTCAAGAGAAAAAAATTCCCACGTCCATCTTAAATGGGAGACCCCTTATTTTTAAACTGTGTCCCCCCCTAGTTCTAGTCTTACCTGCAAGTGAAAACATCCTTCCAGCATTCACCCTGTCAAGTCCCCTCAGGATCTTGTATGTTTCAATTGGATCACCTCTCATTCTTCTAAACTCCAATAGGTATAGGCCCAACCTTTCCTCAAGATAATCCCTTGATTCTAGGAATCAGTCACCTGAACCTTCTCTGAACTGCTTCTAATACAATTTTATCCTTTAAGTAAGGAGACCAGAACTGTACACAGTACTCCAGGTGTGGTCTCATTAAGGCCTTGTACAGCTGTAGCAAAACTTCCCTACTTTTATATTCTATTCAGTTTGTAATAAACGACAACATTCCATTTGCCTGCCAAATCACTTGCTGTACCTGCATACCAACTTATTGTGATTCATGTACCAGGACACCCAGATCCCTCTGTGCTGCAGAGATCTGCAGTCTCTCTCTCTCTCCCCATTTAAATAACATTCTGCTTTTCTATTCTTCCTGTCAAATGGACAAGTTTGTACTTTCCCACATTATACTCCATCTGCCAAATTTTTGCCCAGTTAACCTATCTAAATCCCTTTGTCAACTCTTCACCTCCTCTTGACAACTTACGAGCATACAAATTAGGAGGAGTAGGCCACTTCACCCCTCAAGCCTACTCTGCCATTCAATAAGATCATGGCTGATCTGACTGCACCGTCCACTCCACATTCCCGCCTACCCCCAATAACCTTTCACCCCCTTGCTTATCAAGAATCTATCTACCTCTGCCTTAAAAATATTCAAAGACTCTGCTTCCACCGCCTTTTGAGGAAGAGTTCCAAAGACTCACGAGAGAAAAAATTTCTCCTCATCTGTGTCTTAAATGGATGACCCCATATTTTTGAAGTTCTAGACTTACTTACCTTCCTATCTTTGTGTCATCTGCAAATTTAGCTACCGTACATTCAGTTCCTTCATCCAAGTCATTCATGTAGATTGCAAATAGTTGAGACCCCAGCACTGATCCCTGTGGTATTCCACTGGTCACATCCTACCAACCCAAAAATATCCCACTTATCCCTGCTGGCTGCTTCCTGTTAGCTAACCAATTCTCTATCCACGTTACTCCCTACACCATGAGCTCTTATTTTGATTTGGCACCTTATCGATTGCCTTTTGGAAATCTAAGTACACCACATTTACTGGTCCCTTTTATCCACCTTGCTCGAAGAACTCTAATAAGTTAGTCAAACACCACCAAGCTGGAACGTCCGAATTGTGCATCCTTGCCTGTCAGAAGATCTTACGCAAATCGACGACTCTCGGAAGACTGCCATCATTAACAACCTCAGTAGACTCTGTGGACAGAGTCTCCCTGTGAGCGGATCACTAAGAGAGCAAGACTACACCTTCTACAGGCAGGGTAGGGATCCAGAAGAACCAAGACAGCATGGAGTGGATTTCGCCATCAGAAACTCGTTGTTCAGCATGATAGAGCCACCTACAAATGGCTTGGAACACATACTGTCCATTCGACTGCTCACCGCCTCTGGTCCAATACACCAACTCAGCATCTGTGCTCCAACACTCTGCTCCCCACTTGATGTTAAAGACCAGTTCTACAAGGAACGCCATAATATGAGTAGCATTCCGAATACTGAACATTTGTTCCTGCTGGGGGACTTTAACGCCAGGGTTGGGGCTGACCATGACTCATGGCCATGCTGCCTCGGGCACTATGGCATTGCAAGGATGAATGAGAATGGACAGAGACTGCTGGGGTTGTGTACTACCACAACCTCTGCATCACCAACTCATTCTTTCAAACTAAACCCTTTCACCAGGTTTCATGGATACACCCAAGATCACATCGTTGGCACCAGCTAGATCACATCGTTGGCACCAGCTGGAACTCATCACAAGGCGAGGCTCCATAAAGTGTTCAAATCACACGCAGCTTCCAGTGTGGACTGCGACACCGACCACTCCCTGGTGTGCAGCAAAGTTAGACTCAAACCAAAGACATCACTCCAAGCAGAATGGCTGCCCGCACATCAACACTAACAGAATTTCTTACCCACAGCTATCACAAAAGTTTCTTAATTCCCTTGAAAAAGCCCTTCAAAACACTCCTGCAAGGGATGCAGAGACCAAGTGGGCCCACATCAGAGACACCATCTATGACTCAGCAATGACCAACTTTGGCAAACATGAGAAGCAAAATGCAGACTGGTTTCAATCTCACTTTGAAGAGATGGAACCAGTCCTAGCTGCCAAGCACACTGCACTGCTGAACTACAAGAAAGCCCCCAGCAAGTTAACATCCTTAGCACTTAAAGCTGCGAGAAGCACCGCTCAAAGAACAGCCAGGTGCTGTGCAAATGATTACTAGCAACACCTATGCAGTCGTATTCAGCTGGCTTCCGACACTGGAAACATCAGAGGAATGTAAGACAGCATTAAGGGAGCTTTTGGGCCACCCGTCAAGAAGATCACCCCGTGCAAGTCTAAATCAGGAGAAACGATCACTGACCAACGCAAGCAAATGGACTGCTGGGTGGAGCACTACCTAGAACTGTACTCCAGGGAAAATGATACCGCCCTCAATGCAGCCCAGTCTCTGCCAGTCATGGATGAGCTGGACGAACAGCCAACAAAATCAGAGCTCAGTAATGCCATCGATTCTCTAGCCAGCAGAAAAGCCCCTGGAAAGGACGGCATTACCCCTGAAATAAATCAGGTGTGCCAAGCGGGTTATACTCTCAAAACTCCATGAACTGCTTTGCCTGTGCTGGGATGAGGGAGCAGTACCACAGGACATGCGCGATGCCAATATCACCACCCTCTGTAAGAACAAGGGTGACCGCAACAACTACCGTGGAATCTCCTTGCTCAGCACAGTGGAGAAAGCCTTCGCTCAAGTAGTTTTAAAGAGACTCCAGAAGCTGGCTGAGCACGTCTACCTCGAGGCACAGTGCAGCTTTCGAGCAGAGAGATCCACCATTAACATGCTGTTATCCCTTCGCCAGCTACAGGAGAAATGCCGCGAACAGATGCCCCTCTAGGTTGCTTTCATAGATCTCACCAAAGCCTTTGACATCAGCAGCAGACATGGTCTCTCCAGACTACTAGCAAAGATCGGATGTCCAAAGCTACCAAGTATCATCACCTCATTCCATGACAATATGAAAGGCACAAATCAGCAGAACGGTGCCTCATCAGACCCTTTCCCATCTTGAGTGGTGTGAAACAGGGCTGTGTTCTCGCGCCTACACTGTTTGAGATCTTCTTCTCACTGCTGCTCTCACATGCGTTCAAGTCTTAAGAAGGAATTTTCCTCCACACAAGATCAGATGGCAGATTGTTGAAACTTGGCCGTCTTAGAGCGAAGACCAAAGTATGGAAAGTCCTCATCAGGGAACTCCACTTTGCTGACGATGCTGCATTAACATTCCACACGGAAGAGTGTCTGCACAGACCCATCAACAGGCTTGCGGCCGCCTGCAATGGATTTAGCCTAACCATCAGTTTCAAGAAAGCGATCATGGGACAGGACGTCAGAAATGCTCCATCCATCAATATCAGCAACCACGCTCTGGAAGTGGTTCAAGAGTTCACCTAGCTAGACTCAACCATCACCAGTAGCCTGTCTCTCTATGCAGAAATCAACAAGCACGTGGGAAAGGTGTCTGCTGCTATATCCAGACTGGCCAAGAGGGGGTGGGAAAATGGCAGACTGACACGGAACACAAAAGTCAGTGTTTCAAGCCTATGTCCTCAGTGACTTGCTCAATGGCAGCGAGGTCTGGACAACGTACATCAGCCAAGAGCAACATCTCAGCGCATTCCATCTTTGCTGCTTCCGGAGAATCCTTGGCATCAGGTGGCAGGACTGTATCTCCAATACCGAAGTCCTCGAGGCAGCCAACATCCCCAGCATGTATGCCCTACTGAGCCAGCGGCGCTTGAGATGGCTTGGCCATATGAGCCACATGGAAGATAACAGGATCCCCAAGGACGTATTGTACAGTGAGCTCGTCACTGGTATCAGACCCACCGGACGTCCAAGTCTCTGCTTTAAAGAGTTTGCAAACGCAACATGAAGTCCTGCGACATTGACCACAAGTCGTGGGAGCCAGTTGCCAGCGATCGCCAGAGTGGTGGACAGCTATAAAGGCGGGGCAGAAGGGCAAGTCAAAGAGACTCAGCAGTTGACAGGAAAAGAGACTGAAGTGTAAGAAGAGTGCCAACTGTGTAACAGCCCCGACAACCAACTTTACCTGCAGCGCCTGTGGAAGATTCTGTCACTCTAGAATTGGCCTTCATAACCAGGTGCTGCTCCACAAACCACTAACCACCTCTAGGCACTTACCATTGTCTCTCGAGACAAGGAGGCCAAAAAGGATCTCCCTTTCACAAAACCATGTTGACTCTGCCTAATCACATGATTTTTTTTTTTAAATGTCCTGCTATAACCTCCTTCTGAATGGATTCTAGCATTCCCCTATGACAGATGTTAGGCTAGTTTCCTGCTTTCTAGCTCCCTTTCTTGAATAGAGGTGTTACATTAGCTATTTTCCAACCCGCAGGGACTTTTCCAGAATCTAGGGAATTTTGGAAGATCACAACTAATGCATCTACTATTTCTGCGGCCACTTCTTTTAAGACCTTAGGATGCAGGTCAGCAGGTCCTGGGAACTTGTCAGCCTTTAGCTCCAATAGTTTTCCCAGGACCGTTTCACTGGTGATTGTTTTAAAGTTCTTCCCTCCCTTTACCTCTTGTTTTTCAACTATCTTTGGGATATTTGTGTCTTCTCCAGTGAAGACAGACACAAAATACCTGTTCAATGCTTCTGCCATTTACCTGATACCCACAAATAATTCCTCAGACTCTTTCTCTGGAGGACCAACATTCATTTGAGTTACTCTTTTCCTTTTTAAATACTTGTAGAAACTTTTATCTTTTAATAATTACCCAGTTCACTTTAGTCAACTCTGTCTCCACACCCTTGTGACTGCCTTTATTTAAGTTTAAGGCACTAGTCTGAGACCCATACTTCTTACTCTCAAACTGATTGGACGATGTTATTAAGGGGCAGCAAATCAGATGGGAAATTAAATTATAAAGATATAAGGTAGCACCGCAAAGCAAATAGCGAGTCTGGGACGGTCAAAAGCTTTAAAATGATATACGAAGCTGACTAGAAAATGCAAGGCCTTTGACATCATAGTCTGAGTAGTGAATGAATGTTCAATAGAAGATCAGCGACACATGGCTGTCATCAGATGCCGATAAACCTGTGTTTATTGCGAGCAATCAGTAGAAGGCAAGAATTACCACATTTTTGTAGTATAATGAAGCTTCCACATGTACTCTTGGATAAAGTATGAAGTAGTATCCAAATCTTCAGTTCACCCATTTCAATCATATTTCTAAACAAGTACAGCAAGACAGTGTTTCATGAGCTTAAGGACATGTACTTACATAAAATAAAAGAACTCGAGGGAAAAAATGTTCAGATACCCAAAACATTCTACTTTAATCATTAGAATTATCAGAGAAAGTGAAGTATTGTGCACTTGTTTTGTTGATTTATTTTGCTTCAGTTTAAATTACTTACGATACAATATTTAGTCTGCAAAATATAGTTAGTCAGCATGGAGCTTTTCCCTCTACCTTTCGGAGCGATCAGGTGGGTGCAACTCTTTCCAGTGTGTAACTCAAGAAAAGAGTGTTCAACAAGCCAGTGGCATATTCCACACGAGGAGCAAGTTTCCATTCGTTGAAGGCATGTGTTCAGTTTTGGCAACAGTCTTAGTCTGAGCACAAATAAAGTGCATTGGGAGAAACACAAATTTTAGTATCCCCAACATATTATCGGGCTATAGCGTAGTATCAGCTGTGGATCAGTTGGTAGCACTCTCGCCCGAGCCAGGTGGTTATGGGCTCAAGTCCCACATCCAAAACTTGAGCACAAAACTTGAGGTTGACAATGCACTGCAGTGCGACACTCCAAAGTGCCATCTTTTGGATGGGATGATAAACCAAGGTCCCATCTACTCTCTTAGGTAGACATAAAAGATCCCATGGCATTATTCTGAAGAGCAGCAGCTGGGGTTATCCCCAGTGTCCTGGCCAATATTTATCCCTCAATCAACATTAATGAAAACATGGATTATCTGGTCATTATAACATTGCTGCTTGTGGGGCTCTGCTGTGTGCAAATTGGCTACCATGTTTCCTACATAACAGCAGTAACTACACTTCCAAAGTACTTCACTGGCTGTAAAGTGCTTTAGAACATCCTGGAGGTCACAAAAGGCACTATATTAATGCAAGTCTTGTCCGCTAACAAGTATGGGAGGCATTGCAAAAAAAGAGAGAATCATAAATCAAATGGGCATATAAAAAGGTGGGATTGGCATCTGATTGTTGTTAATGAAATCTTTCCAGTGGCTGAAATGCAATAATCATTGTCTTCATAAGAACTTTAATTCTTTACTAAATGTTAGATTAATCTCTCCGCAAAGCTGTCAAGAATTGCTGCACATGTAGTTTAAGTAGATTAGCACATGTATTTTAATCACGTTATATTCTTGTTTCCAACATAAGCCAAAGGCTCAGTAATAATTCTAACTGTTGCACAGGGTGAAGAGCTGCAGGTGTTGTGCAGTTTTAGAGTTGCATTCAAAAAACTCTTTCATAAAAGGGATCTGTAGTTGTGGATAATTCCAGTCAAAGAATGTTGCAAATCTTTAAAGTAAGGCAATTATCTATTCAGCACTTTCCAGAATCTATAACAGACCCAATAAGTAGTCAAAACGGAAACAGGGTTTTTCAGTAGAATGTACTCAAGTTTGGAGTTAATGCACTGTTGGGCAGAGTAAAAGGAGCTTTTCTCTAAATCCAACTGTTAAAAAAGGACAAGTGCTAACAACTCACTAAGCCTAAAAATTTAGGAATAAGTAGAAATGGTATTTTCCACTGTAACTGAAATTCTAGTACCCATATCAGATAAAAACTTGGGACAAGGTCAAGGCCTCATGGTTACCAAGCTACGTGACACAAGACGAATATCGTTCTCTGAACCTCAATGTCTCACTATTTACAACTAGTTTAGCAAAATGCCACTTTTTATTTAAGGAATGAGAAACTGCAAGAAACTTGAAACTGTGGGTACAAGTTTATAGAGAATTCTGTAAGCTCCAAAAGGGAGAAATGCAACAAATTACGGTAGTCTGTGAAGCTTGAATATTCATCAAGACAAAACATTTTAAAATTTTAAGTCCAAATTTCAGTATCTGAAGATAGTCTATTGTAGTTGGGCCCCAGCTATACTCAGTCTACTGTACTACTCAGTGCATGGGCCCCAGCTATTCACAATATATCTTCATGACTTGGATGAGGGAACTAAACGTAACATTCCCAAGTTTGCAGATGACACAAAACTAGGGGGGGGGGGGGAATGTGAGCTGTGAGGAGGATGCAGAGAGGCTCCAATGTGATTTGGACAAGTTGGGTGAGTGGGCAAATGCAAGGCAGATGCAGCATAACGTGGATAAATGAGGTTATCTACTTTGGCTGTAAAAACAGAAAGGCAGATCATCTGAATGGTGACAGATTGGGAAAGGCGGAGGTGCAAGGAGACCTGGGTGTCCTTGTACACCAGTCGTTGAAAGCAAGCATTCAGGTGCAGCAAGCAGTTAGGAAGGCGAACGGTATGTTGGCCTTCATTGCAAGAGGATTTGAGTACAGGCGCAACAATGTCTTACTGCAGTTATACAGGGCCTTGGTGAGACCACATCTGGAGTAGTGTGCGCAGTTTTGGTCTCCTTATCGGAGGTAGGATGTTCTTGCCATGGAGGGAGTGCAAAGAAGATTTACTAGGCTGATTCCTGGGATGGGAAGATTGGCATATGGAGGAGAGATTGGGTCATTCACTGGAGTTTAGATGAATGAGAGGGGATCTCGTAGAAACCTATAAAATTCTAACAGGACTAGACAGGCTAGATGCAGGGAGGATGTTCCCGATGGGACTCCCAGCCAAACCAGGGGTCACAATCTCAGAATACGGGGTATACCATTTAGAACCGAGATGAGAAGAAATTTCTTCACTCAGAGGATGGTGAACCTGTGGAATTCTCTACCGCAGAAGGGCAGTGGAGGCCAAGTCATTAAATATATTCAAGAAGGAGACAGATGTACTTCTTAATGCCAAAGGGATCAAGGGATATGGGGTGAAAGCAGGAACAGGGTACTGAATTAGACAATCAGCCATCATCTTTTTTTGAATGGCGGAGCAGGCCTGAAGGGCCGACTGGCCTACTCCTGTTCCTATTTTTTATGTTTCTATGTACCTGCTGTTTCAAATATGGATCCACTTCTGTGGGAACAAACTGCTAACTTTCAGTTGACCTTACGGGGTAGAAGATATGCTGAACACCAAAATTCAGACTACAAAAGGCACATCTTTTTTCTTGAACTCAGTTCAAATCACCAAAGTATCAAATTTGCCATATTGTGAAAAATCCAACACACTAGCAGTTGATTGGGGTCTCTCTTATATAGTATCATTCAGTGCAAGAGTGATGAAAAGCCAGGACTGGAGGTCAATCAATATATTTTGTCTCTGCTCAAAGATCAAAAGGAAAATGGATATGCAGAAGAATCTGAGCTCAAAAGTAAAAGAAAATTCCACCTAACATTCAAACTGACACATTGAGGCTAAAACTAGAACTGGTAACAAGTCTCTGGAAAATCACCTTAAGAAAGATGGTGGTTATCTTCAACACTCCACTGAGGACAGAACTATCAAGACCCAGTAACTTGTCAGCACACAACTCCAGTACCACGCCCCTGATGAGTCATTTTCTCAAGTTCCTCCCTCCCTTCCATTTCCCGATTACAGCTATTTCTGGGATGTTACTTGAATCCTCTATAGTGAAGACCAATGCAAAATACCTGTTCAATTCATCTGCCATCTCCTAATTTTTACATAGTGATTACATAGTGTCATACAGCACTGAAACAGGCCCTTCGGCCAGAGTCTGTGCCGACCAACCACCCATTTATACTAATCCTACATTAATTCCATATTCCCTACCACATCCCCACCTTCCCTCAATTCTCCTACCACCTACCTACACTAGGGGCAATTTACAACGGCCAAGTTACCTATCAACCTGCAAGTCTCTGGCTGTGGAAGGAAACCGGAGCACGCGGCGGAAACCCACGCGGTCACAGGGAGAACTTGCAAACTCCGCACAGGCAGTACCCAGAACCGAACCCGGGTCGCTGGAGCTGTGAGGCTGCGGTGCTAACCACTGCGCCGCCCTATTAATTCCCCAGACTCACTCTCTATAGGACCAACACTCACTTTGTTAACTGTAAAATATCTGTAGAAGCTCTTACTATGTGTTTTTATTTCTAGCTAGTTTTCTCGCATATTCTAATTTTTCCCTCATGAATCTAAGTCATTCTTTGCGGTTTATATTCTGTCCAATCTTCTGACCTACAACCCACCTTTGCATAATTATATGCTTTTTCTTTAATTTTTTGATACTATCTTTAACTTCTTTAGTTAACCATGGTCCTCCCCTTGAAATTTCTCTCTCGTTGGAATGCATCTATTCTGTGTATTCTGAAATATCCCCTTCAACATCTTCCACTGCATCTCTATTGACCCATCCCTTAACCTATTTTACCAGTTCACTTTAAATGGTTCTGCTTTCATGCCTTAAGTTTAAAATACTAGTCTTAGACCCACTCTTCTCTCCCTCAAACAGAGTGTAAAATTCAATCATATTATAAATCGCTGCTGCCTCATGGCACCTTCACTATGAGGTCATGAATTAATCCTACCTCGTTGCACAATACCAGGTCTAATACAGCCTGCTCTCTGGTTGGCTCCAGAACGTGCTGTTCTAAGAAACTATCCTGAAAACATTCTATGAACTCATCTAGGCTACCTTTGCACATCTGAGTTTTCCAGTCTATATGTAGATTAAAATCCCCCATGATTATCGCCATACCTTTCTGACAAGCTCCCATTATTTCTTCCTTTATACCCCGTCCTATCATGTGGTTTTTGTTAGGGGGCCTGTATACCACTCCCACAAATGAATTCTTGCCTTTATCACTTCTAATCTCTACCCAAACCGCTTCTACGTCCTGGTTTCCTGAATTTAGATCCTCCCTCTTTATTGCACTAATACCATTAATTAACAAAGCCACCCCTCCACCTTTTCCTAGCTTCCTGTCCTTCCTAATTGTCATGTACCCTTCAATATTCAGGTCTCAATCTGTCATCCTGCAGCTATGTCTGTTATGGCTATCAAATCGTAATTATTTATTTCTATTTGCACTATCAGTTCATCTGTTTTGTTGCGAATGTTACATGCATTCATACGAATTAGGAACGGGAGTAGGCCACTCGGCCCCTTGTCTCCCATTAACAAGCCATCCTGCCCCATCTCCTCATTTTGAACACATGAAACTATTGGCTTAATGAATCCAAGGACAAATGCTTTAGGACCTATTAATACTCTAGCCAAGGCAATAGCATTCACCAATTGATGCAGCATCAGAATCAACTTTTCCTTCTTGGGACCTTTCTCTATTTGGGATGTCAATTAGCAACAGGAATACATTTGATCACCTTCTCCTTGACGTGCACTGCCTCATCTCCCTTACCAGCATTTTCCCCCCCTGCTCCTACACCAAGGTACAGTTTTTAAAAAAATTCCCTCGACAACCTGAACTGATTCTTCAATGATGTGGAAGTAGCATCAACTGAGCAATATACTTGTAGCTTGGATTATTTCAATCTTTTTATTCCCCATAAGACATTTTAAACCTGATTCAGTCCACTTTACACTGGTCACACCAGAACTATTTCTCCTCCCTACCAAAGCTACATTAAAATAGGTCTCTTACAACATCTAAAACTTAACTACTAAAAATATTTGGTTGGAACATATAGCACCTAACTGTCCTCAAATGGGGCAAGATTGACAAGGCTCCTATACGATTAAGGTGCACATGGGTCCAGTTTTGAACAATTATTCTTTAAAGTTCATAGCAAAGTTTAAAGAAACATTAAGTTCCTTAAACTAACCCATAACACTTCTATACTTCAAAGTTATAATTATAGTACACAGCATCTGTTATGCAAACATGGCAGGTTAAGTCCAATATGAAGTTGTGCACATATATATTAATAAATTTGCGTTATATAATTAACTGGATAGCACAGTTCACTGCAGTCTGAATATGTGTTCCCATAGTAGCAAAACAGCAGTCAAAATAAACAGAGTTACAAATCTTAGCCATATTGTAGTGGGGAAGCCAGGCAGGTCCATAATGAAGGTCAAAAAACATGTCAGGTGGCTCTCATACACCACCCAGTGCTCAATTTTAGAGCAGCAATGACAGAATCTTGGAGGTCGGTTGCACACCTGATGATATAACACAGGAAAACCACAGAGGATGTTGGAGAATATAACAGATTCACACATTCTTAATCTCGAATTTAAAATAACAGATTTCATTACAGATCAAGTTAATTCAAAATACTTACTTGAATTGTGTGTACCTTGTTGCAACTGCATGCTTGAAGAAGCGAATGAATTCACAGTTGCTGTCTGCAATTGTGGGCTACTAACAGTTAATGGAGCTGGTGCAATTGGTGTCAATGCCCCACTGGATGCTACTTGGCCCAACGTAACAGTATGCACTGGTGTAAGAGTTATCTGCTGGGTTGGCGCATTCTGAATTTGCACATTTTGCAAGTTCTGGATGTTCTGCACCTGAAAGGTTTGCCAGGTAATTTCTCCAGATGGAGTTAATGTTGGGGCTCGTAATATCAGGGAGCCTGCATTTTGCACTACTTGTAGTTGAAGATTTTGCAAGGCTTGCTGAGGAACTGCTTGTGCAGTAATTGTTTGCCCTGCAATAGTCTGTATTGCCTGCTGTGGTATACTCTGAACAATCTGAGGCTGGACAGTAAATTGCTGATGTGACTGATATTGAATCTGATGGTCAGCTGTTTGAGAGGCTGAAGCTTGTATGTCTTGTAACTGTGTTTGATCAACAGTAGTTTGATTCACATGCAGAACATTTGTTGCCTGTATCTGATCAGAGGTTGCAGTAGAATTACTAATGGCTGAAGTTTGCTGCACATCATCAATATGGTCATCAGAAACTACCATGTGACCCACTGAAGTTGTTGGCACAAATGAAGCTATATTAGTGTTAGAGTCACTAGAAGCAGAGTTCTGCAATGCTACAGTAATACTTTGCTCATCTGTCCTTGTTGAGGTATCTATATTATTTATAGCTTCTGATGAAACAGGTATAATCATCTGGCTTGACGTAGTAATCGCTGCAGCATTACTCTGAGTCATGGACTGTGAAGTCGGTGATGTTCCAAGAGAATCAACATCAACATTTCCAATGGGCACAAAAGCAACATTTCCTGTTAATCCAACAGGAACATTCGTTAGAAGCTGAGCTTGACCAGGATAAGATGTACCACTGTAAGCTACTCCTTGAATTTGCACAGGGACATGTGCATTGCTCTGCTGTATCTGAACTGAAACAGTTGGTGACATAAGATTTTGGGTTGTCAGAATGTTGCCTGAAGGAGTCTTACCAGCAATTATTGCTTGGTTGGTGCCAGGAATAATTTGAATATGGCCATTACCATCTTGCTGCAATGCTGTTTCTGCACCAGAAGGGGCTAAGCTCAGTTGCAAGTGTTGCCCATCTCCAGTTTGAATTTGTGGAATAACTTGATATTGAACACTAGGCACTACACCAGTTGGAGCTGTGGATGATCCTGGAGCAACAGCAAAGACCTGCTGGTTCTGCAAGCTTTGTAAAACATACTGTCCACTTGTTGGTACAGAAGCAGTAACTGGAGATCCTGGAACCTGTCCAGTAATTTGCACAAAATTACCAGCAGTATCTTTTGTTACGACAGTGGGTGTTGGAGTTATTAACTGCCATCCATTTGATGCTGCAAGTTGTGCAGAGGCCAAGTCAAGGGGCTGGGAATAAAAAAACATGATTTACATTAGTCCAAGCATTACAAGATGCCATTATAATTACAATGCACACTCTTTTCAATGTGAAGAAAAAACAAATCAATTCAGCCGCTTTAAAATTTGATCACTGCTTTAAATCCTTACTCCTGAAATACAAGAACCACGTTGCTTGCGTTAAAAGTATTACAACTCTTTTGCTCTCCATTGAGTCAATGCCCTTCTATCCTCCCTCCATATAGACTTCGCTACCCATATTCACGACCATCCCCTTGCCTGGCCTCACTATTTCCATCATATCAATCACAAATACGATATCACTCTCCACCCACATTCCCTCCCAACCCACTTCCTTCTAACTAGTAAAATAGATAAAGGAGAACCAGTAAATGTGGTGTATTTGGACTTCCAGAAGGCTTTCGATAAGGTCCCACATAAGAGATTAGCGTGCAAAATTAAAGCACATGGGATTGGGGGTAAGGTACTGACATGGATAGAGAACTTGTTGGCAGACAGGAAACAAAGAGTAGGAATAAAGGGGTCGTTTTCCTGAGTGGCAGGCAGTGACTAGTGGGGTACCGCAGGGATCAGTGCGAGGACCCCAGCTATTC
Source organism: Heterodontus francisci (assembly GCF_036365525.1). Lineage (NCBI taxonomy): Eukaryota > Metazoa > Chordata > Chondrichthyes > Heterodontiformes > Heterodontidae > Heterodontus > Heterodontus francisci. The sequence goes on from NC_090377.1 coordinate 74,897,168, forward strand.
ACATTAATGATATAGATGAGGGAATTAAATGTAATATATCCAAGTTTGCAGATGACACAAAGCTGGGTGGGAGTGTGAGCTGTGAGGAGGATGCAGAGAAGCTCCAATGTGATATGGACAGATTGAGTGAGTGGGCAAATACATGGCAGATGCAGTATCATGTGGATAAATGTGAAGTTATCCACTTTGGTGGCAAAAACAGAAAGACAGATTATCTAAACGGTGATAGATTTGGAAAGGGGAGGTGCAGTGAGACCTGGGTGTCCTTGTGCACCAGTTGCTGAAAGTCAGCATGCAGGTACAGCGGGCAATTAAGGCAGCAAATGGTATGCTGGCCTTCATAGCGAGAGGATTCGAGTACAGGAGCAAGGATGTCTTGCTGCAATTATACAGTGCCTTGGTGAGACCACATCTGGAGTATTGTGTGCAGTTTTGGTCTCCTTATCTGCGGAAGGATGTTCTTGCTATGGAGGGAGTGCAGTGAAAGTTCATCAGACTGATTCCTGGGATGGCAGGACTGACATATGGAGAGAGATTGGGTCGATTAAGCTTGTATTCGCTAGCATTTAGAAATATGAGGGGATCTCATAGAAACCTACAAAAGTCTTAACAGGACTGGACAGACTAGATGCAGGAAGGATGTTCCCCATAGCAGGGGAGTCCAGGACCAGGGGTCACAGTCCAAGGACAAGGGGTGAACCATTTAGAACTGAGATGAGGAGAGATTTATTCACCCAGAGAGTGGTGAACCTGTGGAATTCTCTACCACAGAAAGCAGTTGAGGCCAAATTATTAAATATATTCAAGAAGGAGTTAGATATAGTTCTTAGGGCTAATGGGATCAAGGGATACGGGGAGAAAGCGGGAACAGGTTACTGAGTTTGGATGATCAGCCATGATCGTATTGAATGGCGGAGCAGGCTCTAAGGGCTAAATGGCCTACTCCTGCTCCTATTTTTCTATGGCCATCCCTGGAAAAAAAAATTCTTCCCCCAAGTCACTTACAACTACACTTCCAAATTCCCAACTGTCTGGCCTGTGGCCCACCCACTATTCACAACATTTCAACAGCTAGCAATCTGCTCCATCAAACTCTCACGTCCACCTTTGGTGCACCTATTAAAGCCATTACACACTCATACTGTTTGTTCTCCCCATTACAGCCCTCACCATTGCTTCCTCAAATCCAAGGGATGCAGACTTGAACAAGTACAGAGGACACATGGCTTAGCCATTCATCTGGTTCAATCACAACAAATCCTGCTCTCCTCTGCCAAAATCACTCACTAGTCCAGGTCTATCCTGGAATGCAAGGATAACCCCCGGCTTCAGAATCCCCTCTTCCCAACCTCCTCCACCCTCACTCCCAAGCACGAGGAACTCATGGATTTCTTTGTCACCAAGACCATTCATTCAGATGCTTCTGCCACTTCCCTCGCTTTCCCTACCCCACTGGGTCAAATATCCAAGTTACCCCCCTCCCCACCCTGAACTCCCCATCTCCCCTCATGTTCTGTCCAAACTCATCTTGTCCACGAGACCCACCTCCCGCACCCTCAACCCTATTCTCACTAAACTGACCACCCAACTTCCCACAATGGTTCCCATGTTAGCTATTAAGTTTTCTTTCCTCACATACTGTTTTCCCCCTCCCAATCAAATCTATCAACATGCTAGTTAAAAAAACTCACCCTTGACTTCCCAGACAGAACGATCAATTAGAGAAAGTAGTTACTTGAATAGGGACTAGTGCAAAGGTGGAGGTGAGGTTGTGATTGAGCAGATCACTCACTGCCAAAATGGTGGTGAAAGGTGGAATTTGGAAGTGCAGCTTTAATTGACTTGGGGGAAACGTTTCTCACCCCCACCCAAGGATGACCATAGAAGGAAGTGGGTTGGGAGGGGGATGTGGGTGGAGAGCGATACTACGAAACCATTCCATGTCCCAACATCTTTCCTCAAAGTCCTTGAATGTGGTGTGACCTCCCAAAACTGTGGCCATATTTCCTGGAGGTATGTTTGAATCCCTCCAATTATGCTTCCACCCTAACCAGTCCAGGTATGGCCCTCAAAGTCACAAATGTTATCCTGTGTGAAGGCGACAATGGTAAAATATCCCTCCTCGTCCATCTCAATCTGTCTGCAGACTTTGACACAGTTGACTACACCATCCTCCACCCTCCAGCTTGGTGAGACTGCACTCGCCTGGTTCCATTTTTATCTATCCAATCATGGTCAGAGAATCACCTGTAATGGCTTCTCTTCCTTCTCCCACGCCATTACCTCAAGTCTCCTTGCACTCATACATACTGCTCCTCAGGAACATCACTGGAAAACAGCAGTAATTTTCACAGGTACACTGACCCAGCTCTATCTTACCTTCCTACTGTCTCTAATCTGTTACACTGCTCATCTGACAACCAGATAAACCCCAGTCCCCGCCACAAACTCTGTTCCCTAGCTCTCTCCCTGGCACCTGGCAGGATGCCAAACCAGATCGTTCGCTACCTTGGTCTCATCTCTGATCCAGAGATAAGCATCACCAAGACTGCCTCCATAACGTCACCCAACTCCAACTCAGCTTCAGCTCATCTGCTACTGAAACCCTCAAACATGCCTTTGTCACCTCTTCACTTAACTATTCCAATGCCTCTCATTCTCTACCCTCCATAAACACAAGCTCATAGAAAACTCTACTGCCTGCATCCTAACTCACACCAAGTTCCATTCACCCATCACCCCAATGCTCACTCACATACACTGGCTCTTGGTCTGGCAATGCCTCAATTTTTAAATTCATATCTTTTTTCTAAATATTTCCATGACCTCACCCCCTTCCTATGTAATCTCCTCCAGCTCGACAACCCTCAGATCTCTACACTCATCCAATTTTTTCCTCCTGCACATCTCCTATTTTAATCATTCCATCACAGGTTACTGTGCTTTCAGCTGCCTCAGCCCCAAGCTCTGGAATTCCCCCTCTAAATCTCTACCTCTAAAACCCCTTTAAAAACAAATTCTTTGACCAACTTTTGGTCATCTGTTCTAATATCTGCTTATGCGGCTTAGTGTTAAATTTTGTTTGATAACACTCTGTAAATGAATAAAAAGGGGGAAAAATACTAGTTCTGCCTCTAATTTAGAAAAAGATTGTTTACTTTGATAGCAAGTTATCTTAATTTATTCTACATTTCGAAGTGCTAATCATGCACACATCTCCTGCAATCAAGCAATTAGTACATTAACCACAAATAACACATTCTGAAAAAAGCAGCCATTCACCAAGTCTCCAACATTTTTTGGGGGGGGCGGGGAAGAGGGGGGCAGCATTTACCAATCATTAACACCATGGCTACAAGAACAGGGCAAAGATTGGGTACCCCGCAAAAAGCTGCTCACTTCCAAAGCCTCAAGTAAACAGCATTATGGCATACTCACTAATCAATGGTCAAGGAGGGGACATCATTCTATTTACTTAATCAGTGCTTATGTCATAGACCCAATGGCATACTAGCGCTGCAGTACATACAATACATAGGATACACTGCAGCAACTCATTAAGGTTACTTTGCAGCACCTCATCCCTATGACCACCACCACTGAGGCAGGCATGAGCAGGAATGTCAAGGGAACACCATCACCTCCAAGTTCCTATCCAAGTCATAAACGACCCGTACTTGGACATACTTTGCCATTCCTTCAACGTCACCAGGTCAATATCCCAGAATTTCCTATCCAACACCTCATGGAGTGCCACATAACTGTGCATTCTGAACATGTGCAATTGGCAAAATTTCCCAGTAAGCAACCCAAGTTGAAGGGTAGGATGGCATGCCCTCATATCCTGCGACAATTTGTATTTCATTGCATTTTCATTCTAAAAATATTTGCAAGAGATTGGAGATTGAATTTTATTTCAGCCAATTTTTAATATTTTTGTTTATCCATTATGAACAAACGGATTACAAGAACAGCTATCATTGTGGTTTCTTTGTTTATGGTTAGAAAGCAAAAATTCCTTAGAATAGTTTTTTTTAAGCCAATCACCATTTTTGGTTTGTTAGAGTCAGAAAATCTGTCTTGTGAACCATTCTTGAGATTAAGGATTTTCTTGATTTAAAAACTGCATAAACCAACTGAAATTTGAGAGGTTTTGTGTTTGTTTACAGATACTTACGTTTGAGTGTATAAATCAAACTTGATATATTAAAAATGCAACTTCTGTTTGACTTAATCTGTTTTGATTATTAATTCCCATATCCATATTTATAACAAACTATGTAAACTTTGCCAGACATTCAGTAAGATGCCACACAAGAGATGGCAGCGCAGTGATAATGTCACTGGACTAGCAATCCAGAGGCCCAGGTGAATGCCCTGGGGACATGGGTTCAAATCCCACCATGACAGCTGGTGGAATTTAAATTCAAGTAATAAAAATGAAATTGATTTAAAAAAAAATCTGGAATTGAAAGCTAGTCTCAGTAATGATGCCATAAAACTATCAATGTCATAAAAACCCATCGGGTTCACTAATGTCCTTTAGGGAAGGAAATCTGCTGTCCTTACCTGGTTTGGCTTACATGTGATTCCAGACTCTTAACTACCCTCCGAAATGGCCTAGCAAGCCACTCAGTTCAAGGGCAATTAGGAATCTGCAACAAATGCTGGCCAGCGACAGCCACATCCCATGAAAGAATTAAAAAAAAAAAAGAGGTTGTTGCATAAAGCTGGGCTCATGGAGTTGGGGTAATAAATTAGCATGGATTGAGAATTGGTTAACAGACAGAAGAGTGGGAACAAACAGGTCATTTTTGGGTTGGCAGATCTTAACTATTGGGGTGCTGCAAGGATTGGTGCTTAGGCCATAGCTATTTACAATCTGTAGCAGAGTCAGAGTCATTACAGCACAGAAGGAAGCCATTTGTCTCAAGTCCATGCCCCTCTCTGTACAGCAATCCAGTACTGCCATACCCCCGTTCTATCCCTGTTGCCCTGCAAAATTTATTTCCCTCAAGTGCCCATGCAATTTCCATTTGAAATCATTGATGGTCTCTGCTTCCACCACCCTCGTCGGCAGCGAGTTCCAGGTTACTACTCAACGTGTAAAAAAAAAGGTTCTTCCTCACATTCTCCCCACCCCTTATCTCTTGCTCAAAACTTTAAATCAGACTTAGATGAGGCACCTAAGTGACAACACAAAGCTAGGTGGGAAAGTAAGCTGCGAAGACACAAGGAGGCTGCAAAAAGATATAGACTGGTTAAGTAAGTGGGCAAGACTATGGCAGATGGAATATAATGTGGGAAAATAGGAAATTATCCACTCTGATAGAAATAAAAAATATATATATTTTTTAAAAAAGGTGAGAAACTAGTAAATATCGGCATTCAGAGGTATTTGGATGTCCTTGTAGACAAATCAAAGTTAACGTGCAGGTACAGCAAGCAATTAGGCAAGAAAATGGTATGTTAGACTTCATTACAAGTGTGCTGGAGTACAAGATTAAAGTAGTTTTGATAGGTTTGATATATATATATCATCACCCTCTATAAAAACAAAGGTGACCGCGGTGACTGCAACAACTACCGTGGAATCTCCCTGCTCAGCATAGTGGGGAAAGTCTTTGCTCGAGTCGCTCTGAACAGGCTCCAGAAGCTGGCCGAGCGCGTCTACCCTGAGGCACAGTGTGGCTTTCGTGCAGAGAGATCGACTATTGACATGCTGTTCTCCCTTCGTCAGATACAGGAGAAATGCCGTGAACAACAGATGCCCCTCTACATTGCTTTCATTGATCTCACCAAAGCCTTTGACCTCGTCAGCAGACGTGGTCTCTTCAGACTACTAGAAAAGATCGGATGTCCACCAAAGCTACTAAGTATCATCACCTCATTCCATGACAATATGAAAGGCACAATTCAACATGGTGGCTCCTCATCAGAGCCCTTTCCTATCCTGAGTGGTGTGAAACAGGGCTGTGTTCTCGCACCCACACTTTTTGGGATTTTCTTCTCCCTGCTGCTTTCACATGCGTTCAAATCCTCTGAAGAAGGAATTTTCCTCCACACAAGATCAGGGGGCAGGTTGTTCAACCTTGCCCGTCTAAGAGCGAAGTCCAAAGTACGGAAAGTCCTCATCAGAGAACTCCTCTTTGCTGACGATGCTGCTTTAACATCTCACACTGAAGAATGCCTGCAGAGTCTCATCGACAGGTTTGCGTCTGCTTGCAATGAATTTGGCCTAACCATCAGCCTCAAGAAAACGAACATCATGGGGCAGGATGTCAGAAATGCTCCATCCATCAATATTGGCGACCACGCTCTGGAAGTGGTTCAAGAGTTCACCTACCTAGGCTCAACTATCACCAGTAACCTGTCTCTAGATGCAGAAATCAACAAGCGCATGGGTAAGGCTTCCACTGCTATGTTCAGACTGGCCAAGAGAGTGTGGGAAAATGGCGCACTGACACGGAACACAAAAGTCCGAGTGTATCAGGCCTGTGTCCTCAGTACCTTGCTCTACGGCAGCGAGGCCTGGACAACGTATGCCAGCCAAGAGCGACGTCTCAATTCATTCCATCTTCGCTGCCTTCGGAGAATACTTGGCATCAGGTGGCAGGACTATATCTCCAACACAGAAGTCCTTGAAGCGGCCAACATCCCCAGCTTATACACACTACTGAGTCAGCGGCGCTTGAGATGGCTTGGCCATGTGAGCCGCATGGAAGATGGCAGGATCCCCAAAGACACATTGTACAGCGAGCTCGCCACTGGTATCAGACCCACCGGCCGTCCATGTCTCCGTTATAAAGACGTCTGCAAACGCGACATGAAATCGTGTGACATTGATCACAAGTCGTGGGAGTCAGTTGCCAGCATTCGCCAGAGCTGGCGGGCAGCCATAAAGACAGGGCTAAATTGTGGCGAGTCGAAGAGACTTAGTAGTTGGCAGGAAAAAAGACAGAGGCGCAAGGGGAGAGCCAACTGTGCAACAGCCCCAACAAACAAATTTCTCTGCAGCACCTGTGGAAGAGCCTGTCACTCCAGAATTGGCCTTTATAGCCACTCCAGGCGCTGCTTCACAAACCACTGACCACCTCCAGGCGCGTATCCATTGTCTCTCGAGATAAGGAGGCCCAAAAGAAAGATATATATATATATCAAACCTATCAAACCTATGAATGAACATGCATACATCTATGACTTTAAAATAAGGAATTAATTCTGCTTGCTCTGATCCAATTATTTCACGCCCTTAAACCTACTTCATTCGAAAGCTTCAATCCCGATGTACAACGCCACAAGATTCATCCAGTGGTATACTAACTTTCCCACTTCTGCACTCCCGGCGATTCTCCATCGATAAATTTTAAGTAGACAATTTATGTATAAAATGCTTTAATGCAATAGCAAAGACAGGAATGGGCTGACAATGGGAAAAGTGGTGGTGGAAACACTTGAAGGCACAAAAGTGGTCGCGGACTGGACAGAAAGAAGCTGACATGAGAACAAGAGGATTGGAGTCAATTGTTCTAAATGGGCCAACAGCAGTCTGGGTCCTTTTTTCCCTCAAGCTTATTTCCTGCGCCCCCAATAATACCAGATTCTGTCTACATCAAATATCACCTTCCCCTCACTCCAATCTGAAAGGACCTCCTATATAGCCAGAATCACCCCTATGCTCATAGATCCGATGAACTCCCTCCCCAATTGCCCCAGATCCTAGGATTCTTCCAAAAATCTATCCCAGTTTTCTTGGTATCCTTGAACCAATGTTCCTAGACCTATCAAAATACTGTTAGAGCTCATGTGACAAATGTCAGATTATAGACCGTCAGGCAAACCCCCAGCTGCCGAGACGGATGCACACATTATTTCACCACATGAACAAAAACTTAAAATTGTAAGCCCTCACTGGAAGGACATTTGCATAGTATCAATGTTAAAACAATGGGGACCCAGTAGTTGCTTCCCCAATACAAAGAGGTCAAACCAGTTTAAGTCACATGGCTAGTTGGCTAGAGTTTTTGAATTTGAACTTCCTGAGTTGGTTGGAAATGGGCAGCAGAGGAACCTCTTAATTTAAAATTAAATTTTAAACTAAGTGCAAAAAAGGCTTGGAGGTGTTTAGAAGCAAGACAACACCAGGAAAGTCCTAAAGTATAAAAAAAGTAACCACCTGCTGTAATATGTTGGGGGATAGTTTAAAAATATAAAAATTAAAGTTAGATGCAGCGTCACAAAGGCAAATTGACCTCAAACAGAACTTGAGCAGCTGTGCCACTTAATACTGGGTGGACTGAAAGGCAAGTATAATAATGTGTATCTACTGTACAATTAAAAGTAACACTTGCATGACATCTAGGTGTGACAAGTGTGATACAGTAAGTATGATAAGTGCAAGACTTAGATTTTGCCATGGCATTGCTCACTGAGTCTGGATACTGAAGTGTGATGCCAAAATTGTGACTGGAAATCCAATTGGCACAGGTGTGCGCTATTAGCAATTCTACCATGGCACTACTGATGAGTTAAGAGGTTTCATAAGGATAGGGGTGTTGAGACTCAATTCTCTGCTGCATTGTCTTGATTCTAGTATCTGGCCTTTTCCTTTTGTCCTCTGTTTTCTGCTCTTCAGGGAAATTTTCACTATACTGAGCTACCTGATCTGTTCCTGTTGGTTCCCATTCTGCTGCATTGCTGCTTTCCAAGTGCCAGTCTTGACGCAGTAGTAGCACTCTTGCCCCTTAGTCTGAAATGTTGAGGGCTCAAGTCCTGTAATATTACTTGTTCGTTTGATATGTGAACTATTGCAAGCTTCACAGGACTGCAAGTAATATCCAAAGAAAGCATGAGTTTTTAATTATACTTTAACTGGAATATATATATTATATATATAATACATACATACACACACACATCTACTACAGGAGCCACACCTACACACACCCACAACTCCCTGGCCATGTGTGACGTGACATCACTTCCTCTGGTGACCTTCAATTACAGCTTCTTAAGGTGTTCCAACAACAAGTCCCACTCCAGAGACTTGGATAAGACATTAAATGGAGGTCCCAGCTGTCCCCTTTATTGGGTATAAAAACTATTTCGAAGAACAGGGGAGTTCTCTTCGGTGTCCCTTTCAATATATATCACATCACCACCAAAACATTATCTGGTTATTATTTCATTTATTTCACTGTTTGTGGGATCTTAACTGAGTATAAATTGGCTGAAGATGTCTCGAACACCTTCTTGAGCACATCAACTTGTTTCACCCATTTTCTGTCTCCTTTATAAAATTCTCATTCTCTACCTCCACACAAACCCCATTCCTAAGTTCCTCATATCTTCCCTCCTTCAGCCTCTGCACTGTCTCCTAATCTGGCAAAGATCCTACCACAGGCTTGTGCGATATCACCCCTGCTGTACTCTAGGTCTGGGTCAGTAACTTACCATTTTTGGGAATGCTGCCTCCTGAGTGCCCTGGTGCAACTCTAATCTAAACCCTTCACCTCTCTGCCTCAAATGCCATTCCATCGATCAATCTTCTGCTTTCAAATACAAGTGAACTTCAGCTGCTAGCATTTTCTGCTCGGAACATATTCTTCAAATACTTTTTGAAAATAGTTGAAACTTCAAAAGCTTTAGTAGACAGATGTACTTTTTTTTTTAAAAAGCTGAGTGTAGAAGACTGTTCAGATGAGATTTTTGGTTTGTATTCCATACATTTTAAAAATGCAGAGATTTCATTAACGCTTTCAATTTTCATGAAACTAATTTTAGCGTGCAGGTGGATTGCTCCCAGTGCCACGTGCTAATGAACAAAGGAATAGAAGGATTAAGCGATTTAACACGTGGCTGGAGAATTGGTGCAGGAGGGAGTGCATCAGATTTCTGAGGTAGATGGGACCTGTACAAGATAGACTGGTTGCACGTTAGCATGACCAGGACCAACATCCTCGCAGTGAGATTTGCTAGTACTGTTGGGGAGGGTTTAAACTAAATTGGCAGGGGGTTGGAAACCTAAGAGGGAACTGAGTGTGGAGGGAAGCAAAACTGGTTTCAGGAAGTAGAAAAGTAGTAAGCGGAATTGGAAGGCAGACAAGATGAAGGCAAACATCAAATAGAATTGGAATGACGAATAATGTTAAGACAAAGTTAAGGGCACTCAATCTGAATGCATGCAGCATTCGCAACAAGGTAAGATGACTTGAAGGCACAAAGAGAGGTAAATGGGCATGATTTAATTGCCATTACGGAGACGTGGTTACAGGGTGACCAGGACTGGGATCTCAATATTCAGAGATATTTGTCATCTAGGAGGGATCGGCGGAGGGGAAAAGGAGATGGGGTAGCACTATTAATAAGAGAAGCGATCAGTATATTAGTGAGACGGGATCTTAGATCGGACGAGCAAGATGTAGAATCATTTAGGGTGGAGCTAAGAAACAGTGAGGGGCAAACATTGGTGGGATTTGTTTATAGGCCAAACTGTAGTGGTAATATTGGGGCATGGTATAAATCAGGAAATTAGAGGTGCGTGTAGCATGGACAATACAGTAATGGGAGATTTCAATTTACATATAGATTGGGTAAACCTAATTAGCACTAATACTGTGGAGGATGAATTCTTGGAGTATGTACGAGATGGGATTCTGGAGCAGTACATTAAAGAACCAACTCGGGATCTTGCTATTTTAGATTTAGTATTAAGTAATGAGAAATATCTAATAAACACTGTAAAGGAGCCATTAGGAAATAGTGACCACAATATGATAGAATTTTACATTAAGTTTGAAAGAGATACAGTTCTTTCTGAAACCAGGGTCTTAAATCTGAACAAAGGAAACTACGAAGGTATGAGGGGCAAGTTGGCTATGGTGGACTAGGAAAATACATTAAAAGATTTGACAGTAGACAAGTAATGGCTAGTTTTTAAAGATGTATTACACCATTTACAACAAACATACATTCCTCTAAGACACAAAATCTCAACAGGAAAGGCAAATCAACCAAGGCTAACAAAAGTTAAGGATTGCATTAGGTCAAAGGAAGTGGCTTATAAAGGTCGCCAGAAAAAGTGGCAAGCCAGAGGATTGGGACCAATTTGGAGTCCAAAGAAATACCAAGAAACTGATAAAGGGCAAGAAAAGATTATGAATGCAAGCTAGCTAGAAACAAAGATGGACTGCAAAAGCTTCTTTAAGCATGTGAAAAGGAAAAGGTTAGTAAGGATGAAAATGGGTCCACTGCAGGCGGAGACAGGAGAGTTTGTGGTGGAGAATGAAGAAATGGAAGAGACTCTAAACAATTAACTCGCATTTGTCTTCACAGAGGAAGATATAGAAAATGTTTCAGAAATACTAGGGAACCAAGGGACTTGTAAAAATGAGGAACTGAAAGAAATTAGTATAAAGAAATAGTACATGAAAAATTAATTGGATTGAAAATTGATAAATCCCCCGGACCAGATGAGCTACATCTCAGAGTGCTGAAGAAGGTGGCTATAGAGATAGTGGATGCATTTGGTGGTTATCTTTCAAAATACAATAGATTCCGGAAGGGTTCCTGCAGACTGGAAAGTAGCAAATATAACCCCATTGTTTAAAGGGAGTGAGAGAGAAAACAGAAAACTACAGATCTGTTACTTTGATGTCAGTAGTAGGGAGAATGTTACAATTTATTATAAAGGATGAAATAACTGGCCACTTGGAAAATAATGATAGGTTTGGGGCAGATGCAACATGGATTTGTGAAAGGAAAATCATGTTTGACAAACTTGGAGTTTTTTTGAGGATGTTACTTGTTGCAAAGATAAAGGAGAACCAGTGGATGTGGTGTATTTGGATTTTCAGAAGGCTTTTGATAAGGTCCCACACAGGTGAGCAAACAAAATTAGAGCACATGGGATTGGGGATAATACACTGCAATGGACTGCGAATTGGTTAACAGACAAAAAGCAGAGAGTAGGAATAAACGGGTCACTCTCAGGATGGCAGACTGTTACTAATATGGTGCTGCAAGGATCAGTGCTTGGGCCACAGCTGTTCACAATCTATTTAAATGATTTAGAAAGAGGTACCAATTGTAATATTTCCAAATTTGCTGGTGACACAAAACTAGGTGGGAATGTAAGTTCTGAGAAGTATGAAAGCAGGCTTCAAGGGGATTTGAACAGGATAAGTGAATGGGCAAAAAACATGGCAGATAGGCTATAATGTGAGTGAGTGTGAAATGATCCACTTTGGTAGAAATGGTGAGGGGTTGGGAAGTGTTGATGCTCAAAGAGAGCTGGGTGACCTGGTCCATGACTCTAGCATGCAGGTGCAGCAAGCAATTAGGAAGACAAATGGTATGTTGGCCTTCATTGCAAGGGGATTTGAGTACTGCAGTAAAGATGTCTTGCTGCAATTGTATCGAGCCTTGACGAGACCACACCGAGAGTAGTGTGCACAGTTTTGGTCTCCTGGTCTAAGGAAGGATATACTTGCCATAGAGGGAGTGCAACAGAGGTTCACCAGACAAATTCTCTCCCACGGCATTTTCGTTTGTCTCTTAGCTTGTTCACCTTCATTGCTTTCTATTTCCCTCCTGGTATTTGATTAAGTGTATTCTCAGTGGGGAGGGGGGGGGGGAGGAGAGAAAGAGTGGGGAGGGGGGGGGAGGAGAGAAAGAGTGGGGAGGGGGGGGGGAGGAGAGAAAGAGTGGGGAGGGGGGGGGGAGGAGAGAAAGAGTGGGGAGGGGGGGGGGAGGAGAGAAAGAGTGGGGAGGGGGGGGGGAGGAGAGAAAGAGTGGGGAGGGGGGGGGAGGAGAGAAAGAGTGGGGAGGGGGGGGGGAGGAGAGAAAGAGTGGGGAGGGGGGGAGGAGAGAAAGAGTGGGGAGGGGGGGGAGGAGAGAAAGAGTGGGGAGGGGGGGGGAGGAGAGAAAGAGTGGGGAGGGGGGGGGAGGAGAGAAAGAGTGGGGAGGGGGGGGAGGAGAGAAAGAGTAAGGAGGGGGGGGAGGAGAGAAAGAGTAAGGAGGGGGGGGAGGAGAGAAAGAGTAAGGAGGGGGGGGAGGAGAGAAAGAGTAAGGAGGGGGGGGAGGAGAGAAAGAGTAAGGAGGGGGGGGAGGAGAGAAAGAGTAAGGAGGGGGGGGAGGAGAGAAAGAGTAAGGAGGGGGGGGAGGAGAGAAAGAGTGGGGAGGGGGGGGAGGAGAGAAAGAGTGGGGAGGGGGGGGGAGGAGAGAAAGAGTGGGGAGGGGGGGGGAGGAGAGAAAGAGTGGGGAGGGGGGGGGGAGGAGAGAAAGAGTGGGGAGGGGGGGGGGAGGAGAGAAAGAGTGGGGAGGGGGGGGGGAGGAGAGAAAGAGTGGGGAGGGGGGGGAGGAGGAGAGAAAGAGTGGGGAGGGGGGGGGAGGAGAAGAGAAGAGGAGGAAAATATATAATGTTGTGACCTGTGGAGAAGTGTGACTACAATAAACAGTGCACTCCTCCCGCCTCAGTCATAACATTATATTCTTGAGTTTCAAAGAATGAGAGATGATCGCATTGAAACTTATAAGAAGTCTTACAGGGCCTGACAGGGTAGATGTGGATAGCATGTTTCCTCCGACTGGTGAGTCTCGAATGAGGGGACACTGTCTGAAAATAAGGGCCAGGCCATTTAAGATGGAAAGAGGACGAATTTCTTTATTCAGAAGGTATTCAATCTGTGGAATTCTCTACCCCAGGAGGGCTGTGGAAGCTCGATCATTGAACATGTTCAAGAAAGAAAATCGACAGATTTCTGAATAAAGACATCAACGGATATGGGGATAGTGAGGAAAAATGGCATCGAGGTAGATGATCAGCCATGATTTGTTTCAATGGCGGAACAAGCTCGACGGGCTGAATCCCCTACTTCTGCTCTTATTTCTTATGATCCTATGAACATTTCAAGTAATAACGCAGTTCAGTTCCACAGCCCAAATCTGATTTTTTTTTAAATAATTTGAAATTTGACAAAAACAGCTTCTGAGGGAACTAGGTTCAAGGTAAGTAGGCTTCTCAGTGGAGCATGTGGGGGACAGGGGAGGAGAGAACTGAATGGACAGTCAAGCGTGAGATATTTGAGAGCAGAGGGAAAAGATAGATTGGAGTAAAGGGATTGTAGAATTAGCAATCAGTAGCAGGAAAGGGGTGAAAATGGAGTTAGGAGGTGCAGTTGTCTGGGACAGGAGTTGAAAAAGGGACCTGCCAAAGGTCATATTTTCCCACAATTTCCACCCAATGACCCCTTTGCTAGCCACATCAGTCATCAATTTACACCTGAAAGGAAAGCAAAGAGGAAAGACAGCCAAAGTAAAAACTGAGAGGAGAGCAAGAGCACAGGCTAGGAGGGCAAGACACCAAGTATGTATGTACACAAGAATACCAGAGAAGCAGAGAATGAAATTCCAAAATCAAGTTGTAAGCATTTGAGGGAAATCAACAAAGAGGAATGAGAAACAAAACCAAATATTTTCCACCCCCACCCAACAGGCAGGTTTCCAGTACTGCTCCCCAACACCTCAGAAGGTCTTCCTGGACAACCACACAGTTTACTGAATACCGCCCCTGTCCAATCATCACATTCCCCATGCTACCCATCTCCCCTAACTTCTTTTCCCTCTTCTCCAGTTTCTATCAATTCAGCGCTCTCCAGTTCTTTTAAGTTCCTCCTCACATACATCCAGAGTCGGGCAGCAGCGCGACAACAATGAAACTGCATCGACTGTTCTTGAATTTAAACTACTGTTACGAAAGTACTTCCATTTTTTGTTAATTTGAGAACTTGTGTTTGCTTTGGGAAAACGGAAAAGGATTCTATGGATTTGTTTTCCCCACTGGGGTCACTGAAAGGACTGAGGGTTTGCAAACACAATGTACTGGAAGTCACCAGTCTTCAGATAAATACCCAGCAGGGGCTTTTTGCCTCAGGGGAGATGTTTACAGAGAAGTGACAGGTCAAGATTTATAAGGATCAGGAGGCCTGACTCTTGAGATATTGTTTTTGCTTTCGCTTTGGACAGAGTTTGGAGTTTGAAAAAACCAACCATGAGAGCAGTCACCCCAGCTCAGCCTGTTCCATCTCTCTGAAAATCCTGCCAGTTTTTCCATCTCTGAGAAACACTTAGAAGAGTGTAAGAAATAGAGAAACTGATGATACATTCCTCCTGAAAGGCCTGTCTGAAACCCTGGTTGCCACATTTCTCCTGAGATGCCGGAAAAACCTGCCGGACAAATCCTCAGCGCCGGTTGAAAACAAAAACTGCTCTCGAGAAAGACCCAAGTGACAGACGTCTACACATATTTGGGACGCCAAACCAAACTGTGGAAATGAGATCCACAAGCCTAAGTGTTACCATTGCCACAAGGTGCAACACCTTCGTGCAGAATGCTGGAAGTTGTGGGGTAAACCCATGGGACTTATTGGAGTACACAAAGCCAATGGGGTCCTGACCAAGAGTACGACAGATCAGGCAATAGCTCTGCCTGCAACTGAAAGGCCAAGTACAAAAACTTGCTGAGAGTGCGGGGGATATGAATAAGATACTTCAGTTATAGGGAATTCTTGTCAAAAGGAAAAGTAACTCCTTATCCCTCAAGTGAGGCCAGCAAACCTATAGTTATACTTAGGGATACAGAAGCCATCCAAACTCTTTTGCTGGGGAAGGCATAACTTTTCCACCCGAGAGCTCACTGAATGCCAAGGTTTTAGTGAATGGCATCAGCAGGGAGTATATATCCGTACCTTTGTATCGGGTGCACCATATGTGACCTAATGTCTGGAACGGTAACTGTAGGAGTCGTCCATAGTTTGCCTGTAAATGGAGTTGACCTACTCCTGGCGAATAACTTCGCCAGAATGAAGTGACCAGCTTCTCCAGTAGTCACCGAAAAACCAAGTGAAGTCAATGAGACAGAACAGTTGCAGGAAAAGGTTCCAGGAATTTTTTCATTCATGTGTAGAGACCCGAACAATGGCGAAACAAGTTCCATTGCCAGAGGTAAAGTTAGCACCACTGACAGATAGCCAAATATCTGAAACTTTTTTGGGGGATTTGGATATACTGAAGGAAATGTGCAATAAGTCTTCTCTGATCAAGGCTCAGCAAGCCAATCCAGAGTTAAATAAAGTGGCACAAATCGGCTCCAACTGAAGCAAAAGGGAGTTCTGGAAGGCTACTATATTAAAAATGGGATTCTGATGAGGAGGTAGAGACCTCCTCCCAGACCTGTGGATGAAGAATGGAAAGTTTTTCATCAAATAGTGGCACCACAGAAGTATCACCGGAAAATATTAAGGATAGCCCATGAAATTCCTATAGCTGGACATGTGGGGATCCGGAAGACCCAAATCATGTATAGGTCAACATTTTTACTGGCCAGATCTTTCCAAGGACGTGGTGCAATTTTGTAAGACGTGCCAGACTGTGGGAAAATCACAACCTACCATAAAACCGGCACCTCTAATTCCCGTACCAGTTTTCAGGGAACCATTTAGCAAGATGTTGGTAGACTGTTTCGGACTTTTACCAAAAACAAAAGCGGAACACCAATATATGCTCACTGTTATGGATATGGCTACTTGGTTCCCAGAGGCCATTCCTTGAGAACAAGTTCTGCTAAGGTAGTGGTAGCGAGGTTAACCCAGTTCTTCACTAGACATGGGTTACCGATTGAGATTCAGTCAGATCAAGACTCCAATTTTATGTCTATCAGACCCTCAAAACAACGATCAGAGCACACTGTCAAGAATATCCCCATGATTGGGACAACAGGCTGGAATTTCTTTTGTTTGCAACTGGTTTCAGTCCTTTTGTATTAGTTTATGGACATGAGATAAGAGGTCCTCTGAAACTAACTGAAGAAAGCTTTTTAGAACAGAGTGACGAATCTTCTGTGCTAGATCACGTATCAGTGTTCTGGGAACGGTTCACGCGAGCCTGCAAAGTGGCTCAGGAACACCTAAAAGCTTCCCAAGCAACCAGGAAATGGGCAGACAAGCATGCCAAGACGCAAACATTTCAACCAAGGGATGCGGTGTTAGTATTACTGCCTTTACATGCTAAAAGCACGATTCAGTGGTCCATATAAAGTGGTCTAGAGAATTGGTAAAGTAAATTATTTGATTGACACCCCAGATCGCCACAAGAAGAATAGGCTGTGTCACATTAATATGTTGAAACACTATTGCCGGGAGGAGAGTAAGCAAGCAAAAGTATATCAGGACATAGGGACAGTGAAGGATGATAGGGATAGTGAGGATGAGGCAGAAGAAGGACCTGACCATTTTCAAATTGAACTTCCTACTATCCGGTTAACTAATACTGAATTGTTAGGGAGATTGGACACTATGCTTTCATATTTAGATGCAGAACAATGAGAAAACCCAACAAGGCTACTCTCAGTATTTAAAAGGAATCTGTAGAGACAAGCCAGCATGTAATACCTTAGCCATAAACGATGTGGATGTTCTTTTTAATTCGTTCATGGGATGTGGGCATCGCTGGATAGGCCAACATTTATTGCCCATCCCTAATTGCCCTTGAGGTGGTGGTGGCGCGCTGTCTTCTTGAACAGCTGCAGTCCATGTGGGGTAGGTACACCCACAGTGCTGTTTGGAAGGGAGTTCCAGAATTTTGACCCAGCGACAGTGAAGAAATGACAATATAGTTAGAATGGTGTGCGGCTTGGAGAACTTGCAGGTGGTGGTGTTCCCATGCGTCTGCTGCCCTTGTCTTTCTAGATGGTAGAGGTCGTGGGTTTGGAAGGTGCTGTTGAAGGAGCCTTGGTGCGTTGCTGCAGTGCATCTTGGAGATGGTACACACTGCTGCCACTGTGCGTCAGTGGTGGAGGGAGTGAACGTTTGTGGATGGGGTGCCAATCAAGCAGGCTTTGTCCTGGATGGTGTCGAGCTTCGAGTGTTATTGGAGCTGCACCCATCCAGGCAAGTGCAAAGTATTCCATCACACTCCTTACTTGTGGCTTGTAGATGGTGTACAGGCTTTGGAGAGTCAGGAGAAGAGTAACTCTCCACAGAATTCCCAGCCTCTGACCTGCTCTTGTAGCCACGGTATATGGCTATGCCAGTTCAGTTTCTGGTCATGGTGATCCCCAAGAAGTTGATAGTGGGGGATTCAGTGACCGTAATGCCATTGAATATTAAGGGGAGATGGTTAGATTCACTCTTGTTGGAGATGGTCGTTGCCCGGCACTTGTGTCGCAAGTGTTGCACGCCACTTATCAGCCCAAGCCTTGCTATTTCTACATGAACTGTTTCAGTATGAGTCGCAAATGATGCTGAACATTGTGCAATCATCAGCGAACATCCCCACTTCTGACCTTATGATTGAAGGAAGGTCATTGATGTAGGGGGATCCTTTCCTATAAAACAGCATCCTTATCACTCAAGTCCAGAGAAACAGGCCCAGGTAAAAGCAGAAATCCAATACATGCTGGAAAACCACCTAATTGAACCCTTTCAAAGCAGCTAGAGTTCCCCAGTGGTGTTACTGCCTAAACCAGATGGTTCAACTAGATTCTACAGGGTTAATGCAGTAACAAACACAGATGCTTACCCAATTCCTCACTTGGAAGATTGTATTGACAGAGTGGGCAGTGCCACATTCCTTACAAAAAGAGTTTTGTTAAAGGGATACTGGCAGGTTCCTTTAATACCCCGAGCTAAAGAAATATCAGCCTGTGTCACACCAGCAGTCTTTTCCAATGCCAAGTGATGCCATTCGGCCTAAAAAATGCCCCAGCCACTTTTCAGAGACTAATGAACCAAATGGCAGCCAGTATACCTGTGATTTACCCTGACGATGTGTTGGCATACAGTGACACTTGGAAGGACCACTTGAAACAACTAGAAGCTCTGTTTAGAAAATTACAATCGGCTGATTTAGTGATAAACCTAGTCAATAGTGAATTTTCAAAAGCCTGAGTAACCTACCTCGGGCATAAAGTAGGGCAAGAACAAGTGTTGCCATGAACAGCAAAAGTACAAGCATTGGCGGAGTTCACTATCCTTAGGACTAAGCGAGAAATCATGAGGTTCTTGAAGATGTGTGGTTTCTACTGCAACTTGTACCAAATTTTAGTACTACAGCTGCTCCACTGATAGACTTGCTACAAAAAGAAAACTAAGGTAGTGTGGTCAGGGAAATGCCAAGCATCTTTTGAGAGGCTGAAAGCCATTTTGAATAATGAACCAGTGTTGGTTGCTCCAAATTTCACGAAGCCCTTCAAGGTAGCAATTGATGCTAGTGACCCAGGGGTCAGTGCAGTCCTGTTACAAGACGATGAATCAGGCGTAGAAAGGCAAGTGGAATACTTTTCCAAAAAGATATTCAGTGGAAAAAAAAGAAACCGGCTTATTACTAGCTCTTAAGCATTTTGAAGTCTATGACCGCCACGACTACAGAAAGACACTGGTATATACTGACCATAACCCCTAGCCTTTGTGGAAAAACTCAGAAACCAGAATGCCAGACTATTCCGATGAAGTTTACTACTGCAACCTGGTCACTTAAAGATTATGCACATTGCATGAAAAAAATAATGTAATTGGGAAGCTTTGTCTAGGATTTAACTTTGCTTTGAGTTATGAGTGCAAAGATGGTACAAAGCAGAACTGTATTAGCTACAGGTAAAGAGTGAATGAGAATGTGTGCGCAAATAATATTTTTTCATCTTTTTTCCATACTTTGTAATGAAACGCATTTAAAAATGGTGTTTAATTCCTCCAAGGGTATAGGTATTACAAAAGTACTTCCATTTTTTGTTAAATTTTGAGGACTTGTGTTTGCTTTAGGAAAACGGAAAAGGATCCCATGGATGTTTTTTCACTGGGGTCACTGAAAGGACTGAGAGGTCTTGTTTGCAAACAACATGTACTGGAAGTCACCAGTCTTCAGCTAAATACCCAGCAGGGGCTTTTTGCCTCAGGGGAGATGTTTACAAAGAAGTGACCGGTCAAGATTTATAGGGGTCAGGAGGCTTGACTCGAGATATTGTTTTTGCTTTGGACAGTGTTGGGAGTTTGAAAAACCAACCATGAGAGCAGTCACCCCAGCTCAGCCTATTCCATCTCTCTGAAAATCCTGCCAGTTTTCTCATCTCTTTGAGAAGCTCTTAAGAGTGTAAGGAGAAATTGATGATACATTCCTCCTGAAAGACCTGCCTGAAACCCTGGTTGCTGCATTTCTCCTGAGATGCTGGAAAAACCTGCCAGACAAATCCTTAACACTGCCTGAACAAATTGCTTTAGAGAAAGTCCCAAGTGACAGACGTCTTACACATATTTGGGATGCCAAACCAAAAGAGGGACAACTGATATCTTTTCTTTTTTCTTCAAGAATTAGCAAGTATTTGGCCAAAGTATTTTTTGTCTTTTTTGTAGCAGAGCTCTAAAAAGAAAATCTTTTTCGGTTAACCGGTGTGTGTATGGGGCTAAGATATAAGGGAACTTTCGTCTTTCACACTGTGTGTTAATGCTTTGCTTCATTACTGGTTATGCCTTGCTTCATAATAAACTGATAATTTTGTTGTTTATTAAAGAAACCTGGTTTGGCGTATTTTATTCTGGGATAAAGAATAGATTGACCCTATCGGTAACTGGGTAAACATTTAAATGTGTTGTGACCTGTGGAGAAGTGGAACTAGAACAAACAGTGCACTCCTCCCACCTCAGTCATAACACTACCTTTGCTCAGTTAACACCCTCCCCCCACAAACTGATCATTTTACTGCAACAGTTCCTGCATGATTATTTTCCAACCCATGGTTGTTCCCCAATCTCCTCCCGCTCTCCACTCCCACACTTCCATTTCGCTCCTTCCTCCTCTTCCACCCTCCACAACACTGGTTTTATTATCCCCTGCCCTCTAACTCTGAATACTATAATTTGGACTTGACTATGCATGTATAACACCATGAAATATCAACTAGTAAAGATTCAACTGAGTAGTTGTGCTATTTCACATGAAATCTCAATCTTTTCCGTTACTGCACACCCCACCCACACCGTCACATACAACTTTCCTCCCCAATAACTCATATATTGCTGTTAAATCCTCAAACCTCTAGTCCTGCTGGACCCCATGATTTCCCTCCCTTGCATTACAAACCCTACTATATCCCCCTCCAAGTATTGCCACACCTGCAGATTTCTACTGTGAGCAACAGAAGTAGTTGGCTCTATTGTGCATCAAGAAACTAGCAAGACATATTTTTCAGATCCACAGGAAATCCTCACTCAGGTTAGCATCACTAACCACCCCACAAGCAGACCATGAATCTGCTATGATCAGGAGTGTACACTTATTATGCAGGTTATACAATAGCGTGACCCGACAGACAACAATAAAACTCTAGTGTGTACTCAATTAGGTGATCATGCACATAGCTAAGATGCAGTTCTCCAATTTTATAGGGGAGAACTGATCAGCAACCTACTAATGAGACAATCTGTTAATCAATGGACTAATTTATTTTCCATGAAAAAAAGTGACTGAACAGAATATTGTTTTCAAGGCAAATTTTAATTATTTCCCGTTGCTCAAACTTAAGCAAATTCTTCTCCATTTCACTTCTTACAAATCAGCATAACCGAATTGACTGGTACTAATTTTAGGGTGAAAAAGACTTTGCTCTAGACCCAAAATTTGCGGCTGTCATTTCTTGCCCAAGGAAAAAGGCACCTGCTTAATCCTGACTTCTTTCCCAGTTGAGTCGAAAAATGGCCCATCAAGCTGCTGGGGGAATAAAGACATTGCATTGCCTGTTTTGCTCAAACTTTTTGTTGCGCTCAATGAATGGGAGCCATTTTAACATTATAGGTAAAAAATCTCTTGGGAGATGTCAAATGAACCATATTGTCTCAAGCTAATCTGATAAGCAAGAAACAACTTTGTTAACTCCTTCAATTAGTATTTCAACTAACAGGACCTAATCAGTATCCCAGACAACTTTTACTTTGTTGGGCAACACTTTCTGGTCCAAATTTAAATACATAACACAATATAAACTAACCCAACATCTCTCCTGGATAAAGCAGATTAAAGATCTTCAAAAACCAACAAATCGCAGCCTCTCCAGGGGTCGGTGTTAGGACCACTGATTTCCTAGATAGATATTAATACCTTAGACTTGGGTGGACGGGGTACAATTTCAAATTTTGTGGATGACACAAAACTTGGAAACATTGTGAACTGTGAGGAAGATAGTGATAAACTTCAAAAGCACATAGAAAGTCTGGTAGAATGGACAGACAAGTAGCAGATGAAATTTAGTGCAGAGAAGTGTGGGGCAATTCATTTTGGTAGGAAGGACGAGGACAGGCAATTTCTAAAATAAAAAGAGTAAAATTTGAGAATGGGAGCAGGAGCACAGGAACCTGGGGGTATGTGTGCACAAATCATTGAAGGTGGCAGGATAGGTTGAGAAAGTGGTTAATAAAGCATACGAGATCCTGGGCTTTATAAATAGGGGCACTGGGTACAAAAACAAGTTATGAAAAACCTGCATAAAATACTGGTTTGGCCTCAAATAGACTACCATATCCCATTCTGGGCACCACATTTTAGGAAGGATGTCAAAGCATTAGGGGGGGGTGCAGGAAAGTTTCACTACAATGATTCCAGGGATGAGGAACTTCAGTTACATGGATAGACTGGAGAAGCTAGGACTGATTTCCTTGGAAGAAAGGTTGAGAGGAAATTTGACAGAGGTGTTCAAAAACATGAGGGATCTGGACAGAGTAGATAGGGAGAAACTGTACCTTTTGCTGAAAGGAGCGAGAACCAGAGGGCACAGATTTAAGATGATTGCAAAAGCGACGACTTGAAAAACTTTTTTTTTTTAAAACACAGTGAATGGTTAGGATCTGGAATGCTCTCCTGGGAGTGTGGTGGAGGCAAATTCAATCGAGGCCTTCAAAAGAGAACAAAAATGAGAAGATTTGCAGGGCTATGTGGAAAAAGCAGGGGAGTGGGTCTAGGTGTGTTGCTTTTGCAGGGCTGGCAGGGACACGATGGGCCGAATGGTCTCTTTCTGTGGTTTAACCATTCTACGATTCTATAAGCAGCCAAATAAAATTTTTTAAAAATCACAAAACTTGACACGTCCCCATTTCCCCAGTACCAGTGTACCTTCAAACTCCTGATGTAACTAGCAAATCGTCCATTTCATGCTGATCTGAAGATGAAATTTATGAACAGTTACAATCACCCTCTAATTCACCAAAGGTTCACAAGCAGCTACAATTTCCACAGTGTGTGTTAGCTAAACATTGCAACCATACCACAGGACATCGGCTAGTGGCAAGGTAAAAATGTTAGTCCATATATTTTGATTTAAATAGGTTTCAATAAACATTTTACTAGTCTATCAAGGTAATCACTTCCATAATACAAGGATACAAACTACTCCAATTTTAGTTGCAGCCTTAAGTTTGCCGAGCCAACAAGAGATTCTAGGGGTCTTGGTACATACTACCAAATTTAGTAAGATTCGGTGCATTATCATGGTCAGAGGTAAGTGGAAACTCATGTTCTTCCTATTGAAGGTCAAAGTGCACTAGACAATGTTTTGAGCATCACAATGTAAAAAATTTGAAGGCATCTGTTCTCATTCTTCAGTTGCAGAGATCCAATCCCATACATATTTGGTTGTCCTAATTAGAGTAAACATTGAGTGTGTCTGCACTCAAGTTCTAGTAAATCATTTTCATCACATTCAGGCAAGATGAATACTGCTGGGAATGCACAAGGGCTACATGTCCATGCCTTTTCTACAGTGTAGGATATATTTGTTTTTTCTTTCCCCTCTCCAGTCAACAGGCATGTTTCCAGAAACAATGAAGGATTAGACAAACAGCAATTTTAAATTTTGTGTCATTTTACTTGGTACTCTTGGATCATTTCTTCCCACAACTTTAAAATAAAGATCTATGGTTTCTGGTGAAGCCCGAGACCTTTGCAGTATAGGGGTCTTCCAAGATCACAATTAGATGATCTTGAATCAACAGACGAGTCCTGGTAGAGTGGAAGATATAGGTGCATTCCGAAGGTAAATGCACCAAGGCTTGCCTGGAATAGGTGCATGAATTACACAATACAGAAGCTAGAAAGGCAATAGTTACTCTACCATTGCAAGACATGACCTTTGGAGAATTTGGAAAAGCAATGATGATTCAGAATCTGATCAAGAAAGCACTGCCAGTTGAGACAGATACCTGCACTCTATGAATTCAAGTATTAAACAGCTGGTATTTTCTTAGGTTTAACAAGGTTTAATCAATAGGAAATTTGATTATGTCAGTTTCACTGCAGCTGGGGGAAGGCAAAGGAGAAGAATAATTAAGAACTAGGCGAGCAGTTATTTGTTGCTAAAAAATAAATTGACAGGCATTTAGGGAGGCTAAGCTAAAAGGCAGCACTCGGATTGCAGTGGTTTATTAACTGTCAAGAAGCAGCATTGACAATTTAAATTTTTTCTAACTCCACTGGGCACTTTTGTTACTTTTACATATCACCATGGGATACTCTTGATTTGTAAACTGATGTGTCAAAAGACATGGCAGAGATCTGGGCAAACTACATTACATTCAATAACTGCAGAGTTAGTTGTTGGTACACCACCAGTTGCTTCACAAATCACTAAGTATGCTTGACCACATTAACCTTTTTCCCTAGCAATAACACTAAGTTTCCAGAAAATTTAGATAACTGTTTTGAAACAAATATTCTCAATCACATTGCATATCTGAAAGAGAAGTCCTGAGGTGGCTAGGAAATTGCCATCTTAACAGCAAATTTTGGGACGGCAAATAGCTTAAACATTTGCTGAGCCTTCCGTTCAAATATTCACTTTGCACGCTTAAATAACACGAAATGGATAACTGGAGAAACAAAGCCATGATTAAGGGTATGGTTAAAATATTGTGCAATGAGTGCATAGTTTGACAAAATTAACTTGGCTTTTTGGGGATGGGTAGTAAATGGAAGATTTCATACAATTTCTCCTTGTTTGAAAAAGTTGTCTTGGTCGCTAAAGTTTATTTCCCCAGGCAGGGAAACAATGCTCGTTACTGTTATAGAAAATTTATGAGCTATAACGCACTCAGGTGCATAATCGGCTAGGAGGCGCAACATTTACTTGGGGTTTAGGAAGCTGCGTTAAGCCATCATTTTAAATAGTTATAATTTCATTTTTATTGTTTATATACACGTACTTTGGAAATAAAGACGAGGGGTTATAAAATGCTTAGAAAATTAAAATAAGGCCAATTGAAGTTTTTCAGCCTATTTTTCCGATAGCATTTTAGCACCACAGAGAATAAAGCTGCATGAAAGCATATACATCGTCGTCTTCATTGATCATTTCGTAACAAACTTGCCAGACGGTTATGTCTGCATAAAAATGGCAGTTTTATACGTCGGTATCAGGAACTGAATTTGCAGAACTTCACCGCACCAACAATTGTTTGTTGTAGGATGTTTTGCGGGGTAGGAAGCAGTTTTATTTTGCGGTATTTGTTTTTTTTTAAATGCGTGTTCACACAGTATCTGATTGACTCACCAGCCCGGTCCCAACTGTTGTGGTAGCTCCAACGGTCTCCGATGGCGGCGACCCGATCTTGCTGCACGTAGCTGCCAGCAATGCAAGCGGTGACGGCTGAATGTTCTACCCACAGGGGGCGGGTTTAGGAGGAAAGTGGGTGTGAATTAGTCCGGGGCTTACACAGGAAGTAACCGTACACATCAAAATTTAAACATGTGAACACACACCAACATACAGATTCTGTTTATTAGCAAGCTGCAAGACAAAAGAAAGCGCGCGAATTGGGGCCGGCCTTACCTGCGCCCCGGCGTTCCTGTGCTGCAGATACTCGCTCTGCTTGTCCACGTCCAACGCAGCCATTTCCTCTTGCTTCACTGGCTTTTCTGGAGCTGCAAAAACAAAGGAGGGAAGGGGGATAGAAAAAAAAGAAAAATCAGAAGACGACTTACAACCGTCTAAGGAAATATTATCAGACTGAACAGCCAGGCCCATCCGGCTCGGCCTTGCCGCCACAGCGCCAGTTGCTGCACCGCCTTTCTACAAACCTACCAGTCATAGCGGCTCCTTGGCGGCTCACACGGACTCGGTTTATACGGTTAACATGGTGTCTTTCGGACGCTGGCGCCAGGCGAGCGTCGGTCAGGGTTTTTTTTTGTTGTTGCTTTGATTGACGGTGCAAGAATCGGCAAAGGGTGGGGCTTCGAGCCGGGACCGTCCGGGGGTCGGCAGAAAAACCACGACGTTGTTGTAGGTTCAACCGAACATGATAGCGGAAGCCCCGCCCTCCATAGAGTTTCATTGGTCGGTCTGAGCTTTCTT
Source organism: Heterodontus francisci (assembly GCF_036365525.1). Lineage (NCBI taxonomy): Eukaryota > Metazoa > Chordata > Chondrichthyes > Heterodontiformes > Heterodontidae > Heterodontus > Heterodontus francisci. Next base: position 74,923,551 of record NC_090377.1, read on the forward strand.
CTCCCGGTTAGCTAACCTGTGATTGGCCAATTGGGAAGTCAATCGCGCCACTTCCGCTCAAAGTTTGGTTGAGTGACTGCTTTTTTTTTAAGGTTGGGGGAAGGGCAGAGGATCGATTAGAATCGAGATGTGATTCGGTGATATTTAATTGTTGATGGACATGACGCTGTATCGAGCGCTTACCTTCCTCCTAGCAGATGGACATTTTTGAGTGACTTTTGTCTTGGGGGCTTCCTGCTTCGAACAAGCAGTGTTGAATGGCTGCTCAGCGAGAAGCAGCATAGGCCAGGCGCCGAGTACAGCAGAACATAAAAAATAGGAGCAGGAGTAGGCCATACGGCCTCTCGAGCCTGCTCCGCCATTCAGTGAGATCGTGCCTGATCTGATCTTCGTCTCAACTCCACTTCCTGCCTTTCCTCCGTAACCCTACACTCCCCTACAATTCAAAAATCAGTCCTGAGACTTGAATATAGTCAATAATTCAGTCTCACAGCTGTCTCGAGTAGAGAATTACAAAGATTCACAACCATCTAAGAGAAGAAATTTCTTCTCATCTCTGTCTTACAGGGGCAACACCTTATTCTGAAACAATGCCCTGTTCTAGATGCCCCTGTGACGAGAAACATCTTCAGCATCTACCATCAAAACTGTCTCAGAATGTAATGTTTCAATAAGATCACCTCTCATTGTTCTAAACTCCCATTAAGTATAGGCTCAACCAACTGAATCTTTCCTCATAAGGTAAACCCTTCATCCCAGGAATCAACCTAGTGAACCTTCTCTGACCTGCCTCCACTGCAAGTATATCCATATTTAAACAAGGTGATCAAAACTGTACGCAGTACTCTTTTAAGTGTAATTTCACCAATGCCCTGTACAGTTGTAGCAAGACTTCCCTACTTTTATACTTCACTCCCCTTGGAATAAAGGCCAACATTCCATTTGTCTTCCTAATTGCTTGCTGTACCTGCTTACTAATTTTTGTTTCATCTATGATGCCACCCAGGTCCCTCTGTACCACAGCATTCTGTAGTCTCTCTCCATTAAAATTTTTGCTATTCTATTCTTCCTACCAAAGTGGATAACCTCACATTTTCTCACATTATACTCCATCTGCCAAATTTTTGCCCACGCACTTAATCTATCTATATACCTTTGCACACTCTTCGTCCTCCTCAAAACTTGCTTTCTCACCTATCTTTGTATCAGCAGCAAATTTGGCTACAATACACTCAGTCCTTTCATCCAAGTCATTAACATAGATCATAAATAGTTGAGGCCCCAGCACTCATTCCTGTGGCACCCCACTAGTTACAGTTTGCCAACGTGAAAATGACCTATTTATTCGAATTTTCTATTTCTTGTTAGTTAGCCAATCCTTTATCCATGCTATTACCCCCAGCAGCATGGGCTCTTATGCACTATCCTTTTATATGGCACCTTACCAAATGCCTCTTGGAAATCCAAATACACTACATCTACCGGTTCCCCTTTATCCACCTTGTTTATTGCATCCTTAAAGAACTCTAATAAATAAATCAACACTATTTCCCTTTCATAAAATGATGTTGGCTCTGCTTGATTGCATTATGATTTTCTAAATGTCCTGCAACTATTTCCTTTCTTTCTCAACCTTTCCTGAATAGGGGTGTTACAATTCCAGATTCTAGGGAATTTTGGAAAATTACAACCAATGCATCCACTATCTCTACAGTCACTTCTTTTAAGATCCTAGGATGCAGGCCATCAGATCCAGGGGGCTTGTCAGCCTTCAGTTCTATATGTTTGCCTAAATCATTTTCTTGATTGATAGTGATTGTTCCTCCCTCCCTTTTACCTCTTGATTTTCGACTGCTCTTGGGATGCTTTTAGTGTCTTCTACTTTGAAGACAGATTAATTCCCCAGTCTCATCCTCTAAAGGACCAACGTTTAGTTACTCTCTTCCTTTTTATGGACTTGTATAAGTTCTTACTGTCTGTTTTTCTATTTCTTGCTAGTTTATTCGCAATCTATTTTCTCCCTTTTTTCAGTAATTCTTCGCTGGTTTCTAAAATTTCCTGATCTTCTGGCCTAACATTAATCTTTGAAACATTGTATGCCTTTTCTTTCAATTTGGTACAATCCTTAACTTCTTTAGCCAGGGATAGTTCATCCTTCTGAGTCTTTCTCAATTGAATATATCTGTTGAGAATTATAAAATATCGCCTTAAATGTCTGCCACTGCTTACCTTACCTTTTAATCTGTTTTCCCATTCCATTTTAGTCAACTCTGTCTTCATACCTTTGTAATTGCCTTTAAGTTTTAGACACTAGTCTCAGACCCAAGTTTCTCACCCTCAGTGAAATTGAAATTCTATCACTTTATGATCACGCTTCCCTAGTAGATCTTTTACAATGAGATAAAGAAGAAGAAAGCTGTAAACTGCAGGAAGATATCAATGGACCAGTCAGGTGGGCAGAACAGTGCCAAATGGAGTTCAATCTGGAGAAGTATGAGGTAATGCATTTGGGGAAGCCCAACAAGGCAAGGGAATACACAATAAATGGTAAGATACTGAAAAGTGTAGAGGAACAGAGGAACTTGGAGCATGTCCACAGATCTCTGAAGGCGGCTGGACAGGTAAATAAGGTGGTCAAGAAGGCGTACGGGATACTTGCCTCTTAGCTGAGGTACAGAATATAAGAGCTGGGCAGTTATGCTGGAACTGTGTAAAACACTAGTTAGGCTACAGATTTTTTAAATTCATTCATGGAAAATGGGCGTCGCTGGCCAGGCCAGCATTTATTGCCCATCCCTAATTGCCCTTGAGAAGGTGGTGATGAACTGCCTTCTTGAATTGCTGCAGTCCATGTAGGGTAGGTACACCAATAGTGCTGTTAGGAAGGGAGTTCCAGGATTTTGGCCAGCGACAGTGAAGCAATGGCGATATAGTTCCAAGTCAGGATAGTGTGAGCCTTTGAGGGGAACTTGCAGGCAGTGGTGTTCCCATGCGTCTACTGCCCTTGTCCCTCTAGGTGGTAGAGGTTGCGGGTTTAGAAGGTGCTGTCTAAGGAGGCTTGGTGCATTGCTGCATTGCATCTTGTAGATGGTACACACTGCTGCCACTGTGTGTTGGTGGTGGAGGGAGTGAATGTTTATGGATGGGGTGCCAATCAAGTGGGCTGCTTTGTCCTGTATGGTGTTGAGCTTCTTGAGTGTTGTTGGAGCTGTACCCATCCAGGCAAGTGGAGAGTATTCCATCACATTCCTGACTTGTGGCTTGTAGATGGTGGACAGGCTTTGGAGAGGCAGGAGATGAGTTACTCGCTGCTGGACCTTTGACCTGCTCTTGTAGCCACGGTATTTATATGGCTACTCCAGTTCAGTATGTAGAAACATTGAAAATAGGAGGAGTAGGCCATTCGGCCCTTCAATCCTGCTCCGCCATTCATTATGATCCTGGCTAATCATCCAACTCAGTAACCTGTTCCCACTTTCGCCCCATATCCTTTGATCCCTTTAAACCTAAGAGCTATATCTAACTCCTTCTTGAAAACATACAACGTTTTAGCCTCAACTGCTTTCTTTGGTAGCGAATTCCACAGGTTCACCACTCTCTGTGTGAAGAAATTTCTCATCTCAGTCCCGAATGATTTACCCCATATCCTTAGACTATGACTCCTGGTTCTGGACTCCCCCACCATCGGGAACATCCTTCCTGCATCTACCCTGTCAAGTCCTGTTAGAATTTTATAGGTTTCTATGAGATCCCCCCTTATTCTTCTGAAATCCAGTGAATATAATCCTAACTGACTCAATCTCTCCTCATACGTCAGTCCCGCCATCCCAGGAATCAGTCTGGTAAACCTTCGCTGCACTCCCTCTATAGCAAGAACATCCTTCCTCAGATAAGGAGACCAAAACTGCACACAATATTCCAGGTGTGGCCTCACCAAGGCCCTGTATAATTGCAGAAAGACATCCCTGCTCCTATACTCGAATTCTCTCACTATGAAGGCCAACATACCATTTGCCATTTTTAATACCTGTTGCACCTGCATGCTTACCTTCAGCGACTTGTGTACGAGAACAGCCAGGTCTCATTGCATATTCCCCTCTCTCAGTTTATAGCCGTTCAGATAATAATCTGCCTTCCTGTTTTTGCTACCAAAGTGGATAACCTCACATTTATTCACATTATACTGCATCTGCCATGCATTTGCCCACTCACTCAACTTGTCCAAATCACCCTGAAGTCTCCCTGCATCCTCCTCACAACTCACCCTCCCACCCAGTTTTGTGTCATCTGCAAATTTAGAGATATTCCATTTAGTTCCCTCATCTAAATCATTCATATTATTGTTAATAGCTGGGGTCCTAGCACCGATCCCTACAGTACCCCACTAGTCACTGCCTGCCATTCGGAAAAAGACCCATTTATTGCTACTCTTTGTTTCCTGTCTGCCAACCAATTTTCTATCCATCGCAATACACTACCCCCAATCCCATGTGCTTAAATTTTACATGCTACTCTCTTATGTGGGACTTTGTCAAAAGCCTTCTGAAAGTCCAAATAAACCACATCCACTGGCTTCCCCTCATCAACTCGAGTTACATCCTCGAAGAATTCTAGTAGATTTGTCATGCATGATTTTCCTTTCGGAAATCCATGCTGACTTTGTCCGATTCTACCACTATTCTCCAAGTGCTCCACTATAAAATCTTTGATAATGGACTCTAGAATTTTCCCCATTACCGATGTTAGGCTGACTGGTCGATAATTCCCTGCTTTCTCTCTACCTCCCTTTTGAAATAGTGGGGTTACATTAGCTACCCTCCAATCTGTAGGAACTGTTCCAGAGTCTATAGAATCTTGGAAGATGACGACCAATGCATCCACTATTCCTAGGGCCGCTTCCTTAAGTACTCTGGGATGCAGACCATCAGGCCCAGGGGATTTATCGGCCTTCAATCCCATCAATTTCCCCAACACCATTTCTCCACTAATACGGATTTTCTTCAGTTCGTCTCTCTCACTAAGCCCTGTGTTCCCCAACATTTCTGGCATGATATTTGTGTCCTCCTTTGTGAAGACAGAACCAAAGTTTGCATTTATAATAAAAACATGAAATGCTGGAAATACTCAGCAGGTCTGGCAGCATCTGTGGAAAGAGAAGCAGAGTTAATGTTTCGGGACCCGAAACGTTAACTCTGCTTCTCTTTCCACAGATGCTGCCAGACCTGCTGAGTATTTCCAGCATTTCTTGTTTTTATTTCAGATTTCCAGCATCTGCAGTATTTTGCTTTTATTTCAAAGCTTGCATTTAGTTGGTCAGCCATTTCTTTGTTCCCCATAATAAATTCCTGCTTCTGACCGTAAGGAACCTACATTTGTCTTCACTAATATTTTTCTCTTCACAAACCTATAGAAACCTTTACAGTTAGTTTTTATGTTCCCCGCAAGCTTGCTCTCGTACTCTATTTTCTCCTGCTTAATCAATCCCTTGGTCCTCCTTTGCTAAATTCTAAACTGCTCCCAGTCCTCAAGTCTGTTGTTTTTTCTGGCAAATTTATATGCCTCTTCCTTGGAGCTAATGCTATCTCTAATTTCCCTTGTAAGCCATGGTTTGACTACCTTTGCCTGGCCTGGTCCAATCTGCACCTTCTCCTTTGTTATCTCTTGCCCAACCCCCACCTCACTTGTTTATAATCTGTGACTTTTCTAATATTTGTCAGTTCCGAAGAAGGGTCACTGACCCGAAACGTTAACTCTGCTTCTCTTTCCACAGATGCTGCCAGACCTGCTGAGTGAATCCAGCATTTCTTGTTTTTGTTTGACTACCTTTCCCGTTTTACTTTTGCGCCAGACAGGAATAAACAATTGTTGCAGTTCATCCATGCGCTCTTTGAATGTTTGCCATTGCCTTTCCATTGTCGTCTCTTTAAGTAACGTTTCCCAATCCATCATAACCAATTCGCGCCTCATACCTTCGTAGTTTCCTTTACTAAGATTCAGGATCAATTATGTCACTCTCCATCTTGATGAAGAATTCTACCATATTATGGTCACTCATCCCCAAGGGGTCTCGCACAACTAGATTGTCAATTATTTGTCTCTCATTACACAATACCCATTCTAGGATGACCTGTTCTCTAGTTGATTCCTCAACATATTGGTCCAGAAAACCATCCCGTATACACTCCAAGAATTCCTCCTCTATGGTATTGTGACTAATTTGATTTGCCCAATCGAGATGCAGATTAAAGTCACCCATAATTACAGATGTTCCTTTATCGCATGCGTCTCTAATTTCCTGTCTAATGCCATTCCTAACAGCACCACTACAGTTTGGGGGTCTATATATAACCCCCACTAACGTTTTTTGCCCCTTCGTGTTTCACAGCTCTACCCATACAGATTCCACATTGTCAGAGCTAATATCCTTCCTCATTATTGCGTTAATTTCCTCTTTAACCAGCAATGCCACCTCACCGCCTTTTGCTTTTTGTCTGTCCTTCCTAAATACTGAAAAACCCTGGATGTTCATTTCCCATCCCTGGTCACCTTGCAGCCATGTCTCCATAATCCCGACTATATCATACCCGTTTACATCTATTTGCGCGATTAATTCATCCACTTTATTGTGAATGCTCCGCGCGTTAAGGCACAAAGCCTTAAGGCTTGTCTTTTTAACATTACTTGGCCCCTTCCCATTGTTTTTCACTGTGGCCCTGTTTGATTCTGACCCTTGATTTCTCTGCCTATCACTTTTCTTATTCCCCTTACTGTCTTTTGTTCTTGTCTTTGATCTCCCCTCCTCTGACTCATTGCAAAGGTTCCCATCCCCCTGCCATTTTAATTTAAACCCTCCCCAACCACTCTAGGAAATACTCCCCCAGGACATCAGTCTTGGTCCTGCCCAGGTGTAACCTGTCCAGTTTGTACTGGTCCCACCTCCCTCAGAACCAATGTCCCAGGAATCTAAAACCCTCCCCCTCACACCATCTCTTCAGCCACGTATTCATCTGATATATCCTGCTATTTCTACTCTGACTAGCACGTGGCATTGGTAGTAATCCTGAGATCACTACCTTTGAGGTCCTACTTTTCAACTTACTTCCTAACTCCCTATATTCTGCTTTTAGGACCACATCCTTTTTTTTTTTACCTACGTCGTTTGTACCAATGTATACCACGACCATTGGCTGTTCACCCTCCCCCTTCAGAATGTCCTGTAACCGCTCTGAGACATCCTTGACCCTAACACCAGGGAGGCAATATACCATCCTGGAGTTTCTTTTGCGGCCACAGAAATGCCTATCTATTCCCCTTACAATTGAATCCCCTATAACTATTGCATTCCCACCCTTTTTATTCCTCCCCTGTGCAGCAGGTGCAACAAATTGGGCTGTTGCTGCTTTCCCCTGAGAGACCATTCCCCCCAACAGTATCCAAAGCAATATATCTGTTTTGCAGGGGAATAGCCACAGGAGATTCCTGCACTGCCTGCCTATGTGTTCAATGGTGACGCCCAGGATTTTGATAGTGGGGGATTCAACGATCATAATGCCATTAAATGTCAAGGAGAGATGTTTAGATTCTCTCTTGCTGGAGACAGTCATTGTCTGGCACTTGTGTGGCATGAATGTTACTTGCCCCTCATCAGCCCAAGCCTGGATATTGTCCAGGTCTTGCTGCATTTCTACATGCACTGCTTCAGTATCTGAGGAGTCGTGAATGATGATGAACATTGTGCAACCATCAGCGAACATCCCCACTTCTGACCTTATGATTGAAGGAAGGTCATTGAAGAAGCAGCTGAAGATGGTTGGGCCTAGGACACTACCCTGAGGAACTCCTGCAATGATGTCCTAGAGCTGAGATAATTGAATTCCAACAACCACAACCATCTTCCTTTGCGCTAGGTATGATTCCAACCAGCATAGAGTTTTCTCCATGATTCCCATTGACTTCAGTTTTGCTAGGGCTCCTTGATGCCATACTGGATCAAATGCTGCCTTGATGTCAAGGGCAGTCACTCTCACCTCATCTTGAGTTCAGCTCTTTTGTCCATGTTTGGACCAAAGCTGTAATGAGGTCAGGAGCTGAGTGGCCCTGGCAGAACCCAAACTGAGCGTCACTGAGCTGGTTATTGCTAAGCAAGTGCTGCTTGATAGCACTGTTGACGACACCTTCCATCACTTTACTGATAATTGAGAACAGACTGATGGGGCAGTAATTGGCCGGATTGGACTTGTCCTGTGTACAGGACATAACCTGGACAATGCACATTGCCAAGTAGATGCCAGTGTTGTAACTGTCCTGGAACAGCTTGGCTAGGGGCACAGCAAGCTGTGGAACACAGGTCTTCAGTACTATTGCCAGAATGTTGTCAGGGCCCACAGCCTTTGCAGTATCCAGTGCCTTCAGTCGTTTCTTGATATCATGCGGAGTGAATTGAATTGGTTGAAGACTGGCATCTGTGATGCTGGGGACTTCAGGAGGAGGCCAAGATCGATCATCCACTCGGCAATTTTGACTCAAGGTTGTTGCAAATGCTTCAGCCTCAACTTTTGCACTGATGTGCTGGGCTCCCCCATCGTCGAGGATGGGGATATTTGTGGAGCCACCTCCTCCAGTTAGTTGTTTAATTGTCCACCACAATTCACAACTGGATGTGGCAGGACTGCAGAGCTTAAACATGACCATTGGTTATGGGATCGCTTAGCTCTGTCTTTTGCATGCTGCTTCTGCCGTTTGGCACGCCTGTAGTCCTGGGTTGTAGCTTCACCAGGTTGACACCTCATTTTGAGGTATGCCTGGTGCTGCTCCTGGCATGCCCTCCTGCATTCTTCATTGAACCAGGGTTGTCCCCCGGCTTGATGGTAATGGTAGTGGGGGATATGCCAGGCCATGAGGTTACAGATTGTGGTTGAGTACAATTCTGCTGATGGCCCACTGCACCTCATGGATGCCCAGTTTTGCATTACTAGATCTGTTCAAAATCTGTCCCATTTAGCACAGTGGTAGTGTCACACAACACGATGGAGAATATCCTCAATGTGAAGGCGGGACTTCGTCTCCACAAGGACTGTGCAGTGATCACTCCTACCAATACTGTCAGGGATAGATGTAGCTGCGGCAGGCAGATTGGTGAGGACAAGGTCAAGTATATTTTTCCCTCACCACCTGCCACAGACCCAGTTTAACAGCTATGTCCTTTAGGACTCAGCCTGCTCGGTCAGTAGTGGTGCTACCGAGCCACTCGGTGATGGACATTGAAGTCCCCCACCCAGAGTACATTCTGCGTCCTTGCTACCCTCGGTGCTTCCTCCAAGTGCTATTCAACATGGAGGAGTACTGATTAATCAGCAGGAGGTTTCCTTGCCCATGTTTGAGCTGATGCCATGAGACTTCATGGGGTTTTGAGTTGATGTTGAGGACTCGCAGGGCAACTCCCTCCCAACCGTATACCACTGTGCCGTGGGACAGGACATACCCGGAAATGGTGATAGCTGTGTCTGGGCCATTGTAAGGTATGATTCGGTGAGTATGACTATGTCAGGCTGTTGCTTGACTAGTCTGTGGGACAGCGCTCCCAACTTTAGCAAAAGCCCCCAGATGTTAGTAAGGAGGACTTTGCAGCGTCGAAAGGGCTGGGTTTGCCATTGTCGTTTCCAGTGCCTAGGTCGATGCCAGGTGGTCCATCCAGTTTCATTCCTTTTTGACTTCGTAGCGGTTCGATACAACTTGCAATCGAGTGGTTTGCTAGGCCTTTTCAGAGTCAACCACATTGCTGTAGGTCTGGAGTCACATGTAGGCCAGATCAGGTAAGGACAGCAGATTTCCTTCCCTAAAGGACATTAGTGAACCAGATGGGTTTTTACAACAATCGACAATGGTTTCATGGCCACGATTAGACTAGCTCATAATTCCATATTTATTAATTGAATTCAAATTCCACCTTCCACTATTGTGGGATTCGAACCCAGAGCAATACCCTGGGTCTCTGGTTTACTAGTCCAGTGACAATACCACTATGCCTCTGCCTCCCCAGCTGAAGTACTACATGCAATTCTGGTCACTGCACTACAGGAAAGATGTGATGTAAAATCAGAGTGCTGGAAATATTCAGCAGGCCAGGTAGCAACTGTGGAGAGAGAAGCAGAGTTAATGTTTCAGGTCTGTGACCTTTCATCAGAACTGGCAAAGGTTAGAAAAGAATTAGATTTTAAGCGGTGGGGAAGAGAACAAAAGGGAGGGTGTGTGATAGGGCAGAGGGCAGGAGAGATTAAATAACAAAGCTGTCCTGGGACAAAGGCAAAGAGTGTGTTAATGCTTGTGGTGAAAGACAGGAAATATATGATTGCACTAGAGAGGGTCCAGAGGAGATTTACAAGGATGTTGCCTGGACTGGAGAATTTTAATTATGAGGGAAGATTGGACAGACTAACATTATTTTCTTTTGAACAGAGGAGGCTGAGGGGAGACCTAATTGAAGTGTATAAAACTATGAGAGTCCAGATAGCATGGCTAGGAAGGCCCTATTCTCCTTGGTTGAGGGGTCCATAACAAGGGGCATAGATTTCGAGTAAGAGGCAGAAAATTTAGAGGGACCCGAGGGGAAATATTTTCACCCAGAGGGTGGTGCAGATTTGGAGCTCACAGCTCGCAAGGGTGGTAGAGACAGAAACCCTCATAATATTGAGGCTTGATGTGCCGTAACCTAAAAGGCTATGGACCAAGAGCTGGAAAGTGGGATTACACCAGTGTAGACACAATGGGCTGAATGGCCTCCTTCGTGTTGTATATTTCTATGATTAATTAATACTATATCTTTACACATTATCAGATCTAAAATAGCCTGTTCCCTGCTTGGTTCCACAATGTATTGTTCTAAGAAACTGTCCTGAATACACTCTATGAACTTGCCCCCAAGGCTACCTTTGCCAATTTGATTTATCCAATCTATATGAAGATTAAAGTTTCCTACGATTATGGCAGTACCTTCCTTACAAGCCCCCATTATTTCTTGATTAATACTGTGTCCTACAATGTAGCTACTGTTAGGGGGCCAATAATCTACTCCCACCAGTGATTTCATTTTATTGCTATTTCTTATCTCCACCCAAACTGATTCTACGGCCGGAATTTTACACCACCCCGATGAGTGGGATGGTGGCAGGTGGCTGGCGTAAAATGGAGCAGGAAGCACCGGGAGACCTTCCTGACCTGTTCCCGCCTCCGCCGCTACTTTACGCAGGGCGGTGGCGGTGAAAAGCGGCCCACCTGCCCCAGGCCAATCAAGGCCCTTAAGTGGCCACTTAAAGGCCTTCGCCCGCCTCCACGTGGATTTTACATGTGGCAAGCAGGCGTCCTGGAGCCGGGAGAAGCCGCCTAACAAAACCAGGCAACTTCCCAGCGTCCCAGCGCATGGTCAGGCACCCTGTGCCCGATGGAGGGACGCCCAGCCTACCCCAACCACCTCCACGACCCAACATGCCCCCCTTCCCCCCAAACGACCACCCTTGCCTCACCAGGGCCCAACCGATTACCCCTCAATGAGGCAACCAAAACTTACCTTCCTTCCTGGGTCCCAGGCATCTTCTCTACATGCTGGTTGCAGTCCCAGTAGTGGCCACTGCTCCCATTGGCACTGGTTGGCCAGCAGCTCTATTAGGCAGGACTTCCTACCTCAAGCGGGTGGAAGTCCGGCCTCACGCCAATTGAAACCCGGGGACCCGCAAAATACGAGTTGGGTGCCCAAACGAGGCAGGTGGGTTTGCCACCAACTTTTCAATCGGTGGCTGGCTCCTGTCCGCCTAAGGTAAAATTCCGGCCTACATCTTGATCTTCCAAGCCAAGATCATTTCTCGTTACTATACTGATATTATCCTTTATTAACAGAGCTACCCTAGCTCCTTTTCCTTTCTGGCTATCTTTCCGAAATGTCAAGTAGCTCTAAATATTCAGTTTATAGCCTTAGTCACCTTGTAACCATGTCTGTGTAATGGCTGTCAGATCATAACCCATTTATTTCTATTTGTGCTATCAATTGATCTATCTTATTATGAATGCTACGTGCATTCAGATAAAGAGCCTTTAATTTTGTATTTTTAACTCCTCTGACCCCGTTTGCTGGTGCACGCTTATGTTTGTACGCTCTATCCCTTCTTGACATATTCTGGTTATCAATACCCATATCGCTAACCTGCACTATTGCCTTGTCCTTTCTCTAACTTTGTGTAAATTACCCACACTTGAACCCTCCCCACATTGCCCCCACCCTCCTCTATTTAATTTGAACCCTATTCGATTTACCAGGACACTGGTCCCAGCAGGGTTCAAGTAAAGCCCGCCCCAACAGAGCAGCTCCCTCTTTCCTCAGTACTGGTACCAGTTACCCCATGAATTGAAACCCATTTCTCCCACAATAATCTTTCAGTCACGCATTCAACGCTCTGATCTTATTGACCCCATGCCAATTTGCTCGTGGTAATACATACAACCTATATAGCACATTCAGCAACCACTAGTAAGAAGTTCATAGCAGAAACAGAGGACATTAGTTTACAATTTAAGATAGCCTTTTTCTGAAGAAAGAAGGTGGATTGTGGAGTTAAACACCCAGCTCGAAATGAAATGGAGGCAATAATTCTTTATCTCTTTTCCCCACTCCAATGTGCTATCTAGTCCAGTTAGCCATTTTCATAAAAGTAGGCAAAATTAGATATTAAAGATACTCTATCATGTTCTTAAAAATAATAACACTGTCCCTACTTAAAATTAATTTTGCAAGACTCAAATAAAAACAGAAAATGCTGGAAATACTCAGCAGGTCTGGCAGCACCTGTAGAGAGAAAAACAGAGTTAAAGTTTCAGGCCTGTAACCTTTTATCAGGAGGTCTCAAAACTGGAACTACTTGCCTCCCTCAGTTTACCTTCAATCTTCAGACTTGGGGAAAAAACCCAATTAATCTAGGGTTCTCTAATTCTTCCTCGAACAGAGGCCCAACCAGTCCCCATCCATCGCCACCTTCCTCCCCCTGGCTGATTTTGTTCTCACATTGAACAACTTCTCCTTCAACTCCACTCACTTCCTCAAAATAAAAGGTGTTGCTATAGGTACCCGCATGGGTTCTAGTTACGCTTGTCTTTTTGTGGGGTTTGTCAAACATTCCTTGTTCCAGTCCTACTCAGGCTCCCCTCACCCCCAACTCTTTTTCCGGTACACTGTTAACTGTATCGGTGCAGTTTCCTGCCTCCCGACATGTCCCTTCCTCGACTTCTCTGTCTCCATTTCTGGGGATAAGCTGTCTACTAATATTCATTATAAGCCTACCAACTACACTTCCTCACACTCTACCTCCTGTAAGGACTCCATTCCATTCTCCCAGTTTTTCCATCTCCGTCATATCTGTTCTGATGATGCAACTTTCCACAACAGCGCATCTGTCTTCCTCTTTCCTCAACCAAGGAGTCCCCCCACTCACCACTGTGGTTCACAAGGCCCTTGACCATGTCCGACCCATTTACTGCACTTCTGCCCTCACCCCTTTCCCTCCCTCCCAGAACTGCGACAGTGTTCCCCTTGTCCTCACTTTCTGCCCCACCAGCCTCTGCCATTTCTGGCACCGTTAGCATGATGCCACCAAACATATCTTCCCCTCCCCTCCCGTCCCATCCCCTTTCAGCATTCCGAAGGGACCATTCCCTCCATGACACCCTGGTCCACTCTTCCATCACACTCGACACCACCTCCCCTTCCCACAGCACCTTCCCATGCAATCGCAAGAGGTGTAATACCTTCCATTTTACCTACTCTCTCCTCACCATCCAAGGCTCCAAACACTCCTTCCAGGTAAAGCAGCGATTTCCTTGTACTACTTCCAATTTTTTAAAAAATTATTTTTATTTAGAGATACAGCACTGAAACAGGCCCTTCAGCACACCGAGTCTGTGCTGACCAATAACCACCCAATTATACTAAGCCTACATTAATCCCATATTCCCTACCACATTCCCACGCTAGGGGCAATTTACAATGGCCAATTTACCTATCAACCTGCAAGTCTTTTGGCTGTGGGCGGAAACTGGAGCACCGGCGGAAACCCACGCGGTCACAGGGAGAGCTTGCAAACTCCGCACAGGCAGTACCCAGAACTGAACCCGGGTCGCTGGAGCTGTGAGGCTGCGGTGCTAACCACTGCGCCACCCATTTGCTGCTCACAATATGGTCTCCTCTACACTGGGGAGACCAAATGGGTGATTGCTTTGCGGTACACCTCCACTTAGTCCAAAAGCATGACCCTGAGCTTCCGGTTGCTTGCCATTTTAATTTAGCACCCAGCTCTCATGCCCACATTTTTGTCCTCAGCCTGCTGCAGTGTTCCAGTGAAGCTCAACACAAGCTCGAGGAACAGTACCCCATCTTCTGATTAGGCACTCTACAGCCCTCTGGAGTCAACATTGAGTTCAACAACTTCAGACCATGACTGCCATTTTGATTTTTTTTTTAACTATGTGCCAGACTTAAACACGTTTTTGCTTTGGGACAGAGCTGTTTATTCTGCCATTGACATTCGCTGGACAAATGCTTTGTCTTTATTACGGCTATTACTACTCCCTTTGCCTTTTGTTCCATGACATCTTTGTCATTTAATCTCTCCTGCCTTTTGCCCTATCACAGACCTTCCCTTTTGTTCTTCTTTCCCCCCCTCCCATTACACTTGCTGAAAGCCTATTACATTTATAACTTTTGCCAGTTCTTATGAAAGGTCACAGATCTGAAATGCTAACTTTATTTCTCTCTCCAAAGATGCTGCCAGACCTGTGTATTTCCAGCACTTTCTACTTTTATACCAATTAATCACATGTTTTATCTCTTAAACTTTGATAGTGCTTTGTCAGCTTTGTTCCACAATTATAAAACCATAAGGAGAAAATGAGCAAAGCCATTTAGTCCATGAACTCATCTAGTCAGCTGTGGCTCATTTGGTAACACGTCTGATTCAGAAGGCCGTGGGTTCAAGTTCACACCAGAGACAACACGAGTACAAAATTTAGGCTGATACTCCAGTGCAATACTGAGGGAGTGTTGCACTGTCAGATGTACCATCTTTCAGATGAGACATTAAATTGAGGCCTCATCTGCCCTTTTAGGTGGGCACTTAACAAAAAGCAGGGGAGTTCTGATGAAAGGTCATCGACCTGAAACATTAACTCTTTCGCTCTTCACAGATTCTGCCAGACCTGTTGAGCATTTCCAGCATATTCTGGTTTTATTCACCACTATATTTGTATGTCCTTGTATCTTACAACAGGTGTATCCAACCTTTGGGAGTCGTGGTTTACATATCCACATGCTACAACTAGGGAGTTGCTTGCATATGATTAAATTGCTTTTGAGGCAGGACAGTGATCAAACATCAACTGGCATTGATACAGCCCCTTTAATGTAATAAGTCCCATGACACCTCACAGGAGCATAAACAGCACGTTCGACTACTCTAGGTGCTTCTTTGACCACATCATTTCCATTATCTTCACTTTTTTCCTTTCTCCACTCCTTCACAGATCAGTTTCTACTGCATTTCTGTCTTTATTTCAGCTGCCTTCTCTCCTTTGCCTGACCACCTTTCCTCTTTGTGTCCTATTGCCCTCAGTTTCTCAATTTCTGTTCCGTTTTCTTATTTTTCTGTTTTTACATGACTTCACTTTGCCTCTAGAGCTGTGGGGTAGGATAAGAGATAAGGACTATTTCATGACTGTAACTGGCTAGAGCAGCCACATTGGTGGTAACTGAGGTGTAGTGGTAAGAGATCGTGGAGGAGGGAAACAAGTGTCTTTGAATCAACTAGTTAATGGCATTATGGCAGGAGGGGGGTGGAAGTACTGAGGGGGCAGTGAAAAGCTGTTTGGTATCAATTGTTAGCTTAAAGGCTTATCCAAATGCCGACAGTATATCCTCCCTGTTGCTGCCAATACACAGCTACAGATAAGCGAGTTGACTGTATTAATGAAAAGCACTTGTCTCCAAGGCAAAAATAGTACTTGCAGAAACAGTTTATCTGCCAGTAGGTTAAAAGAATAAAAGTTTTGGGCTATACTGCTGGGTCTATCAGCAGAATGACCTTTGCCTAATGCTTCCAGCAGCACTACAGGACCTGCCTCAGCAAAGCAAAGATAAAGTTACTATAATTTGTTTGGAATATGACTATCCTAACCTGGAGTTCCACACTAAAATACTGTGCTTATAATCCTCAGAAATTCTTTAATATCTAAAGAACCAAGTGACCTCAAACTCGCCCTCAAAACAGTTGTGGCAACTTGCAGTTTCCAAGATAGTCAACCATAATAACTTGCATTTATACAGCACCTTTTAAGTTAGTAAAACATCCCAAGGCACTTTACAGGAGCGTAATCAGACTAACTAAATCAACACCAAGCCAAAGAAGGGGACAATGGGCTGGGTTTTGCAGTCAGCAGCGAAGCTACTGTACTCATTGCCGACCTCGAAGAAAGCTGCCCACAAAGATCAAGGGATCTCTGTGCTGTGCTTTTCCCCTTTCCTGGCAGCAGTTTAAATCTGGTCCCAAGCCAAGGAATCTCCAGGTGTCAGCAACAGTAATGTCAGGGTATGCAGCCAAACATGTTAAAGTATTCTCAGACAGAAAACCAGGAAGTTAAAAGTAAAGATTCAATGCTTTTAATTTAAATACTTCCAATAGTGAAATAAATTATTCTAATTAGATTAAAATAGAAGCTAAAATATAAAATTTTAAAAAGTGAAATAATTGTATCATAAGTTGTAGGGCTACGGGGATGGAGCAGGACGAACGGAACTGATTGGGTTGCTTTATAACAGATCTGACGTGGACTGGATGGGATGAATGGCCGCCTTCTGTGCCGTAATGATCAAGTGAAATTTGGCATTCCACAAATATAAATTAGCTTTTCAGTGAGGATGCTCAGCATTAATTATGAACTTAGCATGCTGTTAAAAACCCAGTTACACCTCATTCAACAATGTGTAAAATTTGGATTTCCATGTTATTCTGTGCATATGCAGATTCCTGAAGTTGCTGTCAGTTTTAGTGGAGTAATGGACAGCCAACACTGACAGTTTTGCTGTCATGACCATCAAATCAGGACCAACAGAACACGTGACCAAATGTTTAGTCACAGAGGTAGATTTTAAGGAGTGTCTTAAAGAACTATAGAATAGTTATAACACAGGAGGCCAATTGGTCCACCGTGTCTGTGCCAGCTCTCTGCAAGAGCACTCAGCTAGTCCCACCCATGTCATTTACCTGTAGTCCTGCAAATTTTCTCTCTTCAGACAATTATCCAATTCTCTTTTGAAAGCCACAACTGAATCTGTCTCCACTACGCTCTCAGGCGTGTATTCCAGATCCTAACCACTCGCTGCATAATTTTTTTTTCCTCCTGTCACCTTTGGAAGAGAGGTGGAGGGGTTAGGGATAAAAGTCCGAAGCTTAAGGTCGAGACAGTTGATGGCACAACAGCCAATGGTCAGGCAAAGGAAGTCAGTGATGCATAAGAGGTCAGAATTGGAGGAATGCAGAGTTCTTGGAAGGCTGTAGAACTGCAGGAGATTACAGAGATAGGGTGGGGAGAGGGATTTGAACACAAGGTTGGTGTTGCTGGACCAGGAGCCAAGTAGGTCAGCGAGCACAGAGTTGATGGGTAAAAGGGGCTTGACTCAAGTTACTATATGGACATTTATTAAAGGGCAATATTTTTAGGATATGATAGAAAATTATGTATAATTCTTGAAAAACAAAATTTTCTGCAGAGGTAAACATGCATGTTTCTGATTCTCAAAGTATTTTTTTTCTCATACAGTGCTCATCAGTATGTGATGTATTGTAGTTGGAGTTTGGGTTGAAAGCACAGTGCAACTAGTGCCAACTCTGTTTCCCCAAGATCAATTTATGCTTCCATAGAATCATAGAAAAGTTACAGCATAGAAGTAGGCCATTCAGCCCATCGTGTCTGTGCTGGCTGAAGACAAAAACTAGCCGCCCAATCTAATTCCATCTTCCAGCACCTGGTCCGTAGCCTTCCAGATTACAGCACTTCAGCTGCATGTCCAGGTACCTGTCCAAGTATCTTTTAAATGAGTTGAGGGTTTCTGCTTCCGTCACCAATTCGGGCAGTGAATTCCAGACACCCACCACCCTCTGGGTGAAAAAAAGCTTTTCCTCATATCCCCTCTAATCCTTCTACCAATCACCTTAAATCTGTGCCCCCTGGTAATTGACCTCTCTGCTATGGGAAACAGGTCCTTCCTATCTACTCTATCTAGGCCCCTCATAATTCTGTACACCTCAATTAAGTCACCCCTCAGCCTCTTCTGTTCTAAGGAAAACAACCCTAGCCGATCCAATCTTTCCTCATAGCGGTAACATTTAAGCCTTGGCAACATTCTTGTAAATCTCCTCTGTACTCTCTCCAGAGTAGTTATGTCCTTCCTGTAATGTGGTGACCAGAACTGTACGCAATACTCCAGCTGTGGCCTAACCAGCGTTTTATATAGTTCCAGCAATTCATTCCCTGCTTTTGTATTCTATACCTCTGTCAATAAAGGAAAGCATTCCATATGCCTTCTTCACCATTTTATCTACCTGTCCTGCCACCTTCAGGGGCCTGTGGACATGCACTCCAAGGTCTCTCACTTCTTCTACCCCTCTCCATATCCTCCCGTTTATTGTGTATTCCCTTGCTTTGTTTGCCCTCCCCAATTGCATTACCTCACACTTCTCTGGCTTGAATTCCATTTGCCACTTTTCTGCCCACTCAACCAAGCCACTGATATAATTCTGGAGTCTACAGCTATCCTCTTCACTATCAACTATACAGCCAATTTTTGTGTCATCTGCAAATTTCCCAATCATACCTCCCACATTCAAGTCCAAATCATTAATATATACCACAAACAAGGGACCCAACACTGAGCCCTGTGGAACACCACTGGAAACAGCTTTCCATTCACAAAAACATCCGTCGACTACTACCCTTTGTTTCCTGTCATGGAGCCAATTTTGGATCCACCTTGCCACATTCCCCCCATATTCCATGGGCTTTCATTTTTCTGACCAGTCTGCCATGTGGGACCTTGTCAAATGCCTTACTAAAATTCATGTAGACCACGTCTACTGCACTACCCTCATCAATCCTCCTTGTTACTTCCTCAAAAAATTCAATTAAGTTAATAAGATATGACCTTCCCCTAACAAATCCATGCTGACTATCCCTGATTAATCTGTGCCTAAGTGGCAGTTTATCCTATCTCTAATTGATTCTAATAATTTGCTCATCACCGAGGTCAGACTGACCAGCCTATAATTATTTGGCCTATCCCTCGCACCCATTTTAAACAATGGTACAACGTTCACAGACCTTCAATCCTCTGGTATCTCGTGTATATCTAGTGAGGATTTGAAGATGATCCTCAGAGCATCCGCTATTTCCTCCCTGGCTTCCTTGAACAACCTAGGATGCAATCCATCCGGCCATGGTGATTTATTCACTTTCAAGGATGTCAGACCCTCATGTACTTCCTCTCTCATTAAAAGCTCATCGTATCTAATATTTCACACTCCTCTTTTACTATGTCTGCATCATCCCTCTCCTTTGTGAAGACAGAGACAAAAACTCATTAAGAACCCTGCCCACATCTTCTGCATCCACGCATGAGTTCCCTTGTACATCTCTGATAGGCCCTACACTTTCCTTAGTTATCCTCTTGCTCTTAATGTACTGATAAAACAAAACATCTTTGGGTTTTCCTCGATTTTACCTGCCAATAATTTCCTTTCTTACTTCACCCCTGCACTTTCTATACTCCTCTAGGCTTTCTAAAGTATTAAGTTTTTTGTGACAGTCATAATCTTTCTTTTCTGCTTTATCTTACCCTGTATGCTTCTAGCGGGCTCTAGATTTGGCCCTTTATCTTTGTGGGGACATGTCTACACTATTATTCCAAACAAGAAGCATTGATATAATAGAGGCAATAGTTTATGTAGTCTTAAGCATCTAAGCTTGCTTCAATATTAACCTCTTATTTACAGGGTAACATACAATTACAAACTGACAGAGACAGACATTGATTTAAGCTTACACAAATTTTGATGGTAGTGAAGATCGGTAAGTTTTTTAATGATAAAATTTTTGTTGTTAGCCCCTTTTGGTAGACATCTGCTTCGAGGGTACAGTCCTATAAATGTGGCCAGTATTCTTTTGACTCCTGACTATGTTGGCAGCTATTCCATCATGAGATATCATAGCAAAGACTGATTTTGACTGTATAACACCCAAATATTTACAGCAGGGGTCCTTTGGACATCAATTAGGAGCTGGAATCCTACCTTATTTTTCAGCACCTAAAGCAGTGTTGTCTAATATGTTAGCCACTAGCCACATTTGGCAATTTTCCTTCATAAATAAAAAAACGAGTAATGGGTACCATTGATAGGAATGTGACCTCAATACACATTTGCGTGGTGTATGCATATGTGTTTTATTCTTCTTGTATGTTTGTTGGTAAAACAGTAATGCGAAAACAGCAACTTATATTTATATAGCGTTAACATAATAAAACGTCCCAAGGTGTTTTACAAGAGCAATTATAAAACAAGTATGACACCGAGCCAGAAAAGGAGATATTAGGTCAGATGACCAAAAGCTTGGTCAGAGGGGTAGGTTTTAAGGAATGTCTTAAAGGAGGAACGTGAGGCAGAGGGGTGTAGGGAGCTTGTGGCCTAGGCAACTGAAAGCAGGTCCATCAATGGTGCAGCAATTAAAATCAGGGATGCAGAAGAAGCCAGAATTAGAGGAGCGCAGATATCTTGGCGGGTTTGGGGGCTGGAGGAAACTAGAGAGATAAAGAGGGGCAAGGCCATGGAGGGATTTGAAAACAAGGATGAGAATTTTAAAATCAAGACATTGCTTGACCAGGAGCCAATGTAGGTCAGCGAGCACAGGGGTGATAGGACTTGGGCAGCAGAGTTTTGGAAGACCTGAAGAAAAGTGAGTATTTTATTTCCTTGGTTACTGAATGGCAGTACATGTCCATTAAATATGCACATTAAGTACATTTACCTGTATTGTGAGCAAATGCAAAGCATTTTCAACTAAAGTTAGTGCATGTGACGAAAACAACTTCACTGTAGTTACATCTATGGGTAGTCAGCATTTTCTAGTGGGCAACACTGCCCTAAAAAAGTACTGAGGCTACTTGTAGCACTTTTACATCCAGCCTGCCTGGGTTCAACAATGTATTACTGACTGAACCTGGCACCTTTCTAGTCGGTGTAGCTCATCTACTCACTAAACTCTGAGCTCCCAAGGAACCCTGATGGACAGTAAATTACCCACTGGTCCATCTAGCCTAGTGCATCACAGTACGATGCATCTTGACCAACCTGGCGTCATAATCTCCTAGTGAGGCAAACGAGAGATAAAAACACAAGCAAGTTAGGGAAAAATTTGGGAAAATTCCCCTCCAAACCCTTTAGGAGATCAAAACTAGTCCAAGAGATCACAATCACCCTAATTTATATTACAGGAATTTTAAATTGCAGCAGCATCACTTCAATGTTTATAGATGGACACAACATATGTAGAATTTCTATTATGAGCATTTCAAAAGGAACCAAGAATCAGCTGAGAACACCCAATGAACCATTTAAACATTGAACTGCCAAATCAGTACTAAGAACGTTCAACCAGATGCAGTTAAACACACTGATGATACCCAACATACCCTTTTTCAAGAGATGTAAAAGCAGAAGCTGTTAAAAGAAAATTGCTTTAAGATGTAAAAATTGAACAACCTTTTAAATTATAGAGCCAGTTTCTAATAGTTACATATGAATGGGTTAAATAGACATGTTAGGAACCTACATCTGATCGAGAGTTATCTATAAAAGTTAATGAAAATCGAATGTTTTGCTAAAGCCCACAATATACCACGTGGTTAATTCCCAGTATTAGTTAGATTATTAAAGAAAGATATCAGTTGTGCTTCAGATGATATAATCTCTCTTTTTGGTGATTTCATAAAATTGGTTTTCAACGTGCATTGAATATTTCCATATTTCTATTAAATATTCTTTCAATAACAAATTTAACCAGCAGCAGACATTTGTGGGGCCTAATACTCATTAAAAGTGGCACAATAGTATGTGCTTTCTTTCTCATGGTATCAAATAGTTCATCGTTTATGTTGCCAAAATGAACTCTTTCACATCTCTGTCAAAACTACACTGCATCCAGGTTTGTGTTGGTCATTACCCTCTCTGTGAACATTTATCTTTTATACACCCTTCTCCCACTGATATTGCTGCATTTACTCCAAATTACTGTGGCTCTTCAGTGTGGTCAGTCACATGTTGCAAACTCCAAATATGTTTTATAAAATCTAAGATTCACAACTTTAATTATTTGAACATGAAAATGAATACCAAACATCTACTTAACATACTTGGTAGTCTGTTACGTCTTCATTAACTTCACATAAACTTGTATTTATTGTTTGACAAAACAGACCATTTAGATCATGGCTGATTTGTACCTCAACTCAATTTACTGACTTTGACCCATATCCCTCAAAATACTCTTACCTGACAAAAATCTATTAATCTTCATTTGGAAGCATCAATTGTCCCAGCATCCACAGTGTATTGCAGGGGGAACAGGGTTCCAGATTTCTACCACCCTTTGTGTGAAGAAGTGCTTCCTGATTTCAATCCTAATGTCCCCTAGTTCTGGATACCTCCAAAGAAAATAGATTCTCTATTTACCTTACTGAATCATTATATTGTTTTAAACACTTTGATTAGATCACCCCTCAACCTTCTATACTCAAGGGAAAACAAACCAATTTTATGCAAACTGTCCTTATATTTTAACCTTTAAGCCACCAGTATCATTCTGGTGAATCTGCACTACACCCTTTCAAATCCATCCTGAGGTGTGGTGCCCAGAACGGAAAACAGTACTCTGGATGGGGTCTGACCAAGGCTCTATACAACTGAAGCAAAACAATTTCTCCTTGGTATTTCAGTCTCCTTGAGATAAAGGCCAACATATCATTAGCCTTGGATGGATGGGAGCCGGACTCCGACGTGAAAATTGGTGGCGAGCCTGCTTCCGCCTAGCCTGGGGATCTGTCCCGTACTTTACGGATCCCCAGGCTTTAATTGTCCCAAGGCGGGACTTCCACCCACTTGAGGGAGGTGGTCCCCTCTCAGTGAGCTGCCGGCCAATCAGCGTGCCGGCAGTTCTTAGTCCCAGCAGCGCCACTGGGAGCGGTGGCCACTGCAGGGACTGCAGCCCAACCGATGCCATGGATCGAGGAGGGAAGGTAAGTAGGGGCATGCCTCACCAGGGGGATCGGTCCTTACCGGGTGAGGCTGGAGTGGTCGTTAGGGGGAAGGGGGTATCCTGGGTCCCAGGGGTGGGTTGGGAGGTAGGGGCGGCCCTCAATTGGGCACCCTGTGCCCGACTGCCATGCCCCCCACCAGGGCGCAGAAAGACCGGCAGCTATCACTGGGCGGCCCTTCATGTCCCCAGCACACCCGCTTGCCACGGGTAAAATACCCGTGCAGGCGGGTGAGGGCCCTTAAGTGGCTAAGCAGCGGTGGCACGGGGGGTAAAATGGAGCAGAGGCTCGGTGCCCTTCCCGATCCACTCCTGCCGTCACTTTACGCCCACTTGTCCCAGACCAATCAAGGCCCTTAAGTGGCCATTTAATGGCCTCCGCCCACCGCCATGGGGATTTTACCTGTGGCAGGTGCCTGACTTTGTCAGACGACTCTCTGACGGGCGTGGGGGCCCTCATGATCAGGCACCCTGTGCCCGACAGAGGGCCGCTCCCGCTACCCCAACCACGGCGAGGTACCAAAAACTTACCTTAGTTCTGGGGCTCCCCAACATCATCTTTGCGATGGTTGAGTTGCAGTCCCAGCAATAGCCACCGCTCCCGGTGGCGCTGCTGGGACAGAGACCTGCCAGCCTGCTGATTGGCCAGCAGCTCCATTAGGCGGGACTTCCTGCCTCAATGAGGTGGAAGTCACACATCAGATGAATTAAAGGCTTGGGGACTGCAGAATGCAGATCAATCCCCAGGCCAGGTGGATGCGGGTTCACCACCAACTTTTCAGTTGGTGGATGGCTCCCGTCCACCAAGGGTAAAATTCCGGCCCTGACTTCTTGAATACACATTCTGTCTTACCTGTAAAGCTCTAGCAATAACAAAGAAAACTTCCTGATCAGGAGGCAAATTTCAGTTCAATAGCACATACCCTGTTTCCAACAGCTACTAGACATAAAATTGCTCATTATTGTTTCACTGCAAATTTCAACAAAAGTTTAAAGGTGGCTGAAAAGCAGAGGTTCAAACTGAGTTTCTTAGTGTAGCTGCCCATATCAGGAGTTAAAGGCTGAGATTTCAACTCATTCACAACCACTTAAGAGTTAAAAGTGGGCACAAAATGTCCACTAGCACCCTGTGTGAACTGCAAATGACAGAAATGCATAGATCAGTTAGCATCTGAAAGAGAAAAATATAGGTTATAGTTTC
The DNA here is from genome assembly GCF_036365525.1 of Heterodontus francisci. NCBI lineage: Eukaryota > Metazoa > Chordata > Chondrichthyes > Heterodontiformes > Heterodontidae > Heterodontus > Heterodontus francisci. The sequence continues at coordinate 74,948,143 of NC_090377.1, forward strand.
AATGTGACCCTTCACTGATTTCTCTCTCTTACAGATGCTGACTAACCCTGATTCCAGCTTGTTTTTGCCTTTTCCTTTGTAGCTTGTTTACTGGAAAATGGCATAAAATAATTACAATGGCAAATCCATTGTAAGTGAATGAATTTAATGAAGGGCATATGATAAATATTTCCACAAAGTTACAGACCAGTATTCAACACTAACTTAGGAATTCAGCAAAAGGCAACATGCAAAGTATATCTGGTGATAAATGTATTATGGTAGTAGAAAGGAGCTTTAATCACCAGCAGAGGAAAATGCATTTATAAATATCTAAAGAGGTCAACTGTAAATGAATAAAAGCAAACCACTGAGGTGGATCTCCTAGTTGTATACAAAAATCAAATATCTGCCAAAAAAGCATAAATTTATGCTTCTGCATTATACCCATCTAGATCATGAACTCTTATAATACAGACATGAAAGTACTTATTCTCACAACAAATGTCCACCTATTCATGCTTTCAATAAATCACAGTACCCTAATCTTTATCTTTTGAGAAGAACCATTTCTGAAATATAATAAAAGCTGCCCATACTGGCAGTTACTGTATCATACACACGTCTTTAAATTCTGTAATCAGCAACCACCAGGTGCCATATCACATTTAACACACCACAGTCAGTCAATACAGACATCCCCAAACACACCAAGACTGTTTTTGTCAAATGTTTTATTGACTGTAAACATCTGGAGTACTGTAAAACATGCATTATCTGTAGATTCAGAATGGAGCAAGTGGTATTGTCTTTTCTGTCAAATGTGTCAGATTTGGCATCTAGTGATGGAGATTAATGAAGTATCATGAGAGTAATATGGTTCTTGAAATGTTCCAATTTAGAGTAGAGCTCTAATCTTAAATTAAAGCTGTCGACATTTAGTGAACCTACATTTTCATTGGAATAACATTATCTCAATCCAGAACAAACATGAGGGATATAATTAAAGAACAGGCTGTCCCCAGACAGGTCTGAATCATGATTTACAGCCAAATGTATCTAAAAAATTAACACCAAATTCAACAATAGTTCAGTTTCTTTAGAACATAGTTAAATCCACATAAGTAATATTAATAAGCAGAATCCTGTCAATGTCCCAATTTATGCAAATTGTTGCCAGTTACCAATCTGTCCCTTACATAGTCTGTGACCATATAGTTAAGTCCTTTTATTTGCAAGTCTGGATGTGTGCAACTTCTTGGCCATTATGTACTACTGCTATGACAGGAGTCAGCTGTACTTTAAATTCACTTCTTTTTTGCTTGCTGTGGAGTATTGAATTTGAAAAAGATAATGTCTCCATCTTCAACAATGTAATTTCTGCCTTGCTGTCTATATTTTCCAGCACTCTGCAAACAATTACAAAAATGAATATGATTAAATCACAAACAATCACAATACAGATGAGACATAAAAAATATATCTGTTTTCAAAAACAATTCAGTTTCTTTTCCCCCCGCACCCCCCCCCCCCCCCCAAGAACAAATCCATATAATTTTCAAATATTTTAAATATTTAATTTACCAGTTGCAAATTTAATTCATTTCCTAATCTACATTTAATTTCCTAGATTTCTTAAATTAACTTCAAACAGAAGGCACGGGAGATTTTATTAAAAGCAAATATTTTTGATTATTTATTCTTTCATTTTGCTGCGATTATCAGCCTATCAAATTGGCATCCAGAAAATGCACCAATTTATCTATTAGTGAGCAGCCTGTACAAAATGAGAACACACAATTACAGGCACTTCTGAAATGATCTTTCTGGGATTTAACAATGCACTCTATCTTCAAACTTGTCTCATAGTATACAAGAAAACTGTAAACTTCATTTACTGCCTATTATGAGAATCAAGTTTTTTCCATTGTTCACTGTAGTTTTGTCTCCTCTTTAGGGGTTGTAATATTGCAAAAGAAAAAAACCTCAACGGGGAGCAGATATCAGACCCATTCTGTGAATTTTGCCACAGGCAAATTTGAACACAGTACTCGTTGGTGCTAACTCTACTCTGATTTTCTCTGCATCCTCTAGAAATGCCTGGCACCCACCCAGATGGCAAGACTTTATGTAGAATCAGAGATCCCAATTTGAGTTCTACCACTCTGGTGCAGCATGTTGGTGGTGCTCATCTTATATTTCCTTTTATTAAAGTTTGATCCTATAGTGTTTAATGGTTTAAAAAAAGGAAATTGTCACTTCAAGCAGTAACTAACCAGCTGAAAATTCAATGGATTAGAATGTATAAACTACAATACATTATATATAAATCTGAGGTTGCTTTTACAAAATTGTCAGTGCACACGTGAATCTGATAAGCACAACTGTTATCAATTTGACATTCAAATTATAGGGATAGAAATGGCAAAATGTTAATTGTGCATAACAAACATAGTATAGTTCAAAATAATTTTCAAGTGAAAGTCTGTAAAAGCAAATTAATATGAAGCAATATGACGTTTACTGGTTATATTAAAAGTGATAAGCAAAAATTAAAGCAAAATATATTATCTTAGGTGGAAGATTAATACCGATTTAAATTATTTTGAAAATGACACTGGCATTACTTGAATACTGTTTATTAATTCATATACAATGTGCTCTTTTGTCTACAACTAATTAAAAGACCAACTGTCCTTCTAATGTTCAGGGGGCCATTTATTCCATTCTTGATGACACTGCAGAAATAGTATTTAAAAAAAATTTAATGACTATTTGTGAATCCTAAATATGTATTAAGCTAGATGGTATATAACCAGTTCATTTGCACTTGAAAGCAGCCATCTGGAAAGGCCGGCATTTCACAACCAGATATGACTGCTAATAATGCAACATCCCTGTTGACTACAAAGCCCTCACAGAGCCATTCAATGTGAAGTTCACAGAACAAACATTAAATGCTATTAGTCAAACCATTGGCACAAAATGCTTTCCTATAATGATTTTACTAGATAGGCTCATATTATAGCTTCTCCATACAGTATATCTTAGACCCTTTAAGTGGCAAGGATACTTATCTTTCAAAAGTACATTTCTTCTGTATAAATCATTTTCTTTAATGTTTGATGGCAATGTAAATATATTTTGAATTAACTACAATAACTTACACTATATAGCACCTTAATCTTAATAGAACATTCCAAAGTGCTTAACAAAGACCAAAAATAACCAGAGATGAAGAAATTGAGGAACGATTATGGGTTGTGATCAAAAGCAAGACAGGGGAAGTAGGTTTTGAGGATGCTTTTGAATGAGGGGAGGGAGCAAGCAAGGTGAATGGGCTTAGGTCAAACGTTGCCGAGAGCAGAATTCAAACGTTTAAGGCTCTGCAGCCAAATATGGAATGAAGGGAAAGTGGGAAACAGAGGAAACTAGAATCAGAATAAAAATAAATAATTGTTACTACAATTCATCAAAAGTTTCAAACAATTGACTTAGTCCATATATTCAAGCCATTAAATGTAATTGAGGGATTATTATGCATGAAAGCTAATAATTAAACCACTTAAAAATTAGAATTGCATTCCACAATGCTTTTTGACTAAAATTATAAAATATGCTTGACATTTGCAGTTTTACTTGTGTCCGACTTCTAAGCTTTGCAGGCCTCTCGTGGCATAGTCTGAACTGCAAAATAATTCTTCAAAACTATCAACACACTTGGGTAAATTTGATATGGTCAGTGTTCCTCACATCCAAATAGCCTGCCCACTAAGAACATTTATGTGTTTGACAAGAGAATTGCTGAAATTCACAAAGGAGAGTCAAATGAACCAGAGTGCAGGGTAGTTCTGAGAATTCAGGAAATAATTCTGTTGGCATCAAATAATTCAACTGATTGGAGTCAAGTGAAAGATCAGCGACAATTAAATTTAAACTGGCAATTTTGTTACAGCAAAGTAAATGATTAAATTAGCTGCCAAGCTATTACCAACACTTCCATATTTATATGTGGCAGGTATTAAACCTTGGGCATGCCTAGGCAAGCCATTTATGATTACTGGCAGGCTCACTTTGAAACTGTAATGGATTCACTAAACCAAAGTACTACTAGCAATAGGATTTAAATATGATGTACTAGCTCTTCTCTTGCCACTAAGATAGTGCAGACCTGGCAGAGATGATGCAGGAGACCCATGTAAAACAAAGGAAAGACAGCTGGAAAAAAAAGTTTAAAATCAAAGAATGCAAAATTTGAAATAAAACACTAGAAACATTGAAGAGAGTATTAGAGAATCTTGTTAATGTAGCATATTATATAAACTTAAAATGTATTAATGTGAAATCTGTAATAAGTTTTCAGATTCTTTTGAACATTTACATTTAAAGCCAATCATTTTATTGGTTCTTTTCTCCCCCCCCCAAAAAGTGATTCATATTTTTGCCATTAAAACCTTCCTTAGGTTCCGATATAGCTTGATAAAAACGGTCACGTAGCTAACTACAAAGGTTTTGCTAGTTTAAATGTTTATTGTATATATTTAAAACTGTTAATGTTTGGATATCACCATAAAATATTTTCAAAATTGACCCATGTAACAAGAAAAAGCCATTTATGAAGGTACAGTTCAAATATTTATATTTAAATTATAAACCAAAATTATGCATACATGAAAATTAAGCATCCATTTGTGAAATAAACCCAACACAGGATTGCAGAAATCAAATGTGCAGCTGAGTTAAATTAACGAAAATGCGTGCAATGTAATACATTGTTCCCCAGATATACTGTTGGGGTGTCTTCCACTGGCAGTGAGTTATTTCACCAAAGGATAGGACTTGCATTTATATCCTGCCTTCCATGAATTCAGGACATCCCAAGGTGGTTTACAGAAAATAAAATAGTCTTGAAGTGTAGTCACTATTGCAATGTAGAAAAATGTGGCTGTCAATTTGCACATAGCAAGGTCACACAAACAGCAATGAGATAAAGACAGCAGATAATCCAGGTCTCTTTCTTTTACCTCCAAGTGACTAGTTATGGAATAGGACAGTCAAGAGGTAGGTACTATATGTCTGGCTTCTCAGTCAATGGTGACACAATTGCAAGTGTAATTCACAGAGTGGCCGTATACAACTCTTTTTTAAAAAAAAAGTCAAAGAGTAAACTTTTTTAAAAATTTCTTTCATGGGATGTGGGCGTCACTGGCAAGGCCAGCATTTGTTGCCCATCCCTAGTTGCCCTTGACAACCGAGTGGCTTGCGAGCCCATTTCAGAGGGCAGTTAAGAGTCAACCACATTGCTGTGCATCTGGAGTCACAAGTAGGCCAGACTAGGTAAGGATGGAAGATTGGATTGTAGTTCAGTGACATTACCGCTACGCACTGCCTTAAGAACACTACCCTTAGAGATTAGAACTTGTAATATAGCAGCATTATGTAACCTACTAGTATACATTCACTGGGATCAATCAGGGTGGGATTCAGGTAGGCTCAGCATCAATATATAGAGCGGCTGCATCTCAAAGCATGATGCAACCTGTTAAAGGAAGGAAGTTTTTTTCCCCCTTGTTCTTGAAAATAGAGAGGTCTGCTAAAGCACAAAGAAAGTTGCTAAGATTTTTAGACACTGTCCTTGAGACTTTGATGGAGCTAGCGAGGAGTTGCACTTTTTGTCCAGTAGGGCTCGACTCCCAAGGCTGACACCGTGGCAGGCCTGGAGGAAATATCTGAGCAGTTGAATGCAGTGAGCTGCATCTGCAGGACATGGTTGCAGTGTCATAAAATGATGAATGCTCCAACATGCTCTTCCAAGGTCAGAATTAACTGTTCAGCCATCTCCTTCTCTGCATCACACCTTGCCACAGCACTGTTCACCCTTCCATACTACCAAAGCACTTCAAATACCCCTCTCCACCTATTTCTATTCTAATTGGCAATGGGAACCAAGTCTACTTTCCACATAGTTTCCAGCTATCAGCAGCTTTGTTGCCCTCACAGCAAACTCATGCAGCATGACTTTGCCAGAAATGCAACAGAAACCCCATTTATGCATGGAGGCACAGCCATAACTCTGCGGTCCACCCCATATCCGAAATCAAGTCCTTTATCCACCACCCTTGTCTTTGCTGACCGAGATAGGCTCTGGGTCCCGTAACTCCTCCAAACTAAAATTCTCTCATTTAAATCCCTTCATGGCCATAATTCTCCCCATCTCTTTCAGCCCTACAATCTCTCTTTCCTCCTCCCACCCAAATTATCCGTAAATATAACTTTAGCCTTGATGCATCTTCCTCTCCCTTCGCCCCATTACTGGTGGCTGTGATTTCAGCCAACTAGGGACCCTTGAATGCCCTTGAATTATTTCCCTAAACCCCTCTGCCTCTCCAACCTCCCTATTTTCAATTAAGGCCATCCTAAAAACCCATGTCAAGCTTTTGGTCACTTGTACTAATTATCTTCTCCTTTGGCTTGGTGTTCACTTTTGTTAGGAGTGAACTACTGAGCTATCATAATTTTTAATTCTTATTAATTAGTGTAAATGCACAAAAAGCAGAAGGTTACAACCTTTTGAAAATTACTTGCTGAAAATTACCCCAATACTTGAATTAAATTCAGCAGATCTCAAATTCAGCATTACATTCATAACGCTTCAAATACAACAATTATAATGGTATATTACTCACAAACACAAGAACCTCAAAATGTTAAATTTCTTATCTTGAGATTTTTATGTCAATACTGCTGCAGAAAGAGCCTTGGAAATAGAAATAAGGTCACAAAGGAACTTCAATCCTGTATACGAATTTTAAAAAGTGAATTTGAAAGTTACTTATATATTTCTATTTTTATATGAAGCGGCCAGCTTTAAAAGGAAGAGCAAAAGTAAGCATTGGTCCCTCAGAGGATGAGATTGAGGTATTAATAATGGGAAACAAGGGGCTGAATCTTCTGTTCCCGCCACTGATGTCAGCGGCAGGGGAAAAAAACGGCAGCCCGCGCATGTCACGGAGCGGCCGCAATCTTCCATGCAGTGGCTTATTTACATAGCCGGTGTTGGCCGCCCCTCCCACGATCACATGGAGAGGGCTGGCTGTCCATCCCCAGCAATGGCGTCAGCTGCCTGTGCGCAGGCGCTGACCCCATTTTTAAAGGGCTGTTCGCTTTACTGGGAAATTTAAATATCTAAAGATAAAGTAAATAAATATAAAGACATTTCTTCTGCCCCTCTCCCAACCCTCATTGATTAATTTTTTGCCCACTCTCCCCACCAAAACACTTACCTTGTCCATCTGACCTTCACACCCCCCACCCCCCGAAACTGCATAAACTGGAACCTCCAACCCTTACCACCATCCCCTACACAAATGATGTTACTTTGACACTGTTCCCCACACCTGCACTGAGAAACTTATCTCTTCCCTCCTTCCCACCAGCGTGGCGCCTCGTTTCCCCGGTCGGGGATCCGAAGGTGCAGGAGTGCCGGCCACCGGCCCAAAGATTGCAGCGAAACATCAGGTGGCGGCGCAAGTATCATTTATTCATTCATTCTAATTTATTTAAATATGCAAATGGGAGCCCTGTCACCGTCCAGCGGTGGGGGGGGCACCGCCACGAGGCCTCGACGCCGCCGGTACAAACAGGCTGGGCCCTCCCGGCGTCGGACTGCATGGCAGCCCTCTCCTGGAGGCATCTTCAGGCCCACCTCCCACCCCACCCCCGGACGCCGATGCCTGGGGAAGAACAAAATCCAGCCCAAGGAAATAGCAGAGACTTTGAACAAGTAAGTGTTTTGCATCTCTCTTCACAGCAAAGAACAAAGAACAGTACAGCACAGGAACAGGCCATTCGGCCCTCCAAGCCTGCGCCGATCTTGATGCCTGTCTAAACTAAAACCTTCTGCACTTCCGGGGACTGTATCCCTCTATTCCCATCCTATTCATGTATTTGTCAAGATGCCTCTTAAACGTCGCTATCGTATCTGCTTCCACCACCTTCCCCCAGCAGCAAATTCCAGGCACTCACCACCCTCTGTGTAAAGAACTTGCCTCGCACATCCCCTCTGAACTTTGCCCCTCTCACCTTAAACCTATGTCCCCTAGTAACTGACTCTTCCACCCTGGGAAAAAGCTTCTGACTATCCACTCTGTCCATGCCACTCATAACTTTGTAAACCTCTATCATGTCGCCCCTCCACCTCCGTCGTTCCAGTGAAAACAATCCGAGTTTATCCAACCTCTCCTCATAGCTAAAGCCCTCCAGACCAGGCAACATTCTGGTAAACCTCTTCTGTACCCTCTCCAAAGCCTCCTTCTGGTAGTGTGGCGACCAAAATTCCACGCAATATTCTAAGTGTGGCCTAACTAAAGTTCTTTACAGCTGCAGCATGACTTGCCAATTTTTATACTCTATGCCCCGACCGATGAAGGCAAGCATGCCGTATGCCTTCTTTACTACCTTATCCACCTGCATTGCTACTTTCAGTGACCTGTGGACCTGTACGCCCAGATCTCTCTGCCTGTCAATACTCCTAAGGGTTCTGCCATTTACTGTATACTTCCCACCTGTATTAGATCTTCCAGAATGCATTACCTCACATTTGTCCGGATTAAACGCCATCTGCCATTTCTTCACCCAAGTCTCCAACCGATCTATATCCTGCTGTATCCTCTGACAATCCTCATCACTGTCCGCAACTCCACCAACATTTGTGTCGTCCGCAAACTTACTAATCAGACCAGCTACATTTTCCTCCAAACCATTTATATATACTACTAACAGCAAAGGTCCCAGCAGGGGGATATGCGTGGAAAGTTCTTTACGCAGAGGGTGGTGGGTGCCTGGAACGCGTTGCCAGCGGAGGTGGTAGATGCGGGCACGATGGCGTCTTTTAAGATGTATCTAGACAGATACATGAATGGGCAGTAAGAAAAGAGATACAGACCCTTAGAAAATAGGCAACATGTTTAGATAGAGGATCTGGATCGGCGCAGGCTTGGAGGGCCGAAGGGCCTGTTCCTGTGCTGTAATTTTCTTTTGTTCTTTGTTCTTTTGTTCTTTAATCCCTGCAGAACACCACTAGTCACAGCCCTCCATTCAGAAAAGCACCCTTCCACTGCTACCCTCCGTCTTCTATGACCGAGCCAGTTGTGCATCCATTTTGCCAGCTCACCTCTGATCCTGTGTGACTTCACCTTTTGTACCAGTCTGCCATGAGGGACCTTGTCAAAGGCTTTACTGAGGTCCACGTAGACAACATCCACTGCCCTTCCTTCAATAATCATCGTCACTTCCTCAAAAAACTCAATCAAGGTAGTGAGACATGACCTCCCCTTCACAAAACCATGCTGCCTCTCGCTAATAAGTTCATTTATTTCCAAATGGGAGTAAATCCCGTCCCGAAGAATCCTCTCTAATAATTTCCCTACCACTGACTTAAGGCTCACCAGCCTATAATTTCCTGGATTATCCTTGCTACCCTTCTTAAACAAAGGAACAACATTGGCTATTCTCCAGTCCTCTGGGACCTTACCTGTAGCCAATGAGGATGCAAAGATTTCTGTCAAGGCCCCAGCAATTTCTTCCCTTGCCTCCCTCAGTATTCTGGGGTAGATCCCATCAGGCCCTGGGGACTTAACTACCTTAATGCTTTGCAATCCGCCTAACACCTCCTCCTTTTTGATAACGACATGACCCAGACTATCTACATGCCCTTCCCTAAGCTCATCATCCACCAAGTCCTTCTCTTTGGTGAATACTGATGCAAAGTACTCATTTAGTACCTCGCCCATTTCCTCTGGCTCCACACATAGATTCCCTTCTCTGTCCTTGAGTGGGCCAACCCTTTCCCTGGTTACCCTCTTGCTCTTTATATACGTTTAAAAAGCCTTGGGATTCTCCTGAATCCTGTTTGCCAATGACTTTTCATAACTCCTTTTAGCCCTCCTGACTCCTTGCTTAAGTTCCTTCCCACTGTCTTTATATTCCTCAAGGGCTTCGTCTGTTCCCAGCCTTCTAGCCCTTACAAATGCTTCCTTTTCCTTTTTGACTAGGCTCACAATATCCCTCATTATCCAAGGTTCCCGAAACTTGCCAAACTTATCCTTCTTCCTCACAGGAACATGCCGGTCCTGCATTTTAATCAACTGACGTTTGAAAGACTCCCACATGTCAGATGTTGATTTACCCTCAAACAGCCGCCCCCAATCTAAATTCTTCAGTTCCTGCCTAATATTGTTATAATTAGCCTTCCCCCAATTTAGCACCTTCACCCAAGGACTACTCTTATCCTTATCCACAAGTATCTTAAAACTTACGGAATTATGTCACTGTTCCCAAAATGTTCCCCTACTAAAACCTCGACCACCTGGCCAGGCTCATTCCCCAATACCAGGTCCAGTACGGCCCCATCCCTAGTTGGACTATCTACATATTGTTTCAAGAAGCCCTCCTGGATGCTCCTTACAAATTCTGCCCCATCCAAGCCCCTAGCACTAAGTGAGTCCCAATCAATATAGGGGAAGTTAAAATCACCCAACACTACAACCCTGTTACCTTTACATCTTTCCAAAATCTGTCTACATATCTGCTCCTCTGCCTCCCGCTGGCTATTGGGAGGCCTGGAGAAAACCCCCAACATTGTGACTGCACCCTTCCTATTCCTGAGCTCCACCCATATTGCCTCGCTGCATGACCCCTCCAAGGTGTCCTCCCGCAATACAGCTGTGATATTCTCCTTAACCAGTAATGCAACTCCCCCACCCCTTTTACATCCCCCTCTATCCCGCCTGAGGCTTCTAAATCCCAGAACATTTAGCTGCCAATCCTGTCCTTCCCTCAACCAAGTCTCTGTAATGGCAACATCATCATAGTTCCAAGTACTAATCCAAGCTCTAAATTCATCTGCCTTACCTGTTATACTTCTCGCATTGAAACAAATACACTGCAGACCACCAGTCCCGCTATGCTCAGCACATCTCCCTGCCTGCTCTTCCTCTTAGTCTTACTGGCCTTATTTACTAGTTCCCCCTCATTTATTTCACCTGCTGTCCTACTGCTCTGGTTCCCACCCCCCTGCCACACTAGTTTAAACCCTCCCGAGATACGCTAGCAAACCTCGCAGCCAGGATATTTGTGCCCCTCCAGTTAAGATGCAACCCGTCCTTCTTGTACAGGTCCCACCTGTCCCTGAAGAGATCCCAATGATCCAGATATCTTAAACCCTCCCTCCTAAACCAGCTGTTCAGCCACGTGTTTAGCTGCACTATCTTCCTATTTCTAGCCTCTCTGGCATGTGGCACAGGAGGTAATCCCAAGATTACAACCCTAGAGGTCCTGTCTTTTAACTTTTAAGCAGAAGACACAAAAAGCATCCCAGAATAGTTGAAAATCAAGAGGCAGAAAGGAGGGAGGTACTTAAAACAATTATCACTAGAGAAAAAGTACTGGGAAAACTAATGGGACTAAAGGCTGATAAGTTCCCTGGACCTGATGGCCTGCATCCTTGGGTCTTAAAAGAAGTGGCTGCAGAGATAGTGGATGCATTGGTTACAATCTTCCAAAATTCCCTAGATTCTGGAAAGGTCCCAGTGGATTGGAAAACCACAAATTTAACAACTCTATTCAAGAAAGGGGGAAGACAGAAAGCAGGAACTTATAGGCCAGTTAAGCCTAACATCTGTCATTGGGAAATGCTAGAATTCATTATTAAGGAAGTAGCAGCAGGACATTTAGAAAATCAGAATGTAATTAGGCAGAGTCAACATGGTTTTATGAATGGGAAATTGTATTTGACAAATTTATTAGAGTCCTTTGAGGATGTAACAAGCAGGTGGATAAAGGGGAACCAGTAGATGTAGTGTCTTTGGATTTCCAAAGGTATGCAATAAAGTGCCATATAAAAGGTAAGACACAAGATAAGAGCTCATGGTGTTGGGGGTAAAATTCTAGCCAAATTTGTGGACAATACAAATATAGGGAAGAAAGCAAGTTGTGAGGAGGACACAAAGCGTCTGCAAAGACATATAGATAGGTTAAGTGAGTCGGCAAAAAATTGGTAGATGGAGAATAATGTGGGAAAATCTGAAGTTGTCTACTTTGGTGGGAAGAATAGAAAAGCAGATTATTTACATGGAGAGGGACTGCAGAATACTGCACTACAGACGGATCTGGGTATCCTTGTACATGAATCATGAAAGATCAACATGCAGGCACAGCAAGTAATTAGGAAGGCAAATGGAATGTTGGTATTTATTGCAAATGGGGGTGGAGCATAAAAGAAGGGAAGTCTTGCTGCAACTTTACAGGGCATTGGTGAGACTGCAACTAGAGTACTGCATACAGTTTTGGTCTCCTTACTTAAGGAGGGATATACTTGCATTGGAAGCAGTTCAAAGAAGGCTCACTAGACTGATTCCTGGGATGAAGGGGTTGTCTTATGAGAAAAGGTTGAGCAGGTTGGGCCTATACTCATTGGAGTTTAGAAGAATGAGTGATGATCTTATTGAAACAAATAAGATTCTGAGGGGGCTTGACAGGGTAGATGCTGAGAGGATGGTTCCCCTCGTGGGGGAATACAGAACTAGGGGAAATGTTTCCAAAATAAGGGGTCTCCCTTTTAAGACGAGATGAGGAGGAATTTCCTTTCTGAGGGTTGTTAATCTTTGGAATTCTCTTCCCCAGAGAGCAGTGGAGGCTGGGTCATTGAATATATTCAAAGCTGAAGGAGACAGATTTTTGATCTGCAAGGGTGTCAAGGGTTATGGGGGGTAGGCAAGAAAGTGGAGTTAAGGCCACAATCAGATCAGCCATGGTCTTATTTAACCTCAGAGCAGGCTCGAGGGGTCGAATGGCTTACTGCTCCTTCTTCTTATGATCTCTGCAACTAACTGCCAAATAAAGAAAAACGCTATTATTCTTGGGCAAAGTAGTCAATTGGTGGCTTTCTGGGACAAAGTCTAAAGTGTAAACTCTTCTTGAAATTACTAGACTTGTACCACCAACGCAGAGTGTTGAAGGCACAGGAATCAATGAGGATTAAATTACCCAGCAAAAATGAAGGTATTTACCAAAATCTATTCTACATTTTTAATAGATAATTTTTAACACAACAGGAGAATAATTTCCATAGAAAATACTTCTCTCAATCTTTTCTTCTCCTTCAATCCCATTTAGGACACTTCCATAACAATCTGAATAGAAATAACTCATGACATAATGGGAAGCATAAATCTATTCTTCATACTCTCAATAGTTTACATTAAAAAAAGTATTTTAAGTGTGTTATAAATGGAACATCTTATGGCTAAGAAACTATTTTTACTTTCACTGTGTAGCTCAGCATATCAGGCTCATACAGAAATAAAAATTAAATTTCATAGCTGGTTATGATATTATTCATTTTATAACTGATACTGGTACAACCAAACTAAGAATATAGCTTCCTGAAATCACAATCTAGAAAAAATTGAAATGTTTTCAAATTGTGTTAAAAGTATAGAAGACTAGAAAAACATTCTAATTAATGTCAGGCAATTATATAGCATGGTATCTGTGCTCACAGGGGAGTTTCATATTACACTTTAAATTTACACATTTGATTCACATGTAAGTGCATAGCAATAATTCCAATTGCATATTTTGCAGGTTAGTGCCTATTTTTGTTATCTTTAACATATAGATTGGGTATTCCATAAGATTTAAAAGTAAAGAATAACCAAAGTAACTACATTCCTATATTTATCAAATTCTATACTTTGTATAGTAGAATAGCTGTTGGCAATTAATAGAAATAACCCATGGTGGTGTCATTAGTAGCTTAAAGTGAAAGAAACTTAACCTGTGTCTTTGTACGGAAACTGCCATCTAGTGTTAAAAAAACAGATTAACTATGTGGGTATCGATTGTCCACTTGAAGTAGTACATTACTGCTTAACATTTTTTTTTAAAAATTCCTCCAAAACTGGGATTAGAAAGTTCCATTCTTTGTTTCGTACAGATACTTGTCTCCTCCCCCACCCAATCCCGGGCAAAAAAATATAAACCCATTCATTGATTCATTCATTGGTTTAACACACAACCATACTTTAAGACAAGAAGATGCTTTGGCTTGCACGCATTTATGGTGTGATGAGCTGTTCTGGAGGAAATATAATTGACTTGATTCAGTGCTCAAACATGAACTCAAATTGTATCTGTTGATGTTATATATAACTGAGAAAGCAAAAGTATTATACTACAGACAGTTTAAACGGCGAGATGCCAACAAATTAGGTAAGAAACAAACATGTAAGCAAGTTTAGTTTAGTGATACAGCACTGAAACAGGCCCTTCGGCCCACCGAGTCTGTGCCGACCATCAACCACCCATTTATACTAATTCTACACTAATCCCATATCCCCACCTGTCCCTATATTTCCCTACCACCTACCTATACTAGGGGCAATTTATAATGGCCAATTAACCTATCAACCTGCAAGCCTTTGGCATGTGGGAGGAAACCGGAGCACCCGGAGGAAACCCACGCAGACACAGGGAGAACTTGCAAACTCCACACAGGCAGTACCCAGCATTGAACCCGGGTCGCTGGAGTTGTGAGGCTGCGGTGCTAACCACTGCGCCGCCCCTAAGATGGTTGATATTAAATAAAAGTTTCAAAATATGACCTTTTTAAAATGCTATCCAACTATAACGCAATTAACTATATATATATTATGCTGATTTGTCCCTGAAATTGATATTGGATTTCCATAGTTGAAAATAAGGGGCACATTTTCATTCTAAAGCAACACTAAAAATCAATAAAGAAAAAAAATCAAACATTAGTGTAAAACACAAGCTGTTTTTACAACCTTTGCACTGAATTTGAAGTACAGTATCTGTGATTTTTAAACTTGCATTCACTCTTGGACTCTGTTACCCTGCCATGTCTTCTGTAATGGAACTAGGGTAATTCTTTCCCCAGTGTAAATCCACAGCATATTTGTATCAGCAGCCATTCTAAAACTGAATGTGACTGCCATGGTCACTTATCGCTAGAGACTTCTCTTAATTCAAAGAAATGTCTAAAAAGCTGCAATAGTACTCTCACCTTGACAGCAGTTTCACTGCCTTCTGCTTTAAAATCTTCAAATTTCATTACATCGGCCATAATGAAGCCCTTTTCGAAATCTGTGTGGATCTTGCCAGCAGCCTGAGGCGCCTTCGTCCCTTTCTGTCAGTAGAAGACCAAAGGAAAATTAATTGTTTTTAAGAAGATGGATTACAGGAGAGATGCACGTCCCTTTGATACAGTATCAGGCTTCAGAGAAACTTTGCTTCATACCACTTGACATGTCACATATACAATCAGCCTTATCCTGATATTGGATACCCATTTAGGAAACCAGAGATAAAGTAACCCCTGTTATCAATGCAAAGCAGCAATTTTTGATACAGATTTTGAAGGTAGTATTGATTTTAGATGAAGTAATCTTGTCACTGTGAGCCCAGCTACATCTCTTCTCATTAAAGGTGTCTGAAGCAATGTTTTGGTTACATGATCTGAGACTATAATTGAATTTATTGACCTAAAAGGGCACAAACAACATTTTTCAAAATGTTAGACTTGCTTTGCTCGCTACATTTCCACAGTATGTATATTGGTACTCAAACTCTCAATACAAAAATCAATTCAATGGGTTTTCAGATTTTAAAATTCTTTTCAAGAATGTTTGTTAGAATGACTGCTGCAAAGGGAAAAATATAAACTAGATTATTTATAACCAAACGACTAGACTAGTCTTAAAAGGAAAAATGTACAATAAAACACCGTCAATGTTTAAACATTACCTATCCAAAAGGATGTTTGCCATGTCATTTTTATAGGTTTGTTGCACATGGGCAAAAATGAGTAACTTCAGGAAATGGACAAAAATAAGCTTTAAAAATGCTATATTGTTCTATTTTATGTTTGTGCATCATATGTTTTATCTGCACATCTTTACAATGTGTTAATTAACCACATTTAGTGGTTAGAGCTAAGCTTGCATTTAATTTCTGAGAACTGTAATACAAGGCAGCACCCAACTCAAAAAAAGCACAGAAGAGAAATGTAGCCAACATCCAGTGTTCAATTGATGACTTTAATCTTTTACAATCTACAAAGCATAAAGTAATTTCCTTGATAGAGTAATGATAAATGTAACTATCATAAATCAGAGTTTAGGTTTATGCAGGAGGACAGGAATACAATATTATGTAATTGCTCATATGCTGAATTCTGATGAGTCTACAATGTCCAAAAAGGCCATGCAAGGAAAGTTGACACATAATGTTAACCTCAAAGATGTTTATCAGAACATGTTAAGAGTGTCAAGCATTAGAAAATTCAGTTTTCACAATAGAAGATATATTGAGTTAATATGGGTACTCCCTGATGCTTAACTGACTAAATATCCTGAAAATTTCAAAGTGACTAACAGTATCTGAATAAAATTGTACCCATAATCATGCCAGATCCTACTCTTCCCCTCCACCCCCACCCCACCACAAAGTTGTCTATATTGGTAACGCCCCATATTGAGATTATATTAAAGACAGGACTGCCAAAATTGCAGGTTTTTAGTTTAATATGGTATGCAAAGCTTATATCGACTATAATACTGCCGAACAGAAGATTACTGAGATCAGCATTTGGTTTTTCGTTCTCCAATATGAAGCTAAATGCAGATACAAGATTAAAACTATTTGACATCCACGAATTCTAAACTAATATGCTAGCAATATCTAATACTGATAAGCTGTAATATTATGATTCTACTACCAACTGTTTCTCAAATGAAAATACAAATTTTGTTAATTGCAAGAGTGGTCATGGTATGCCTCTTCTCCGAGGTGAATACTTTCATGCCATCTAACTTTACTTTCCAGACAGCATGTGTACAGTAACTGACACAATAGTTTCAATATTACATCTCACTTCAACTGGCCTGGGCAAAGTGGAAAGATGCTATATTGGCTGTCATGGTAAATTAATTATCCTCTTCATGTAAAAAATGTTTTTTTTTTCAAAATGATGCCCTCATAAAAGATATGTGTAGACACTCAAAATATAATTTAAATGCAAGTTTCAGACTTTAAACGACAGTTGATAAAGTGATATTAATTTGGTTGTGTCACTGTCATAAAATAACCAATGTTCATTTTTAATGCTTTAAAAACTTTGCACCTCCAATTTGATACAACTGTGGCAAACCAAAAAGGCGGAACAAACTCAAGGAATGGCCTACTCCTGTTCTTATGCTACAAACAGCATCTCATTCAGCACCATTTCCTTTAAAGTTGTGTGCGCAGAACACACAAAGGAATTTACCATTTTGTTTTACTTCAGCTGCCGTCTGTGTTATCAGCCAGTAATGGGCTGAAGTACCAATTTCAGCTTCTGAGCAATAAATACCAATGAAACAAATGCCAATCCTTGCTTCTATAATACAGGTATCCATTGACTGATAATTTTGCAGGTCTCCATCTAATAAAAATTATTGGGTCACTTCAGGGCTTGATTTCAGAAATATAAATCACAATTACTTCCAACAGGTAAGAGATTTTTGACCACTACTGTGTGAGATATAAAACAGAAAAGAAATCTCAATTGAAGCCAATTCTACAGAGTGCCCTTTTCCTTGAAATTATTCAACATTATAATTTACAATAACGCCACTGAATGTAAAAGCTTTCACGTTCACATACAGTGAGAACAGGAAGTCTTTACAAGTAATTTGAAATCTTTACTGTTGGAAGCTACATCATTAAGCAGAGAACTGTTGCAAAGCAAGTTTGAAAGTAGAAAGTTTGTAACAATGTGACAGCTACCAAAATGCTCCAATAATTTAAATGTAGTCATGTACATAAATTTAGCTATCCACCCTAGTTATAAACAACTTATGCCAATTTAATACTCTTTATTAAACTTTAGTCTGTACATTCAAAATTTTGCACACACAAATTGAGACCAAGATTGAAAACTAAGAAAAAATGATTTGACATTGCATATAGTAACATTTTGAACTAAAAGTCACAAAGAACTCAATTGTGCCACACTTAAAGTACTACAAACATTAACCTGTAAGAGATCAACATAAATCAGTACATTCATGAGCACTGCTGAATAAAAACACTTTGCATATTAACAGATTATATTAATACAATACTGTTAGTTTAAAAAAAACTTCATGTTACTCAAGTAAAGCAAGAGAAGAAGCCACGCGCAACCCAAACAAACTTAGCAAATACCAAATGAAAAGGAACATCAATTTCACTGGCGACAAACCCAGTCACACAGATTAAGCAAGCACAATACTGAGGTGCCTTATCTCTGACCACAGGAGGAGGGAAGATAGATTCTGCAGGATGAAGAAATTCATACTATGTAATAGGCAGAATCAATTGCTACCTGCCTCAATCAATGCACTCCACTTTCACTGTTCAACAGCTCACAAATAATTAAAGTTAACGCGAACAAAACCTCATCTATAATGACTAGCTAACCACTGCCGTGACAAACTTAAAAGCCGGTGATATCAATCTGAATTCAACAGTGTGGAACTGTGTATGGCTGACAACAGACTATGAAACATACCTTTATGGTCCATGCTCGCACTTCATCTGGGCCTGCAGTAAAAAAATATTCAAGCTGCAGAGATGAGAATCCAGTCTTGATGATCTTGGGCAATGCACTGAAATTACAAACATATCTTTTAAGGTATATTCAATTTATTTCAGTGTAACATTTTAAAAACAATTTGTAAACTCTTTAGGATTTTGCAAATGTGTATTCCAAAATACAAATATGTGATACCTAAATATCTTTCATAAAGCCATCAAATGATAAAATATTTTCTAAATGTTTTATTCTCTATTTAGGCTTGTGTATTAACAGTAATCACTTTTCATAATTTGTATGTGGTTAGTAAATATACACATTGAAAAGTCTAAAATAGTGTGTATTTACAGTTTGCAACATATGTATACATATAATATTCTTAAGCCCCCCACCCTTCCATGCCATAACACATGTAACAATAAAGGCTTTGCAGGGAAGATGGTTTTGAGAAGACAATATCCACAGCCTGACATGAACCTCCCAACAGCTGTAACTAGATTATAATCAATCACTTAGTGTTGAGAAAAATAATTTTAGGCTTATAGGGGCGGCACAGTGGTTAGCACCGCAGCCTCACAGCTCCAGCGATTCTGGGTACTGCCTGTGCGGAGTTTGCAAGTTCTCCCTGTGTCTGCGTGGGTTTCCTCCGGGTGCTCCGGTTTCCTCCCACCTCCAAAAGACTTGCAGGTTGATAGGTAAATTGGCCATTGTAAATTGCCCCTAGTGTAGGTAGGTGGTAGGAGAATGGTGGAGAATATGGGGTTAGTGTAGGGTTAGTATAAATGGGTGGTTGTTGGTCGGCACAGGCTCGGTGGGCCGAAGGGCCTGTTTCAGTGCTGTATCTCTAAATAATAAAATAAAAAATAAATAACATTTGTAAGTAAAACCTGAACAGGGTCCCTACGGACTAAAATCCAATAAAAATTATTAGTATGGGCATGAACAATGCATAAGTTCAATTATATATCAGCTTTATCAGTAAAAACACACATGATTTTAATACTGTGTCTTAAATAATGTATTAGAATCTTATGCCATTTTCTGCATGTACTAATTTAATGTGGCACAATACTACCTATTGTGGATACATGCCAGACTTCTGCTACTTCACATTGGCAAAGAATTGCAGTGCAGCAAGAAATGTTTCATTTTTAAATAGTGAGGATGCAAGTATCATGCAAGCGTTTCCCATGATGAAAGAAAGTTGACTCTAAGCTCCAGTTCAATCTTGAGCATTTCTTAATTTACTAAATACCTTCTGGTCAGCTTCTTGGAAAAGTAGGATTATGTGCAGTGAAGAACAAGGAAGAAAACAAGAACAAAGATAACTAAATGAGGGGAATACTAAGAAATTTGGTCCTGTCCTTGGAAACCTCCTCAATACAACTCACCTCATGCCCTCAATTTCTAAACACTTCCCAAGAGCAGAAATCAGATCAGCTCCGGAGGTGATTGAGCCAGCAACAACTCACTAACAAGCAGCGAGACCACAAACAACGAGATTATGAGTAGGTAAGGACCGCATGCTACCTGACTCAGCTGAACCCCAGGAACCTAGAACAAACAAATTGCTTAAACCTTTGCTTCACATAAGAAAGGATCCAGACTAAACTAATTTATTTACATACTCCTGTCACAAACACTGAGAAATCAAAATGCAAAAAGTTTTGTAAAGTATCTAATTTAAGAACAAGTTCCAAGCTTCAATTAGCTAAAATCATTCAAAATTCTTAATAGAAGTTTGCAGAAAAATGTCTGATAACCTTTGAGTTTTGTTTTCTTCCAGGTATTTCATTGTTTCTTCTTCACTCGTCTCCTGTATCTTGAGTTCCAGTACTCCACTGAAAGGTATGACCAATGCTCTTGGGTCATGCTTGTCCACCCACTCTTTAATTTTTACCAACCTGTACACAAAAGGCACAAAAAACATTATCATGTGCTGCATGCATCACTGTATCACATTAATTATCCAGTAGGACATAAATATTCATAAGTAATGTGTGGCTTTTATGATGCCATTTTTCTGTATATGTCCAAGGTCAAGTCATTTTCAAGTAATGGTTACGCTAACAACCTGAAATACCACTACAATGTTACAGTTGGCTTTTACTCAATCTCCAGTTGCAGAAACTAAATTAGAAGCACAAGTTATTTTACATTAAAATAAAAAATACAATAAAGCCCCTTCCAAAGAAAAGCATGTCTGATAACAGCTAATACGAATTTCATTAAAAATTTTGAAGGCTCATTTGAGCCAATTATCTGCATTTTTTCTAAAATTTACTTATCTTTAGAATTTCCCCAACCTATTGCCAAACTGAAACTATTTTTAATGCGTCAAAATTGTCATTAAAGACCATAAAATGTAAATTTAAAAATTGAATGCTAGAGGATGTTCTAAAAGCAAATCCTAACCCTGTATTTAACTGATGAAACCCGTGTACAGAAGAAACCACAGGACTTCAAAAAAGTTAAGTTTTGTTGACAAATTATACTTCTTTATATGAAAGCCATTATTAATAATAAAGGTTTCTGGATGCAAATGTGGCGGAGGCTGTGCCCAAAAAGATAGAAGTAAATTATTCAAATATGAGAGAGAGATAGTTGAGGTCATCTAATCTCAACTACATTAAGCACTTCTTTGGCACTTTGGGCTGTCTTGAGGTTGTGAAAGGCGCTATATAAATGTAAGTCTTTCTTCAGAAAGAGATTGTAGAGAGTTCATTCAGAACGTTAATTCTTAACAAAACAGTAGGAGGCAAGAATAATTATGAGGTTAAGCACACACTCATTCAGTGCAGCTTTGGATTGATCCCAAGAAGTTAGATGCAGTCTAGTTCATACTTCAATTTCTTTAAGTTGGCATATCATAGTTTACTCACAGAAAATCCACAGAAAAACCTATACTCATTATTTTCAATTAAAAGCTGTGAACATGGTGTGCAAAATTAATAGCATTTAATAAATTCACCAAACTAGTCCCAGGACCTCAGGAACATAACATAACGATAAATCAAGATACTTTTTGTTTTCAGACAACAACACTGATGCTAATCAATCTTGAAATATTTACCCACTTTTTTTTTTAAAAAGAGACCATGCTTAAAATCCACCAGGACTTCAATTTAATGGTTCATGTTTTACAGCAATATATCCCAATACACATAGACCCAACTCACAATGGAGACCATACACACATGGATCGCACATAGAGAAAATAATCTCTTGTAAGGAAGGATTTGTTGCAACGTAGGATACAATAGATGAGAATGTTTGCAGGTGTAAGTTATTTGGTTTCAATAAATGAGAGAAGTGGTGGTAAGAATATTGGGGATTGGAGGGGCGGTGGTGGAGATTGGTTTGTGAGAGATACTTGATACTTGGGATGGAGTGATGAAAGGGGAAGAGTGATTGTGAGTAGTTGAGGTATAGAGGAAGAGGGAAGAAATAATAGGGTAGCAAGGTATTGGCTTATGTAGAGTGAAATACTTAAATTTTGTGTTGGCAGATAGAGAAAAATATGAAAATAGGGGATGGAAAAGGAGTTTTAAAAAAGGGAAAATATTTTTTAAAATAAGGCAGTAAGAATAGCCTTTCAAAAGAAGAAAGCATAACCTTTCAATGACGCTTTTGAAGCAGTGCTATTAATAGTAAGGTTAGAAAAAACAGGTGTACAACCAAGGTATTTTTCAATCATGAACTACTGGATTATTTTTCTTTAGCCTCTTAGATCAGTTTCTGCTGAATTTCTTTTACAAAATTACTTAAAGAAAACCTAGAGTACAAATTATAAGAGCTTAACCTTTTGGGTAGAGTTTCCGCTTTGGATGCAGCAATCCAGGCTGCCCATAAAATTATGAGAAGTCTTTTCTTCGGGTTTCCACTCAAATTCATTTGTATATTACCGAATGCAAAATCTGCCATGAACCAGCACAATCATAGAGTTTTAAATGTAATTTAAAAAAAAAATGCTTTAAAAATATTACTTGATACAGTTAAGAGTGGTAACCTGGTAACAGCTGAAAATGGGTTTTTCACACAAAATAAGAATATTTACTCTGTGAGTAACCACATTTTAAATGATTGAAATTGAGTTTTAAAATCTATACTGAACCATTTGCTACTTATGTTGCAATAATCAGTTTTACTTAAATAAAAAAATTCAGAAGTTTTTAAAACATGCCTAATAATGTCCTTGCACCCAATAGAACCAGCTTTAAGAGCCTCCTCGAAAGGCCTGCAAACGAGCACGATTAGTAGAAACTTCCAATGGTGATGAACTTATCCTAGGGGCATGACCAGTTTTGTAGGGTAGTGGTGGTTGGGGTGGGGGTTGGTGGCATCTAGCACAATGTTTTTTAAACCAGTGAAAAAGATGGCAAAGACTTAAGTTGCGCTGAACATAATTTGTACTTAAAATTACAAACCTGGGGGAAAACCTCGCCAGTAAAGCTTCTCAAAGCTTTTGTGGAAAATTCTCAAGTATTTTGAGATTGTATCATTTACAAATTTAAGGATAATTACAATTGATACTATAGTGCTTAGGGTTATTCTTGCAGACTGGAAATCTGGACTTTGGGGACTCCACCTATTCATCTGCTTTGAGAAGAAAAAGGCCACACAAAGTGGTATCCAAATTTACACCTGATAATACAGTAGGAAACAGAGTAAATATTTCTGAGCAGCAAAGCAGTGGGCGGCACAGTGGTTAGCACCGCAGCCTCACAGCTCCAGGGACCCGGGTTCGATTCCGGGTACTGCCTGTGTGGAGTTTGCAAGTTCTCCCTGTGTCTGCGTGGGTTTTCTCCGGGTGCTCCGGTTTCCTCCCACAAGCCAAAAGACTTGCAGGTTGATAGGTAAATTGGCCATTATAAATTGTCACTAGTATAGGTAGGTGGTAGGGAAATATAGGGACAGGTGGGGATGTTTGGTAGGAATATGGGATTAGTGTAGGATTAGTATAAATGGGTGGTTGATGTTCGGCACAGACTCGGTGGGCCGAAGGGCCTGTTTCAGTGCTGTATCTCTAAAACTAAAAACTAAAACGAAAAAGGAAACCGATGGTTGAATTGACTTAAAAAAGTGGCAAACAAAATTCCATGTAGGTAAATGAGAGATGATACATTTTGGTTAAAAAAAAGCAATAATTATCTTTGAATTTGGGGTTGGCTGGGTAACAGAAGAACAGAGCGATCCTAAATTTACTAGCGTGCTGCCTGGTATGAGGAAATACAAATGAAGAAAGCTTTTTGAAAAATTGTGTTTTTATTGGAACAGAGATGATTGTGGGGTGACATGACAGAGATGTCTAAAATTATAGAAGTTTGGGATATGGTACATAGCAACCAAATATTTCTAGTGATGGGAGAGGAGGCGTCTAGAATGAGGGAACAAAGATATGAGATTAAATGAAGCAGATTTAAAACAGAAGGCAGGAGGGAAAAAGTAGGGTTGTGAGGCTGTGGAATGTACTAACTGGAAAGTTAATAATTGAAGCAGAGACTATGCCAACATTTAAGAAAATGTTAAGATAGATAATTGAAGGAAAGGTAAATAAAGGATATGGAGCGGAGCAGAGCAGGTACATGATATTAGGACTATTGCCCTTATAGAATATAAATACCAACACAGACTAATTGGGATGAATGATCTTCTTTCATTTTATCATTTATAGCGATTCTATGGAAGAGGAGGAGGATCAGGAGGACAACCACAACACCGTCAGGCTGTGCAGGCACAATATGGGATCTCTGGGTCTTGTCCTCCCTGCTTGCAGATCCCAGCGCACTACCTCACCATAACTTCTGGCAATACTTCAGAAAGCTCCGTTTGTCTCACAAAGCCAGAATTAGGTTGTGCCAGCTGTAGGCCTATCTCATAAGAGAGACTGCCAACTGACAAAGATACACCCAATCTTACTGTCAAATGGTTCCCTTTAGGCAACAGTCAATTCAGTTGTTCACTAACATTAAGCTCTCCTCCACAACTACCGAGGTTCCCATGTGGAGATCATCTGCTACTACTTTGTATAGGCATTCCTTCATCTTGTCCCAATTCACTCTACCTATAACCCATTATGAAAAATAAAACCTCACTGATAACAAATCTGACGACCTTGCTAATTAAGATCTCTTGGTGGAGAAACCTCTGTGTCCTTTCAAACATAGTGTCCTACTCCTAAACTGGCAGAATTTTCTGATGTGAGGGAATTGAGGCAATACTGTCTTATCTTAAATTGTGAGCATTTCCCCTTTACGAAACTAGATTAAGTCTTTGGAAAATTATAAACAGTAACATCTCACCTGAAGAATCTTTATATTTGTGGACTGGTTGCCTAGAAGAGATATCAGTCTTATATAGTTCAATGAGCCACTTTGTTATTAGCCCTTTCAGCTGCTACAGGAGGACTGACTTCTCCCAAACTGAGACGGACTACTGTGGAGGTTCCCTGGGAATCTGCAATTCAGCAATAGCTACACTGCCCATCAGAAGTGCAGTTTCAGGGCTATTCCAATGCAAAATTTACAAGAGGAAAATTGAGCACAATACTTTTTTTTTGAAAAATGCAAGGGTAGGAGAGAAACAAGGTAGAGGGGACTCTGACCTTTCACTACCTGCTTTTAAAGGAGAGCAAATGGGAATGGGGCAGAGTGAATGGAGTATTATGGGTGAGGTGATTCACAGCAGAGCAATGGGCAGGTGGAGAAACAGGATTGTGTGGGTAGTTCAAAGATAAAGAGGTACAGGTGGTTATGGAAACCAGGAGGTGGTTGGAAAGAGTAAATGTAGTGGGAAGCTGAAATAGGGATGTGATGGAAGTAAGAGGCGAAGCACAAGTGATGAAAGGCAAAAATTGCAATAAATGTGGATGCAAAAGTTTATAATAGAAAAACTTGATCCAAAAAAATGTAACAGCAGGAAGTCAAGTGACACAAACAGAAAATGCATGCAGATTAGAGAGCAGAGTTTGGATTCTGCATTCTGCACATCTGTAGAGCACCTCATTTCCCAGGGCATAACAGATGCAATATTTTACTTCAGCTTCTTCAACTTTCTGCTTAGCAGGTTTTAATCAAACAATTTTGAAAACAAAGAGAGCAAATTTAAGAGTGTGTGCCAATGTGCACCTCAGTATGGAAGAACGACCAAGTATCAGCTAAACACTGGGGCTGAATTTTACCAGCCCCTCGACGTCATGGATCGTGGCGGGGGAGGCCCACCACAATGCCAAGAAGGACTTTCCGCATTTTACCGGTGGCGGTGAAGCCTCGGTGCAGCCCCCACCTCCCCCCCGCCCCCACTGCCGCTTGGTGGCGGGGCCTTCATTTACATATTAAAAGTATTTTAAACAAAATGCAAATAAACTTACCTGGTCCCGGCGGCCGTCCCATGCCGATTTTACGGCCGCCAGCCGCAACTCGTGTGCCTTGTTCAGAGTTCCGAGGAAAGACACTGGTTGGGGGGAAAGAGGGGAGGACTGAAATTATCGGGGGGGGGAAGAGCAGGAAAAACACTTCTTATTGGCTATGGGGATGGTGGGAAGGGGTTGAAGGGCAAATGTGAAGGGTGGGGAGAGGGGATGGGGAGTTCTGGATGGGACTAAAATAAATTTTCTGCATATAGGCCAATAAAAAAACCATGGCGGGGGGCGCGGTTGGGAAAGGGCCTCCAGCTTTTAATTTTTTTTTTAAGGAAAATGAACAATATACCTTTAAAAATTCAAATTTTTGCTAAGGGCTTGAAGCCCTTTTAAAAGGCACCGCACCTGCACAGTAGCGCCAGATACCATTACCGGGGATGGAGCAGCCGCCCCCTCTATGTCATTGGGAGCGGTTGTTCTGCCTCCTCCATTTAAATGAGACACCGCGCATAATGCGGGGGCTCAGTGGCGGCCGATGCGCACGTGCATGCCGCCTTCAGAATGCGCCACTGCAATTTGCGGCACACTCAAAATTCAGCCCCTGTTGTGAGCTTCAAAAATACATTCAACTGACAAAGAGCAAGAGGAATGTGACGAGACAGACAGTATAGTGCGTGAGCAGGTGGGGGAAGGGGGAAGGTCACAGTTTGGAAGGTGCAACTCTAGGTGGAGTAGAGGAACAAAGGGATCTCGGAGTACAAATACACCAATCACTAAAAGTTGCGCCACTGGTTAGCAAGGCCATATAAAAAAATAAGCGCTAGGCTTTATTTCTCGAGGGACAGAATTGAAAAGTAGTGAATTTATACTCAACCTGTATCGAACCTTTGCGACACCACACCTAGAGTACTGCGTGCAGTTCTGGTCGCCATATTATAAAAACTACCTAGAGGCCCTAGAGAGGATGTAGAGAAGATTTACAAGGATGATACAAGAAATGCAGGAAAGGATGAACAGTCTGGGTCTCTTTTCTCTTGAGAAAAGACTAAGGATTGATCTAATAGACGTCTTTAAAATTATGAAAGGTTTTGATAGACAGAATGTTTCCACTTGCAGGGAAGAGCATAACTCGAGGCCATCAATATAAGATAGTCACCAAGGAATCCAATAGGGAATTCAGAAGAAACTTCTTTATCCAAAGAGTGGTGATAATGTGAACTGGCTACCACAGGGAGTGGTTGAAGAGAATAGTATAGATGCATTTACGGGGAAGCTAGACAAGAATATGAGTGAGAATAAATTAGAGGGTTACGATGATAGATTTAGATGAGGAAAGATGGAAGGAGGCTTGAGTGGAGCATAAACGTTGGCATGGAGTGATGGGGCCAAATGTGTTTCTGTGCCATATATCCTAAGTAATACTATGCAAATGCGAGCGGGCAGAGGAGGGGAAACAAGAGCAGACGGGGAGGTGGGAAACACAATCAAATGGGGGAACTGGGAAATGAGATCAAGAGACAAGCAAGAGCGAAATTCCATCTCTCATTACAATTGAAAACACAAGCCAATAGGAAAACCTATCATAAAAGCATCATTTACCCTCTACACCTGTAGGTGGCAATACAATTAGCATTTATAATATTTTTAAAATCATGTAACGTTAGCTCCAAACCTAGCACTGGAACTAAATTTTCACATTTAGTCAGCATGCAGCTCCACTACAAATCCACAAGGTGGCAGTGAATAAATAATGTCTGTACACTATAACTCTTAACAGCAACAGCAATGCAATGTCCAAAAACTACACACCAATTCAGAAGTAGAAGAAGAAGCCTTAGCTTCCAGTCTAACCCCATTATCTTAGGCCACCTTTTCTCAATACTACTTCACTCTTTGACAACCAGCACTCTTGCACTTAGTGCACAAGCACTTTTCAGACCTAGCTCACTCCCTCACTGAAAGACTTCTTAGGTCCCATTCAGTCCTATTAAAGGAGAGTATTTGGGACCAAACAAACCCCTCATTAAAAAGGTACATTCACTTGCTAGAAGCATCCCAAAGAACCAGAATTCCAGTCCACTGAAGGAGTTCCGAACCTCACGGAGGGAGGGCGCTTTTCTGTCATGGAACTCCTCATCCCCAATCTGCTAATAGTCCTTTTGGCTATAACTTCCAATTGATAACACTATTTTATACTTTTTTCTCTCTGGAAAAAAAACACTCCCACTCTCCTCCTGTATCCTCTTGTTCCTGCCCTTTGCCTTCCCCTACCCCTCTGACCCATCCTGTCCCCCTTTGCACATTCTCCTCTCATTTTCCTCGCTCACTCTTCCCCCTCCTCCCCACTTTCTCCTTCACACAACTTCCTCACCTTGGTACAGTTATCCAACCCACCCTCTAACCACACTTCACCTGAAGTCTAGATTTGGTTTTGACACGCAATGTGCAACACCAGGGTAGACCAACTTGTATACTTGTACATTAAGAGCCCTGCCTCTGCATGCACGTCCTGTTATATAACATTTTTTGTAACTTGGTTAACTCAAAAGAAATTATCAAACCAGAAATGGAAAGATAGAGAACGTATGAATTCGGCCCCACCACTCCATGCCAGCGTTTATGCTCCCCTCAATCAAAAATAAAGTGGCTAAGATACCACTAATGAAAAACTAGTAAGGAATTTGAAAATGACCAGGAGAAAATACCAATAAAATCAGTTTAATAAAAGCAAAACACTGCGGATGCTGGAAATCTGAAACAAAAACAAGAAATTCTGGAATCACTCAGCAGGTCTGGCAGCATCTGTGGAAAGAGAAGCAGAGTTAACGTTTCGGGTCACTGACCCAAAACGTTAACTCTGCTTCTCTTTCCACAGATGCTGCCAGACCTGCTGAGTGATTCCAGCATTTCTTCTTTTTGTTGAATAAAATCAGTTTATTAGTAAACTGAATTTTTAAAAAAATGTTCACAAGCTTTTAAAACATGTCTAATATTGTCCTTGTGCCCACAAGAACCAGCTTAATTTTAAGAGCCTCCTCGAGGTCCGACAAATGAGTGCAATTAGGGGAAACCCACAACAGTGATAAATGCAATCTGGACTGTGGCCAGTTTTAGGGGCTGGACCAGTGTCTAGCACAATGCTTTTAGACCAGCACAAAAGACTGCAGAAACTCTATTTGCGCTGAATGTAATGCGTGCTTGAAGATCCACAATCTTTTGCACTAGTTTGGCTGATTTTGGACAAATTCCACTGATAAAAACAAAGCAACTTAGCAGAAACCCGAAGCCCATATATCGATTCCCAACTGGTACAATTTACATGCCATCTTGCTTTATATCCTCAACTTCAAAAACGAGTAAGAATAAAAAGTAATAATTTTAGACAAAGAAATAAAAAATGCTACACACAGAAAAATCACAGAATGGTTACAGCACTGGAGGGCGGCCATTCGGCCAGTCGTGTCCGTACCAGCTCTCTGCAATTCAGCTAGTTCCACTCCCCTACCTTTTCCCTTTGGCCTAGCAAATTATTCTCTTCCAATAATCATGCAACTGATAATCACGCAACAGATAATCATGCAATTCTCTCCTATTAAATCTGCCTCCACCACTCTCAGGCAATCCAGATCCTAACCATTCACTGCATAAAAGGCTTTTTCATTTCGCCATTGCTTCTTTTGCCATTCACCTTAGTGTCCACTGGTTCGCAATCCTTCTGCCAACGGGAACAGTTTCTCCCGATCTACTCTGTCCAGATCCCTCATGATTTTTAACACCTTCATAAAATCTCCTCTTAATCTTTCTCTTCTCTAAGGAGAACAGCCCAGCTTCTCCAATCTATCCACATAACTGAAGTCCCTCATCCCTGGAACCATTCTCGTACATCTTTTCTGCACCTTCTCCAATTCCTTCCTGAGGTGCCAGAATTGGACACAGTTGAGGCCAAACCAGTGTTCTTCCAAGTTTTGTGTCACCTGCAGATTTTGAAATTGTGCCCTGCATTCCCAAGTCTAGGTCATTTATATATTTCAAGAAAAGCAGGGATGCCTTCCTCTTGTTCAAAAAACAATTGTTCACCACTACTCTCTGTTTCCTGTCACTCAAGTCAGCTTTGTACCCATGTTGCCACTGTCCCTTTTATTCCATGAGTTTTAAACTTTGCTGACAAGTCTGTTATGTGGTACTTATCAAATGCCTTTTGGAAGCCCACATCAACCTTCTGTTAGCTCATCAAAAAACTCAATCAAGTTAGATAAACACGATGACCCTCAACAAATCCAAGCTGGCTTTCCTTATTAATTCACATTTGTCAAAGTGACTGTTAGCTTTTGGAAATGATAATCTGGGACAAAACTTTCTCATCAGCATGGCCTGTAGTTGCTGGGCTTAGCCTTACACAAAGGGTGCAACATTTGCAATTCTCCAGTCCTCTGGCAACACCCCTGTTTCTAAGGAGGACTGAAAGATTATGGCTAGTGCCTCTGCAATTTTCACTCTTACTTCCCTCAGTGTCCTCGGGTATATCTAATCTAGTCCTGGTGACTTATCAACTTTAAGTAACTTTAAGCCAGCAGTTCTAATACCTTCTCTAACAATTTTTAGCCCATCCAATGTCTCAACTACCTTTCACTATGACTTTGGCTGCATCTTCTTCCTTGGGAAAGACAGATGCAAAGTTCTTATTTAGTACCTCAGCCTTGCCCTCTGCCTCCATGCTTAAATCCCCTTTTCGGTCCCTCATCAACCCCACTCCTCCTTTTATCACTCTTCTACTATTTATATGCCTCTAGAAGACTTTTGGATTCCCTTTTAAATTGACTGCAAGTCTCTTCTCATATTCTCTTCTTAGTGTTTTCATTTCTTTTTTCACTTTCCCTCTGAGTTTTCTGTATTCAGCCTGCTTCTTGCTTGTACCATCAACCTGACATCTGTCATACACACACTTTTTCTGCTTCATCTTACTCTCGATCTTTTTCTTCATCCAGAGACCTCTGTCTTTGTTTGTCCTACCTTTTCCCTTCATGGGAATGTACCTCAACTGTACCCAAACTATCTCCTCTTTAAATGCAGCCCATTGTCCCACTACAGTTTTGCTTGCCAATCTTTGATTCCAATTTACCTGGGCCAGATCTTTCTCACCGCATTGAAACTGGCCCTCCCCCAATTTATTATTTTTACTCTGGATTGCTCCTTGTCCTTTTCCGTAACAAACCTAAACCTTATGATACTACGATTATTGTTCCTGTACTGACACTTGATCCAAGTAACACACCATAGTCACCAGAACCAGATCCAGCAACACCTTTATTGTTGGGCCGGAAACATACTGACCTAGAAAATTCCCCTGAACACACTTCAGAAACTACTCCCCCCTTACTACCCTTTACACTACTACTATTTCAGTTTATATGAGGATAATTGAAGTCCACCATTATAACTACTCTATAGTTTTTGGACTTCTCAATCATTTCTTTGCAAATTTGTTCCTCTATAACAGGGTAGTGCAACATACGGCCCATGAGCCAGGATTCAGCCCGCAGATGTAAACTGTACCCAGGTCATTCCTCAACCTCACCAGGGGTCTGTGACTGGAGATGAGAAATTTCCCTTTGTCTTCTTCTTCCAGACCGGCTTTTAGAAAAAAATAGCAAATCAGTTTCACAGCTGACACCTGCTGACAGCTGTTTCCCAACTTTGAACAA